>NW_004949100.1:10629513-10660990 GCF_000317375.1 Microtus ochrogaster | reverse complement strand
ATCTTTAAAATGTTTTTAGATGAATTTACTTTATTTTATGTGTATGAGTATTTTGCCTGCATTTATGCATTTGTACCATGTATGTGCTTGGTGCCACAAAGGTCAAAAGTGGATGTCAGACCACTTGGAACTGGAGTTATGGACAGTTGTGAACTTCCATGTGGGTGCTGACAACCAAGCCTAGGCCCTCTGTAGAGCAACAATTACTTGTGACCACCAAGCCATCTCTCCAGCCCATTAACAATGTTCTATACTAATGTACGGTAAAGTTTCAGCGTCTCATTAAAAATAACCACATAAATTATATTTTTCATATTAGTCATTCTTTTCTCAAGAAAGTATAAACTTGAGATATTTGTGCTCTTCAAAAAAGTTGTTACCACTGTTTCCCAATTTTGTGGCAACCAATCTTTCAGCTTTAACTCAGCTTCACAACACAGTGTTGCTATGCACATCCGTACTCAGTCAAAAAAACCTCCAAATATAGGTGCCTTTATCTTACTGCTGTCACCACATAGGACAACACTGTGTATTGTTTGCCTGCTGCGCTGCAGAACCCCACACATTCATTTCTCTAAACACAGCATCTGTAAGGGGATTGCTGCTCTTAGATATCATTTGTTTTCTGCATCTAAAGGCCCCTTATATTTTTCAATGCCAAGTTACTCCTATTATTAACAACTTCTATTTGATGTTGTACACTAGTATTTAAAGATGATTTTTCCCCATGTAAGTGGCTTCAAAGATAGTATATTTGTCTTCTGAAAAAGAACAAACTCAATTCTCTAATGCAGTTACCTCGCCAGTTCAACATATCCTGAGGCGGCTCTGGCAAGGGGCTGTAAAAGATTGGTATTGATATTCCGTGGCATTCAATTGTCAAGCTTCCAACAGCAGGAAGAGCATTTAGCAAATCTGGCCATGTGGCAGCTAATTACACAATTACAAAGTAAATTTACAGCAGGTGACTTGTAGGCTATGCATTGACAATAAGCATCCAAGTTTCTCTTCCCTTGTCTTCCCATAAATCAAGAGACAAAAGTTGCATTGTTTATGCGATACATAAAGATGGCATTCTTGAACACACTGTAGGAATCATACCTAGATTTTGTGATCTCACATATAGCTTCTATGTGCTTGTTTAATTTATTGATTTTCTTATGACACCTATATGTCACATTTCTTTTGTAATTCTGACTTTTTAGACTATTGAGTCATTTAAGTATTTAGAATATGACTAAGGGAGATGACGCATGTTAACAAAATGTTCAAAGACCCAGAGTTTCCTTCAGGAGACCCCCCACACATCAAAGTTCCAAACACATACACAGTCTCTAATTCTGAGATTCGAAAACAGTTTTGTTCTTCGGAGCTTATCAAATACCTAGAAAAACAATTGTATTCAGACATGATTCATGTGTTATTGAAAGCAAGGGTCTAATGAACAAGGAAATTTTTTGGTGTGTATTAGAAACTGTGGTTTACTGTCTTGGCTGGACATTCTGCCTCATTTATTGTTGGGCCATTTTGTCTACTGAGGAGAATCAGGCCATCTTTGCCTACAACATAATGTAAAAGTGGCCAAAGATGAAGGATTATAGGCAACTCAGTCCTGAGGGATGTTTCAAGTAGACCAGTATCAGTGAACAAGTTTCAACGACAAGTTCATTACCATTTTGCCTTGCATTTTTCCATGTTTATGCTAAAATTTTGTGATATTGTGAGCAAAATTGTATTGTAGCTAACTCTTTGAATAAAAGAACAAATTTTGACAGGTTTATCTGCTTGCTCTTGTACATGTTGGAATAAGCATATTTAATGTAAAAATACACTAATAAATCATATTATCTTTCAAAATTAAATAATACTTTTATTTTCTGAGTCACACAAACAAGTGTGCCAGCAAAGACTTCTTGTACAAGGGTCAGTTTATAAAAAGCCATAATAAATTTAGTAAGAAATTTTTCATTTCGGTATCTATTGAGAGAAGCAGCTCTCTAGCACTGGGTTAGAGCTGTTCCTTTTGGAGTATATACTTCCTTTGAAAGTTGTTGGAATTTTATTATAATATGGATAGACAATTGCTTTTACTTGGTCTGCCACATGATTACAGTTATCTTTAATAGACTTAACAGATATGAGTAACTTATGTACATTCAAAGTGATAAACTAATAATAATTATGTCTTTTTTGAAAGCTACTTCAGTGTCTATGCCCTATTGTTAACATGTTAAGTTATTGTTGTATCACGGCTTTCACGCTGAATTGTATCTTAGGAATTTCTCCCCATCTTATCCTATTGAGAAGAGTCCACAAGGAGTTCTCCCCTGCATGTTCCAGGACCCCATTGCATCCTTTTCTCCAGCCTTCCAGCCTGGCCACTGCTTTTTTGTCTGCCCACTTGCTCATGGGCATTGTTGCCTACATTACTTTCACCTAGAATGCGGATGCATCATTTCCCATCGCATGGGAGCATTTCCATCTTTCATTCCTGATAGTTTAAGAAGGACGATTCTGCATCTTAATAAATCCTGGACCATTTATGTACCATCATAGGAGTGAAAGTAAGTCTGAAGTTGAGGGCCAGCTCCTTCCTCTCATCTCAGATCTCTTCCTTTCAAGTTTATTCCTTGTGGCAATCCGTAGCTCTCTGTTTCCAAATGAATTTCAAAGTGAAGAAATGCACACTCCTCTGGCAGGAGCCTTCCGGGAATGCATGTGGGAATCAACAGATATAGAAGATATCAAGCACATCTGAAATTTCTAGATACATATTTTGAATGCTCAGTTGGTGATCTATAAAAAGACCAGAAATAGTCATATTTTCCAAACACAGCAATAGTTGAAATATAATTTTACCAAAAACCTAGCTTTCATTTTAGAAGTAATTTTAAAAAAAATAGCAGAAATTAATTCCTTCAGATTGGAGCTGACTTGGGAAGGAATGGAGATAAAACTGATGGGAAAGGGGGAGCTAGAGAAAGGATCCTGGAGGAGGTCTTACACGTCAAACATGGTAGGTCAGTGTGGGTATCATTGGAGCATTGGAAAACCAGGGCTCGGGGAGAGGTGGTGGAAAGAGGTAACCTCCCCACCTTTTCCATCCAATTACTGTCTTTGGATGTGTGCTCTCTAACAGATGGATTTGTTACCTTTCTTGTAATAGGTAAGGATGTCAACATGCTTCTGTGTTTTCACATAAGGTTGAGTATTTTTCTTTCACTATTTTAAGAAGTTAAATTTATGTTGACTGATACAGAAAATAACAATTATGCATATCCACGAGGCACTATGGGCTGTTTCAGCACATACATGCAATGTTCAATATTTGAACAAGTTTCGGCATTTCTGTTTGCTCACGTATTTGTCTTTTCGGATTTTGCAACATTGAAAAGTTTTTTTTTCTCTAGCTTCTTCAGATACTCAGTGCCTTATGCTAACTATCCAGTCATTCAATTGTGCAGCAACCAGAACGTCTGCCATGTCTTTAGTGACAGCTTAATTTCTCAGTCACCTGTGTCCCCTACTCCCCTTCAACTCTGGCAACCGTCACGCTGCCTCCATGTCACCTTTTAGACAGCATACCATTTCAAATGTAAGAGTGCCCTCTATTCAACATTATCTTTGTGTTGTATAAAGCACACTAGACTGGAAATAGGGAAACCTTTGCTTTGTGTTCTTTTTGATGGGTCTGAGAATGGGTATGACCTGAGCTCTGTGGACCTCCATCTTCTACTGGAAAATGGAGAGACATATCTAGCACCTGGTACTCGTGTCTGTGAACCCTTTTCTTTGCTCTGTGATGTCACAAACGGAGTGTGTTCATTACCTGCTACTAAGTTGACAGAGTTGAATATTTTTAAATTCAAATACAATTTAAAGGTAAAATAGGCATACATAATTCCAGTGCAGTTTTTTCCTTAACTTCCTCAACAAATCCAATAAGTAATATGTACATATATATGCATATATATGTATATACATATATCAACTAAGTGGCGTCTCACCCCACTTCAACAAATAAAATTCTAAACTTGGCCTAGAGCAGATAAAGTCTATCATTACCCTATGTATTATTATATTCCCTTTTGAAAGCAACAGTAATTTTAAAAGCAGCAGAAATTGAATTCCTCTACATCCATATATAAAAAGACAAAAGTCCATGGTAATTTTGGCTGCAAAATTAATAAGATCAACATGGAGAAACCTTAGGGGTCTATGTTTTCCAAGTTACTGGTCCTGTCACTCTTTATCAAAAGTTCTCATGTTTTCATTTTGTATTTGATATCTACAAGATTATATTCTGTTTCTCTTGGGTTGATGTCAGACATAATAATAAAAACAACACTGACCTCCCATAGGCAAAAGACTTTGGGAGTCTTATTGTCTTGTGTGATGCTTCCAAGAGTCTTTTGAAGTTGTTTTTCAACTACCTGCTAGCCCAGGCCCTCTGTCAGCTCTGGGAGCAGCTTGGCCCTGGAAGGCTGGGGTGACTTCTCCAGGTCAGCCTGTGAGTAGTGGAGAGAATAGCGTGCTTGTCAGTGCACTAGTTCACTGTGGCCAGGAAGGGGCCAAAGGCAGAAGAAATTCTCATCCGTAGCCACTTAACTGCTCGGCAAGAGAGAAATCAAAGCATTCACAACAGCAAAGGGATGCCTGGTGGTTTTCACTAGAGGAAAACAGGGTCAGTGGGTAGGGTTGCATGTCTTTGTGAACCTCTGCATCTTAGCGTCTCCCCTGGTCTCCAAGTTTTTGTATCTCAGGCCTACAATTGCTCTTTCTTTGTTCAAAATATTTTCTGGGCCTCCTATAAAAACACAACACTAATAACTATTAAATCTTGTGTATATTCTTCCCTGGCAAAAGGTCAAAGGAAACAATTAAGCAAATTTTTCCTGTATGTGGACTCCTTCCTCAACCCCCCTTTTTTTTTCTTAAGTATTATTAGAAATTCAGAAGCTCCTTTTTGCTATTTCATGAAATGCAGAAGTAGAAATCATAGAAGAGTTGTCTTGGGCACCATCAAGCCAATGTCATGGAAATCTTAGAGTTCACAGTCATTTGAGAGGTCTCCACTCTCTCATCTCCTCAAGATGGATAGAGAGAGGGCTTTTGCGCTTACAGCTGAGCTCTTACCTAATAATACGAGGGACTGTATTTGTTGTTTCCATTCTTTTTATTTATTTTCAAATTAGTGAACAAAGCAACATAGTTCCTTATAGAAATTTCATATACACTGTGTTTTTGCTGACTCCACCCTGATTCCACTCTCCTTACAACCCCATATTCATATCTTAGCTATTCTAATGCCCTCCCCATTCCCACTAGTTAAATTCTTGCTTCCTCACCTCATGCTACAAGGGCTATTTTCAGAGCTTTTGGTCTTAATTCTCAGAACACTGTGGGGTTCACTCTATATATCCCCATTTATAGATGAGAGAATGGAGTCAGACAGGGTAAGGACTTGACTAAGCTTATCTACAGAATAAATTCAGGATACAATATGGTTGTCACTCTGAAGTACTATATTCTACATGTCTTTATCTTTCTTTTCTTCAGAATCCTTAACACAAGTAGTCTTTGGTTGAGCATTTGGAGACTGTGAAGTGGCAACAAAGCGATTATGTGAGCTGATGCCAGCCAGATTACTCAAACCAGGGTGACTAAATACCCCCATTCTTCTAAAACAAATCTGACTTGCTCCTCTCATCTCAAGTCCTATTCATTCTCAAAATTATTCTAGATTGCATAATAAATGATATGGCTACATTTAATTGAAACATAAAATACACTTGGGAAAAACCATAGAGGTCTGTTACTTTGGCCATTGTACTTACTTCTAGAAATAGGACCTCCTTGCTTTTGGCCAAATTTGTATTTATGAATTCTGGTTTGATGGCAGGCCCATTTGCCTTGTGTGAAATAAATGTGGTCTATGTAGTTAAAATTAGGGTGACAGGAAGCCATATGTTTGACTAGTGTTGGTTTTTATATAGGAAAACATGCTCAATAGGTTTTTCTTGCTGTGCCTTATCATGTAGGAAGGAGTATGCATTTGACTAAGGGGGAAAAAGTTCCTCACAACAGAGTGGTGAGCTGGAGCTTTATATTCAATGTGGTGATTTGAATGAGAATGCCCCTCATAGGATCGTATGTGTTAATGCTGGGTCCTCATTGAGTGTGACTGTTTGGGAAGAATTAGGAGCTCTGGCTTTATTGGAGTAGGTGTGGCCTTGTTGGATGAAGTGTGTCACTGGAATTGGGCCTCAAGGCTTCCACAGCTTATTCAGGGCCCCGTCTCATTCTCTCTGCCTGCCACTGATGGATCATATTAAGATCTCAGGAATGCCTGTTGCAACACTCCCCACCAGGATGGTCATGGATAAACCCTCTTACACTGTAAGCAAGTCCCTATGAAATGCTCCCCTTTATAAGTTGCTTTGGTTATGGTGTTTCATTATAGCAATAGGATAATAAGTAAGATACTCAGTATGTATAAAGAAATACGTCATGAAAGCAGGCACCAAGTTCAAAGGAAAAAAGAAGAAGGGTGGGTGCTTGAATCCTTATGTAAAGAATTTGGATTAAAATGAAGAGCATTATGTTTTGAGAGAGAAAAATGAAGGGAACAGGAGATACTAAAAGAGAAGATTGCAAAGGTCATTGGCTGGCAGTATTTTTGATGGTTTGAGAGACAGGATGTTGAAGAGACAGGAAGATCAAAAACATGGACATGAAGTATTTGGATGATGTTATTGCACAGGTAATATACTCTGAACAGAACTAGAGTAAAATTAGGCCTCATAATTTTATGGGAGATGAATATCATCAGTAATCCCATAGGGTGCTGAATATTGAGGACAAAATGGTTTGGAGATTATTAATAAACTTCTAGATAAGAACTTTCTGTGTAAGATAGCACTGTATGGAGTGGTTATATATTTGGAGTAGTATTGTTCTATATTTTCATTTTTAGATTTTCCATGTCTCTTGCTCAGAGTTGTGGTTTGCAGTGTTAAAGAAATTTTAGAGAACTTAAGAGACTGCAGATCTTTTGCTTGAGTGAAGTAACTCTCATGTCTTTGTGTGGTTTTTGTAGATTAATATTTTCTATTATCCCCAGAGTATACTTATCCAAATAAAACATAATTATCTTAATTTCTATATCTAAAATGGAAGAAAGAAAAAGACTAGACTATCATTGTCATATAAGGAAACGAATCCATTGGTAGTAGAAGTTATGGAAGAAGGAACAAGGCACAGAAAGATGGAAGCAAATGCAAGGTGATGTGTTACAGGGTTTGTAGATGGTCTCACGGTGCATGCTGATGAGAGATATGGGAAACCATGGCCAGAACAGTTCACTACAATGAATAGGTCTTCTGTATCATTATTGTGATGTCTCTTATTGTACTGTTTGTTCCATGAATTGCCAACATCTCTGTGTTTCTGGGCCATATCATCATATCATATGAATAGTGTATAAATTATATATGAATATATATCTTAAGTCTATATATATAGAGAAAACAAATACCATAGTTTTATTTTTAAATTGTAAGCCTCAATATATCTTGAACCTTAAAATAGCTAAAGGTTTATTAAATGATGTTATATATCATGCTTCTAACACTCATAGGTCTAGTGTTCAAAATTGATCATCTAATAGGACACTCTGCCATTGGCAATTCAAAGCAAAGACCATGACCATTGCATCACCGTATTTACTTGACATTTCACACAGGTAAAAAAAGTCAACCCCAGACTTTTAAGCCATGCATACAAATCAAGAGAAGCTTATCCAACAGGCTTTCCTAAAATTATCTGTGCACTCTCCATTTTTATACAAATAATAATAGTAAGTTTGATTACTGTTGTAATAACTAACAGTTATTCTAAATTCTGAATAATGAATTCATTATTTTAAAGTAACTATTGCACTGTCTTACTGCACTAGCAGAGTTTTTGAAAATTAAATAAAGCCAGGTTAAGTAAATTTCCCAGGGACACTACAATAGACTTGGGGGAGGATTTTAACAGACATTTATTAATCTTTCTTACAAAGACACTTGCTGATTAGCCCATGAAGATTAATTTCATACATTGCCATATCTGCAAACCAGTACCTCAGTAGGAAACTATAAAACACCATGTTGATGCAATCCGGGGAAAGAATAATTTTAGAAAACGATAATAGTGAAAGAGGAGAAAGTTATCAACAGGGCTAGTTTAAATGAAAATTGCTCGAGATAAATGGATAAATAAGGCAGTGTAAGGCCGTACATGTAGCAATGTTTCTGCAACACAGCGCTTTTCATAAAGCATCTTAAAATATGAACCCTGAACCTCATCTTCAAACTTTTCCGTAAAAAATACAGAATGTTTACTTAGCTTGTATCTGCAGTGATGCCATTTATAGACATCTATATCAGAGAGGGATGCATCCAGAACCAAGGAAAAATTAATCTTGATGTTCTAAAAAAATAAAATAGTCAAATCTTTCTTTACAATTAGATTTTTGTTTAGTTAAATCTTTGTTTACAGTTAGAGATTCATTTAAAAGTGGGTGTGTTTTCCAGGAATATGTTTTCTGTATTGAAAAGCTTTTCAGAGGGAAATAGCAGGTTTGGAGAAGCTGCCTAGCATTCAGCTCAGGTGTTCTCCCTTGGTGTGTTTAGGGATGTGTGTTCTTACAGTGTTGTGAACATAACATGTTCCCCATCTCAGCAGCAAAGCATGTGGTGCATTTTTATCTCTAAACGTGTGTAGTGGGGTTATTATCAGCTTCCCCAGCTCTATTCTTATCTTCATGCCACTGAGTATAACACCTGAAGTGTGTTCCGGACATTCATACGTTTTCTGTCTTCCTTAAGCTGTCAAAAAGGAAAAAGCAAAGTGCTACCTCACAGTACTCGAAAGACCGAGGTTTAGAATAATTAGCATTCAAATCTCATGCAAATTGAATAAAATGTAATTAATCATAAAAGTTGCAGATAAAGTGTGCACTGGCAAGCAAAGGAACTCCAAGTTTGACAAAGTTCCCCCAGGTTTTAGGCTATTAGAATGCAGTCACAGTGACACTTTGTGTTCAGTGTTGGGGAATGCACTCTAGTGAAGAGTGGGATGGACAGACGTCATGGTGCAGCACAGGGTCCAAGAGCTGCTGCAAGTCAAGCCTTGGTCGATTCAAGAGAGAAAGCAAATCGAAGTGAAATGTGTGCTCAGTCCAGATGAATGCTAACATGCCATGCTATTATTGTACTAACAACACCTCCCAGATTCACTGGTTTTTATACCTGACAGCATTAATGTTTGAATATATAAGTTGACTCACGTAAAAAAATCTCTGAATCTAAAATACCTGTTCTAAATTATTTGCTTAGATATTGGTATATTATATACACGTTTAAAATGTCCATGTTTAACTTCATGTTTAAACTGGTATATTATACCCATGTTTAAAATGTTATATTATATCCATGTTTAAACTTGTATATTATATCCATAATAAAAATGGTATATTATACCCATGTTTAATAAGGTATATTATATCCATGTCTAAAATCTGTAAATACAGGATCTTACAACACTTCAAATTCAGACTGACAGAGTAACTGACTTGCTTCAAAGATGTGACCCTGAGTGGCAAAATACTACTTTTGTTTCATGAAGTAAATGGTGACAAATTCAACAGATACCAGTGGAATCTTGTTTAGATTAAAATATCCAAACATATGATTCAGATCTGCCAGATGACTCAGAGGCTAAACGTGCTTGTAACTAAGATTGATGACTGTGTTTAGTCCCAGGAACCCATGTGATAAAAGGAACAAACTGATGCCTGTGAGCTTTTCTCTGACCTCCACATTTACTTTGTGGGGTATATCTTCTTCCCAAATTGAAACAACAAAAAAAAGAGTTTGAGATATGTGCAGATCCCCAACACCTAGTTAAGGATATATGTGGTTTAAGTTAAAAAATGATATTTTATTTTAATAACGTAGACTTTCATAAAGGTGATAAAATATTGATTTGCTAGTTCTTTAACAAGGTAATTTTAAAGATTAAAAACATTTCAGTAATTAAATTAAGGAATTAGTTTTCAATGCTAACTATTAATTAATATACCTACACACCAAACAGATACTTAGTCTGTATTAAAAAAGGAACAAACCAATTACCTCAGCTGGAAGGCAAAAGACTATAAAATATCTAGATTATCAAAAATATTACTTCACAAAAGACGAGTTTTAATCTTGTCCCATCATCTTTCTTTATATGATTTTTGTGTGTCAGTGTATAGCACCTATTGGAATAAATATGGACACCAGATCTTTCTCTATTTCTCTATATTTTTTGTGGATATGTATATGTATATATATATATGTACATATATATGTCTCTGTGTGTGTGTGTAGCATCCATGTGAGTAAATATGGATTCCAGATCTTTATATGATTTGTGTGAGTATGTGTGTGTATGTGTGTATATGTATGTGTGTGTTTGTGTGTGTGTGGCACCCATGTTAATGAATATGGACACCATATCAGAATGATGCCAGGTGTCTTCTCTCATTATCTACCTTATTTCTTCATTGCCTTGAGACAGGGTTTCTCACTAAAGTAGGGCTTGCTGTTATGGGTAGCCTGTTTAGTAAGGAAGTTCTTGGGATCTTCCTGCCTTAATCCTCCACATTTGGAATTTTAGATACATGTATATGCATTTGTATATGTAGATGTAGCTGATAATCTATACTTTGTCTACAAGAAGGTGGTTTTAGAAACACCAGTGCAGAATGGTGATAGTGGAAACTGAAGCCACAAGATTACCAAGCACAGATGACTAGACTAAGAGTCATATCTCACCACTTTATATGTCATGATTTTCTCCATAGGTGATCTTCTGACAAGCATTTTCATACAATGTCCCTCAAAGTTGTGGATATTCTGCCCTATCAGAAACTAGGTGTCACTGTCCTTTGGAGATTAGAAAAATTCAACCTGACCTACACAGTTGAAGCTCTGGGAATAATCTAAGTTTAGCAGTATATCAGTTGAGCTTTGTAACAGGGTCAACTAACTTTATCAAGATTCTCTATAGTGTGTGTGTTGCAGGAATTCATTCCACCAATAGTTTTGGGGCACAGGCCTTAGCATATGGTTTCTGTGTGTGCACATGATCTCTTATAAGGAAGAGAAGGGGGGTTTCTATCTTTTTTGTGTGGTGTTCAGAGATCAGATCACTGTATTCATTGACATCAGAGCAGAATGAAATGATGTGGGATAACCCTCTGTATGTTGTGAATATGTTTTATTACCCTTGATTAATAGAGAAGCTGCTTCAGCCTATGGCAGGGCTAAATAGAGCTAGGAGGAAAAACTAAACTGAATGCTGGGAGAAAGAAGGTGGAGTCAGAGAGACGCCATGTAGCTGCTGAAGGAGAAAGACACCAACCAACCGCCAAGGAAACAAGAAATGTAGAAAATGAGGCAAAGCCACAGACTTGTGACAATACACAGATGAATAGAAATGGGTTAATTTAAGACATAAGAGCTAGTTAGGAATACAGTTGAGTCACTGGCAAAGCAGTGTTGTAATTAATATAGTTTCTGTGTGATTATTTGGGTTTGGGAGGACAGGAAATTAAAATGCAGTCTCTGCATACCAAATGGCATCCAACATATGTTTTATTACTGTTGGTTAATAAAGAAGCTGCTTTGACCTATAGCAGGGTAGAATATAGTTCAAATGGAAGCAATTTATATATAGAGAGACAGTAGGTGAAATCAAGGAGACACCATGTAGCTGCCGAAAGAGAAAGATGCCAGGCCAGAAACTTACCTGTAAGCCACAGTCTCATGTATTATGGAAATATATAAGTTAATAGAAATGGATTAATTTTTTGCCATTTTCAGATTTTTATTTAAAAATTTTTGTGATCAAGCTCCATTATCATTAAAACATTTTAAAACATTTAAGTTTTTAAATACAGTCTGCAAAATCTGACTGTATACAGGAGTCATGACCATCACATAAGCCTGTGGCATTCTCTAAAACAAAACAAAACAAAACAAAAGCCTGCAGCACTCAGGGTTATAATGAAAGGCAAACTGAAGTAAAATCACACTTTCTTTCCAACTACCAAAATGTAAGAAGTATAAAACTGCTGAGGAAAATTTAAATAAAAAAATTCAATGGCAATTATACTAACTCAATAGCTTTAGATTATTGCTTAATTTAAGATATAGGAGTTTGCTAGAAATGCACCTGAGTAATTGACCAAGTAGTGTTGTAATTAATATAGTTTCTGGTGATTATTCGGGTGTGGGCAGCTGGGAATAAAAGAGAAGTCTCCGTTTACACTAGTACATTGTAGTTCCTATGCACCTCTTGTCTCAAGTCCATGGGGTGTGAAGGTAAGTTGCTGAAGTAGCACATATACAAGACACACAGACACATATGCAAGAGCATGCGTGCGTGCGCGCGCGCGCGCGCACACACACACACACACACACACACAGACAGACATTTTTCCTGACTCACAGAGTAAGGCAATAGACATATTTAAGAGAGGAAGATGAACAAAAATACCAAGAGAATGCCCCCGCTTCTCATTTTGTTTCTTGAAATAAGACCTCAATATGTAGTCTTAGCTCAGCCTGGGACTCACTAAGTAGACCCAGACTCTGCTCAAGTTCGCATCAATCCTCCATTTCTTCCTACATGGATTACAGGAGTGTACAAGCATGAGAATGAGTCCTGAACCTTTCTACTATTCAAGAAGCCCTTTCTAGGCCTTCATAGGACAGTCAGGTACTGAAGGATCCATTTCTTCTTGTGAGACCTGTCCCATTCCTACTTCAGCTCTTTTGTTTGCTTTTCTTTCTGAGACAGGGTTTCTCTATGGATCCCTGACTGTCTTGGAACTCACTCTGTAGACTAGGCTGTCCTAGAACTTATAAAGATCCACCTGCCTCTGCCTCCCTGACTGCTGAAATTAAAGGCATGTACCATCACCTCCCAGTTCCTACTTTATTTTTTAATATGCACTATGAATGTTCATTTATATTTTTTAAATTTTTGTTGTGTGTTTGTTTATATATGCACATGTTCAAGTGAGAATACATATGTAGGGAGATAGAAGGGGGTTTTTCAATCCTCTGGAACTGGAATTACAGGCAATTGTGAGATTTCCCATGAGAAGTGAATTTGGATGCTCTAGAAGAGCAGCAAGTAATCTCAATTATTGAGCCACTCCTCTAGGTCCTGAATATCTTAGAAGATAAAGGTTTTTTGCCTCCCTAAATGTCTTTAAAATTGCATCAGCATATAACCAACAACGAAGAATACCTTTGCAGTTTATATAAACTGATGCAAAGCCAGCAAGCTAATGATTCTGTGCCTTGTTGCCCAGTTGGAAACTCTATTTCTGTCAGTATTTATCTATGAAGAGGAAACCTTTCATCAGAAACACGTCCTCATACAACATGCATAAATCAATCTGATCTAAACACATTAAGGTCTTGAGAAACATCAACTCAACTTTCTCATCCCATCTAGCTTCAAAGTCCAAAATTAGTGAGGTTAATTCTTAGGCCAGGCAAAGGAGTGTACACCCAGAATCATGCATACAATCATTCTTTATTTGTAGAAGTTAGCAGTCAGATGAGATTGCTTATGTTCTGGAAGTTGATTAAACTTACAGGCTTCCTTTTTTAACACCACTTGAGGAAAACCTACCAGCCAGTAACTTTTTGTTAGCAGGAAGGAGAGGAGAGGAGAGGAGGGGAGGGAAGGGGAGGGGAGGAGGGTGAGGGAGGAAGGGAGAACAGGAGGGAGGGAGAGAGAATAATTTGGGGACAACAGACAGATTGGGAAAATGAATAAAAAGTTGAGCTCTCTTCAGTTCCTCTTGATATAATTAGATTCTCATCTATTTATAAAAAGTAATTAGATTCTGATCCAGGGGAAGTGTGAAGTAATTGGGCCTCAGACAGACAGGGCAGAGGTTACTCTGTTAGGTGGGAGAGGGAAGTGTGAATTTTCCATAGGCAAAGCCCATAGTGTTGGAACTTGTAACAGGAATTGTAACTGACCCCCATCAACACCCAAAGCTGGAGTGCGAGTTTGACTTTAGATGTCTGCCTTACCTCTTGTAAATACAAAAGACATATCTTTCTTCTTCTATGATGGTTTTCTAGATTTTTACTTAACTCTACCATACACCTTAGCACCATCCTTCCAGCTTCCTATTCTGGAGAAAAATCTGTAGTCTGTCAGCAAAAAGGAAGAGGATTGACCCATTTCCTGAAGTTCTGGAACTTGTGCCTTCTATGCCCAGAGAAGCAAGCCAGCTGTCACTATATTCCAGCTGTCTGTAACTAGACATACCGCCCAGAGACAGGGTCAGTAATGTGAGTGGCAGGCAGCCAGCCACGAAGAGCAGCTCTGCAGGAGGGCTGCACTGAGAGCTGGGTAGGGATGTTCCTTGGAGGAATGTCTGGGAGAACAGAGCATCCCTGTGCAGCAGAGGGCAGCTCTGATGGAAGCCAGAGCTGAAAAGAAGGGTTTTGTGGGCAGAACTCTTGCTGATTTGGAGGAGGAGATGGGACTGGCAGGAAGCGAACACTGTTTCTTTGTATGCCTGGGCTGGTGGCACAGCATGAAGGCTCGGCAGCAGGAGTACTGGCATCTCCCCAGGCTTTGGAGTTTACATATGGTCCTCTGCTTCTACCTCATCTTGTTAAGCAGGGGGGAAACTACTCACATTCTTGTTCTCTCACGGGAGAAGCTGCATAGGCACATGTGAGGATATGCAGTTTAGATTTGCTGTCTATTTTTCATGGCAGCGGTCCATGTCACTGGACCTGGAGCAAGGGTCTTGACTAAGCCTAGAACTCTGGGTGGCCGCTTTCCATTAGCACCCACTTTTCTCGGGCCACCTCCCTTCCACATACCTTAGACACTCAGAAAATCATGTTATCTTATTCCTTTCTTGATCCAAAGTCATTGATTCTCCCTTTCACGTTCAGAGGAAAAATAGGTCTCCATTCAATAGACTAAGTAAATGTATATTTGGAGTGAGGACGGAAGGTGCAACATTTGTCAGTTGAAGAAGTCAATAGCCCAAATATTAGCAGGCCTCATATCCCCTTAATAGCCTCATGTTCAATACTCCTTGTTCCTGGAAAACTTTCATTTCCTCTGGTGAATGCGCTCCATGTATAAGGGATATAGATCCTAAGCCCGAGGCAAAGACTATACGATTCTATGGCCTAAATAGCTTACAGTTCTACAAAATAAACTATTTATTTCCCCATATTGAAAAATTCTCTATTTTACAAGTCCTGTCAACTCTTCACCCTCAAATAGAATTGCTTATTTATTCGTTTCATCATTCAAAGCAATGAATTGGTGTCTTAAGCAGTTGTGATATTTCAGGACAGTGTAATCAACTTTTTCACTCGTGTGGGTTCAATATCATATCAGGAATGATGTTTCCAAGAAAATGAGATCAAAACTTAATTAAGGGATAAAAGGAGCAGACTTCTTTGTCCTCTGCACTTACCTTTTCATTCCAGACTTAATTTAATGAATGTCTATGTGACATGGGGCTGCACAAATTTTTAAGGGTAATAACAGCAGTATTGATAACCAATTTGCATTCATTTTCTACTCCTGGTTTGAATCACTTGGAAGGGAAGGGATATGCTTCTAATAAAGTTCTGGGCTTTGCATGGGCACTTCAGAGTTCTCAAGGTGCCTGCTTGGAACATCTGCACTAGACAGAACACTTGAGTCAAGCAATTATAAGCATGCCTACTTCATAGCTGAGAAAAATGTAACTCCAATTTGACAGGATAAGATGAAGTAAGCAAAAGGCAGACATTACTTTTCTTTCATTATTCTGAGTCACATTCCAATGGCTTGCCTCCCCCTCCCTTTCATTATGTCAACAACAGGCACCATATTAAAGGAAATTGACTTTTGTTTTTAAAGAATGTTTTCTATTTTTGATCTTTTCAGTTGTGGGTTTGGGGCAGGGCAGATGCTGCTTTTGACCCATTTCCTGCTCTGCCTCTGCTTCGTCCTGATGTTTTCTGCTCTCTAAGTAGCATAATTCTATCACTTTGGACTTCAGTCACTGTCACGGGTTCCCTGGTGAGACTTCAGCATTCTGACTTCGAATCTGAAGCTAAGTTTAGAGAACAATGTTGAACAGTAGATTTTGTCTACCAGAACTAATAGGTATTCCCGTGCAATTCCTTCCATATTTTTGCACAGGGTATGTGGTTCATAAATAATGTCAGAAGTGGGCCTTCGCTCCTTTAGTAAGGTGGTCATTTAATGTAAGTAAATCCACATTAAATATTGAAGATCAGAGAAAAGCAGCATCTTCAAAGAGGTCACATTTAAGTGAAAGGGGGGAAAAAAGAAGAAAAAAAAAAAACAATGTGTGTGGAGAAGACCAGCCTGTGCTGGATAGCACAGAGCTAATGGCTCACAGAGAGCACATACATGTTTTTTAAAGATGTTTTATTGCTTACAAAAGGAAGTAGTCTTGAGAGACTGGATACATAAACTGGCTCCAGCCAGCTGCGGCTGTCGGACTAGGAAGGATCCTGTTCAATTAGTGTTGTAAAATAAAATACTTTGTAAAGGAAATAAACACGATGCGAGCTAAGATTCATGCTTTCAAATATACACAAGGTTTGAATTTTTAATTAGGGCTGCTAATTACAGTCATCAGAAAGCAGAACAGAATAGATTTTACCTTGCATTTAGCAGACAAGCCTTCAACCCCAGTGTATTTTTCAATTTCATTAATATTTTATGAAAATGGCCCTTGCAGCTTCAGCCTATTCCAGTCTCCTACAAAACTGCCCCACATTATGGATGCCAATGCCTTTAAGCCATGTACATTAGTGTGATGACAAAATGCAAAACAACATCTTGTCAACTATTGCATCAATTGATTCTATTAGATAGTGTAAAAACAGTTGGGTGTGAGTTATCATCTCAGGGGCACTAATGATGAAGCAAGATGCTGGCTGAGAACAGCCATTAGCTACAAGCCAGAAATTAATGATTCTAATATTTTTGAACAAATTAACCTTAATGAACTGGCCTTGCAAATACTGTACTATCTACAGACAAGTTAGTTAGCGGAACAACACTGTTCCCATAGCTGTGATGATAAAAATGTGTGTGGTAAAGAAAGACAAAAATCTTTGTGTAGGAATTTCATATTTTACCCTATTTCTGTGCCCATTTTTATTTCACATATAATATACGTAGAATAAGGCATGTCCGTGGTTATGATGTAATAGCTAGTGATTTAATATTTAATAGCCTTAACGTTGCTGTAATGTGGTGCATAAAAGATTCTCTAAAGTTAGAGGGAACTGCCAGAAAATAAAATTTTTGTATTTAGTATTCAGAAGACCTTATTAAAAGTCTTATTGGAAAAGAAACAAATGTAGATGGGAGAACATTTGGGAAGAGGAGAGGGACCAACAGAAGATGGAAGATGATACAGAGGTAGGAGGGCAAAGAAAGTTACTAAGATCTAGGTAAACTGTATACATATATGAATAGTCAAAGGGAGACCCATTATTCTTTTTTACAATTTATATATGCTTAAAAACTGAGAGAAAAAGAAATGTGAACCTTTTAATAAAACAATCCTTTTAAAAATCTATTGTGAGTAGAATCAATTGTCCATACTTGTTCCCTTATATTTCTGGGGTTTGAGTTTACTAATAAGTTTTCATAAAGTAAATCCTGAATATGTTACTCCATTGAGTGATTCATCAACTAACTTCCCATAACTGTTTTGGCAAAGTTTATTACAGTATTTCTAACTTCATATCAATGGGACGGCTTTGGAAAGTAAGATGAAGACGGCCATCTTGTTATCAATCTCTGCAAAAGAGCTAAATGATAAGGAGAGGTTTTCCCCCGATTTGTCCATCCTCCGTGATGGAATCTCATTAGCAACAATGTATTTGACAACCAATGCTTACTACCAAATTCAACTGCAGATCAAACCTTTTTCATGAGTAATTTCACACGGGTTGTTCCTCTCTGCTTTCTCCACACAACAAGAGTTTTCCCCTTTGTCTGAATTATGATGTCACACTGCTGCATATGTCATCAGAGAGGATCTCCTATTTCCTTCAGTGTTGAGTACCCTCTCAAATCTGCTGTCCCCAGCCCTGGAAGCCCATTCACAGATGCCGCAAAGAACCCAAATGGCTAATTTAAAGGAGAGGGAACAGCAGTAAGGCACTTGCCAAGAACAGTTTGTTGGCTTAACTCTGACTTGCTTTCCTGGGAAAGAGAAAAACAGAATTTTCAATGTGAACTGTCAGCCCGAGTTATGACAGCAGCTGCCTAGCAAGGGATCCAGACCTGCCTTCCGTTGGCAAAGAGAAGCAAAGAAACCTTCCAAACAGAATTCTTTCAAGCTTCCTCTACAACTCCACTTAAATAATTTACTTTTTATTTTTTTTTCTCAGACAATTCTTTTTAAAGTTGGCTGACATGTGCGTTGACAAGTATGCTTTGCTGTGGAAGATGGGTTGTATATTTTGAAAGAGAAAAAGGAAAATCATGAAAACATCTCCAAGTCTGAGAGTAAGGGAACTACTATATTTACTTTGGGGAAATGCGGTTACCTTGTACTCTCAGGCCAGGGAACTAAATATAAAGTAATGTAAGTAAAATAGCTGCTTCTGAGGAAGGCTGTTCACTGACTTCAAAATCATGCAGTAGCTGGGTGCCGATTTTGACACCTTCTGACTAGTCATAGAACTCTTGTATTTAGGGAGAAGACCTGAGATTGGCTTATCATATATGTTGCTATTTAACCTGCTATAACTTAATTTTAAGATACATCTTTTGAAAGTTATGACAGCCACTGCAGAGTGCAGTAGATGAGCAAAATGATGTGGAAATAACACCTTAAGTGTAGCAAGTGATTTTCCAGATCCTTAGCTTCCCACTTCAATATTTATGATGATGCCAAGTAACTGAAACAGAAAGTGGTAAAACAACAGGGATATTTAGGTCATTCATATATATTTGGATTATAAATGGAATGATTGACCTATGCTATCTAAGTGCCTCCACACCACTGTTCAGAAGACAATTTCCTTCTTATCCTGCTGAGAAATGATCAAAACAACTTCTTCTTTACAGAGAGGGACCATTTGTGATTTGATTAAAATGAGTTTGTCTTTTTTGTCATAATAAAATATTCCTTCAGTAAGCAATTATTTCTTCCCCTCTAGCCCTACGATGTTTTCATGCAATGTATTTTAAAAAAAATTCATACACATCTACCTCTTCTGCAATTTTGTGCTGTGTAGAATATAAAGTGCTGAAGACATTCTATGTCCGTATTGTTATTAGTGCTTTGAAAATGCATTTATATCAAATTTATCCCTTACTCTCTTCTCTCAAAGATGTATTTAAAATTTCTACCATATCCTTTTCCATCTGAAAATTTTACTGTTAAAGTTAAGAGAAGGAAAACACCTGATCAAGGGCATTGTTTGACCATATGTGTCTGACACGAACCCCTTCTGTCTCCAATGTCTTCAGTTTTACACACCAGGATATAATTTATTGCCATGTCTAAAATCATAATGAAGCAAAAACAACAATTTGTATTATTGCCCTAGAACACCATTCTTTAAAAGAAACTTTCAATATGTCATGAGAAATACACCTAAAATTAGTTTGAGGTTATGGTCAACGAAAAGTCTAGGTAAGCTTCATTTTCCTAAAAATTCAACACATTTTATACTTATAACTTCTAATCCTCAAGTTTTAGATAATGAATATTTTGGAAACTGGGTGCAATTAGATGATGCAAGTATTTTAGAAAAAGCAATAGTTCAAATCGAAGTTACTCTACAATTCAGACATTGTTGTTGATTCACAACCATTTAAAATTCTATTCAATGAATTAGAGGTCACAGATTTTTTCCCATAGTCATGACTCCATTAGCACCAAGTAGTTATCTAAATTTCCAGTACCAAGGATAGTTTCTCTCCCATAGCAGGTCTTACACTCAATCAGAGAGCTGTTGGTTACTATCAAGGTGTGTCTGCCACTACTGCACACTTATGGTTATTATGCCATGCCAGTAATTGATGTGATTCATAGGTGTCCTAGCTTGTAGGACTGCTAATTGCCTCCTTTCTTTGGAAGCTTGTTTGATCCTAACAAAATCTATAAATATTTTTCCTTATACCCTCAGATAAGTATAGCATTCACCCTTCATAAAGAAAACTCTTTGCAACAGACAGAGACCATTGCAGAAAACTTCAGCACCCCCACACCTAAAGCTCAAGGAACTGAAGTGGTGTCAAAAACATAAGAGCCAGAGGATTAATAGTGTGCTATGGTATTGTGCTCCCTGTAACATCAAAAGCTAAATCCATGAAGTCTCACCAACATGGCTGCCTCAACATGAGCCAAACAAGGGTGACACCAGTGATCATGCCAAACTGGACCAGAACATGGCTACAAGGTCTCAACACTGCACTAAAAACTACAGGCAACAACAACAACAAAAAAAAGCTGGGAGTGAGAGAGGTGGTCTTCACCAGGGAAGAACGTGTCAGTTGGTTGATTGTCCAGTGCTAAACAGTCAGTCTTAAAAACATACATACATACAGGTAACATCATATGGACTGAACAGGTTTTATTTAAAAATATAGATGTATACCCATATATGTGTGAAATAAAAATGAGCATAAAAGAGGTGATGAATTTGAAGGAGACTGGAGAGGGATATATGAAATGGTTTGGAAGGAAGTAAGGGAAAGGAGATGTGTCGTAATGATATTACAATTTCATTTTTTTTCACAAGAATTTTTAAAAAAAAAAGCATTGATGGCTTATAATCTCCATTTATGTACTAAGTCAAAACAATAGCATTTCAAGTGTATTCTTATTCCTCTGACACTTAGGCTTTTGTGTGTTATTCCTGGACCTCATGAATTGATCCTTCCCAGCTGTGCAAGCCTACAGCCACCCCTGTGACCTGAGCAGTGGCTCTGTCATCAACCTGAGCACTCTAGCTGAAAGCAAATATCATCTTTTCTATGAGCATAATATTTCCAATTGCTTGCCACATTTTTGAGTTGTTGTGCTACGTAAAATGCATTATTAAAATTAACATTGAAATTACCTATGTGGCTCATAATTATTTTCCACTGAGCCGTGCTGACCTGCAGGGTTGTAACATGGTGATGAGCTCTGAGATTCTGCTAGCCTTCAAGGAAGTTAGCTGAGTACTAACAGAAAATGTCTGGAATGAAAATTTCAGCCTATACTATTTTCCCAGGGACTTGACATCCGAAGCTAAATGCCTTTTTCATTGCTCTCCCTGAGTCAGTTTTCCTGATAGATAAGAGTCATTTAACGCTAGCAGTGGTCTAGAAACCTTTGTCTCATTATCCTATATTAATTTTGAATGCCATCTATTATGTTAAAAGAAAGTGGCTTGCTATGTTAATTGCTTTAATGTCTACCTTATGTGTGTTGAGTGTTTGGCCTGAATGTATTTTCTTTATGTGCACACTGTGAGTACCTGGTGGCCAGAAGAGGGCATCAGATCTCCTAGAACTGGAGTTAGAGGAGGATGTCTGCCGTAGTACCTGTGGGTTTGGGGTTGTTTGGAATGCTAACCTTTTACTTTAGGAGGACTTAGTCACATTCAGGACCACTGCCCCGTGAGGACCACTTCCGTGCCTGGAAGGAGCCACCAGATTTTCCCAGCAATGGTTGCAATTACGATCAACAGCCAGCACTTTGTTAGGGCGCATTAACAAGGTTGCTTCCCAGACCGAGACACACTCAGCTGTCAGCAGAAGAGCTTTCTCTAGAGTTGCAAGTTCGGCTTCCTTCACCACCACTGAGCTGCTGAAATTGCAAGCACTGAAGGGGATATTCCTTTGAAAAGACATAGCAGATCAACCTTTGTTCTGTGAGAAGGCAAAGAGCTCGCTCAGACTCCATCATGGCCCTGCACATGCTGTTTAGGAGCTGGGAATAGTGAGTTAGATAAACCGCTCTGCGCCTGTCGTGGAAAATAGCTCTCTCTTGTCTCTAGGACAGATCCTTGTTGCTATTATCAGCGACTCTTCAGACTTTCACCTCTTATTCAGAAAAGTTTATACTGTTAAAATCAGCAAACTCATGCTCGGGAATACAAGAAACTTAATTTCAAAAGGAAGGAAAAGGAACTTTTGAAGTCCTAGCAACTATGTTTTCCCTATGAGAGTCCTGAAATGTTGCCTGTGGGAGGCAAGGGGAGTTAGTGACTGGGCAGTCATTAAATCAAATGTAGCCTTGTTAGGGTAGACAAATCCATTTATTCAGGATTGTACCCTCTGGTCTAGGATTCCCTGCTCACCACCTGATTGAATAATGGTGGGGATTGATTGACAAGTGTGACAAAGGCCACAGGGCCATATCTTTGTGATGTGAACTGATGGCTCTGTAAATATAGTCCTTTAGTTTCACTAGACACACACTCAGACACCCAGAGTTAACCCAAGCATGGATTTGCTTCTGTTTCTGTTTGCCCCTCTTCACCACTAATCCACAGTCCCCAGAGGCAAGATTACTGACTGTGAAGATTTTTATTGCTCAGATGGTCAACTGAAATATTTATTTTCTGTAAACATTTGATTAAAAATGTTAATATTCTATTTCAGTGAAGTGCAAGCTAGGATACATGGCTCCATAGCAGAGAGTCAATCTTCTCACGTTCCTGACACATAAACAAGTTAATGCACTTTGTTTTCTACAAACATAATTATTTAAGAATCATTGTTATAATATTAACTAGAAGAAGAAAATAATATTAAGGCCACAATTTACATCGCTTTCCTAGTCTATACGCAACAAACTGTTTACTCTGGGTCATTTCATGATTTTTCTTTTTTCTTTTTTTTTTATTCAAGTGAACTCAATTTTCTTGAAGGAAATTTATCATAAGTACAAAAAAATGGAATGTCACGGCCTAATTTAAATGTTGTCTTTAAGGTAAAATATCTGTCGTCATTTTCATGTAATGTTCCATTATTATTACAAAATGAGAGAGTTGGCAACTTCTCAAAGTTGCTATGTAAGTATGAGGCTTTAGTTAAATTTGCAGAATCCCTTGAAGTAACATTTGGGTTGTAGCAGAAATAATATTTACATGGCAATCATTTTAGAGGCACTGGTCATCGAGAATTCTAGAGTCATCTTCAATCAAGTCAAGTAAATTTCAGATATCATTTTGGTGTATTTGAAAACAGAAGAATAAAAGCATTACATGTATGTTTAAATGCAAATGTTAATGTGAAATCTCTATCATATTGAATCTGGAGAAATTTTACCATTTAAGTAAACCTATGTTTGTATAGAAGGGCACTTCAGCCATCAGTGAAACATGAACACAGCAAATTTAGGCGAAAATCATCATGTATAACATCTTATTGTTTAGGCAGTTAACAGGAGCAAAATCTCCAATAATTTAATTATAACTATATTAAAACTTAATTAGAAAATAAGTTAAATAGTCAATTACATGAATCCATGAGCACTTAATACTGTAGTTGTCATCAAGTGCATTAAGGATGAATTGTTAATATTTTCTACTGTTAATACACAGTGAATTAATGATTAAACAGTGTTTTACTGCTCACTCATTAATGATTTATTACAGTTACTTAAACAGTTTCTCACATGTGAATGTCTTCAGTAGACCTCCTAACATGGCTCTCCAGATTTATCCTCTTCCTTTTGAATCCGCCACTATACTTGGTCTTGTATTTTTTTCTCATAGTTGTAATACATATACCATATATCTTGATTACCTCATCAGGAAAAGATCATCCATTAACTTGAATAAATTATCTGGCTAGAGTTCAAATAAGCATAAACTTTTCCCTTTTAGCTCAACTCTCTTCTCTCCCCATAGATAGGTTTGCCCGAATTGTGACTGGGAGGAGGTTATTAGGAAATTAAATCCAGTTAATGTAACTTTCTTTAAATGTGTTTCTGATTTTAGCATCTAAGCTGCCCTCTAATTGGCTCCAATTTCAATTGAAATTAAAATACTGTATGGACTCCAGAGTTGGGAGACCTCTCTTAGTGACCAGCTAGGGGAATTCAGTCTTCCAGGGTATATGACCTACGAACCTGGCCGGACTGTGTATTTCCTGGCATTCTAGCGCTAGCTGAGTAGTCTCAGCCCTCTCAAGGCACAGCCTTTTTGAAGATGGTCCTTACCAGGAGGTATAACGGTGAAAGGGCATGAACTTGCTGGGTCCCGATTCTTCATCCCAACTATGATTGTTATGGCTTCTACATTTGACTGGTCTTGTCGGATACGTGCCTGACAAACAGATTGAGGTGTTTTCCTCCTATTTTGGGGAACACATGGAAATAGCTCCTGGGTGTGGCACTGCAATCTCAATGCTTGTCTTTTTATATCTGTCTGTCATGATAGGTGAGTCTGTGACTGCCATGGGAGTCTGATTGCTTGCTTTAGAAATGGCAGTACTGCTCAGAATGTGACTTTTCCTTTAGAAAAACTGAGAGGCAGTGTAAGGGTGAGCCCACTGACAGTTGTTCTGTAAACCTTGTAAAAAAAAAAGCTTTACATTGAAGGCTATCGCAGAGAACATATTAGTTTCCTATCTGCTAAACAAAGGAATAAATCTGATTCTTACACAGTAGCCTGAGAAATACTGATAAACCTTATATCTTATATCTAGGCTGTATCCCTGTAGTAAGAAACTATTTTGCAGTTAGATATTAAATATCTAACTGTAGCTCCACTAATTCAAATTCAAACAACAGGACACTTTGAAGGCTCCACGACTGGAAAACACACTTAAATCCTTGAGTGCCAGATTTTAATGGAAAATTGTGGAAATGTTTATAGCCTCCATGGAAAAGCAGTAAGCAGTTGGAAGTTGTCTATAATAAAGGAAGGATAATGCAGGCTAATATCAACTGATAATCCTCATTAAATTCAGTTCCAGGTGAAACCTTTGTGAAATATAGTCTTAAGGCATTGATTAATAGGAATTATATGTATGCAATGATAAAACAAAAATTATTTTAGTATAATTCTGCAACGTATTGTGAATGATTCACACGACTTTTCCAAATCAAGCAAAGTTTGAGGATAGCATGTTAGCATTATTTTGATAACATCCATTGCTATCAAATTTTGCTAGCAGAACTGGTTCTTTTTACATCTGTGTACATCAACTTCATTCCAGTGAGGGAGAAATTAAATATTTGGAAATTTGAAAAAAGGTGTGAAAGATGTAAAGAAGTCTAACAAAGCAAAGGATGGGGGGGGGTCATGTTTTGTAAACTTTATAGGAGACTGAAGCAAACGGTGCTTGCTAGTATACCATAACTTTTGAAAGTCAACAAAGAGATCTGTAATTTGTTACTGGATGTTTCTGTTTTCAACCCAGATCACATCTTGAGCTGTAGAAACAGCTCTTCTCCTATTCACTCCTTTTTTGCCCAGAGACTGGTTTTACTTTTGGGTATCTGCTGAGTGATAAGCTCTGAACTGAGAAAGGGCAGAAAGCACATGAAGCAGTCTTATAAATAACGAATATTTAACAATAATGTAGTGTTCTGACTCTAGCTAGTATGTGATGTGGGTGTCCCCTCTGCATGCTGTGGATACCACTGGAGTCTGGGTGGCTGTCAAAAGAAAAAGCAGAGGGCAGCCAGGAACACACTGGCAGCTTCCTACGACAAAGACGGATCTTTATAAAAACAAAATTTCAGTCTTACAGAAAAATATCGATAGCTAAATGTCTTGTTACACATATTTTCTCACAGATTAGCATAAAGATCCCCACTGAGTCTGTTATTATCTCACATACTGGCAAGCCCTTCATCCAAAGTAACATCTCACAATTCTATCTTGTACTCTCTTGCAGCTAGTCCAGGCTCTCTTGCAGCTAGTCCAGGTGAGTCCTTTTAGTGGCATTAGAGAGATGAAGTTTTGACTGGAGCAATAGTGCAGTTGGTAAAGTGCTCACCATACATTATGAGGATATGATCTTAACTCCCAAAGCAGGTAGAGCACTGGGTATAGTGGCATTGCTTGTAATTCCAACATTGGGGAAATTTAGACAGGTGGATCCCTGGGACTCATTGGCTAGCCAACCTAGAAGACTTAGTGAATTCTCGGTCAGTGAGAAACCCTGCTGCAAATGAAACAAATGTTACTGACAAATGACAGCTAAGTTTGACCTCAAGCCTTCACACACACTCACTCACATATACACATGTATGCACAAGTACTTACGTACACTCATTTGATTATGAACCCCCCATATGCATATAAAAGAGATGAAGTTCTACATTGTTCAAAACCAAAAATGAAGTAGCCTTCTGGGTATGAAGACAATTGTATTGAAGCAGAGTCTCAATCTCTAGTTTTAAATGTCCAGGCCTTTTTTTTTTTTTTTAACACTGTCCTCATAAAACTACTAGGAGCTTTTTATTCCATTTGAAAGAACAAATGAATCCCTTGTACTGCCACGCATGATAGAGCAGGATTAAGACCAGTTAAAGGGTGTGATTAAAAGGGAAGTAGCCAAGCTACATATTCTCAGGACCCCTTTTGCTTCTAGTATGAATGCAGAGTTCTTATTGTTGTACAAGGGGAATTTGGATTTTAATTATGGTTTAGAACTAGTGAAATGAAAGGACAAGTTTTAAAACAGACTGTAGTCCCCGTTTAAGTTTTATGTAATTTATGGACCTCCCTATAATATATGCAACATTTTGAGTATATATAAAATTTTGACATTATTATCAACATGCTGCCCCAAGCACGGTGAAAGGCACATTGAAAACAAGAGGCAAGCCGGATGGAAGTGCTGGAAGCCAGCGGGGAGTGCTGTGAAGTAGAATCTTCTGGATATGGCATAGCTGTTATACTTGTGAGCTCCCAAAAGCTGTGGTTCTCTGCCAAATGACTATCCAAAATCTTCCCAGCCAAAGTTCCCGTATGGACAGGCAAGGAGCTCCTGAGCCCTAGTGCCTAACCTAGGAGCTATGGGCAGCTGACAGCAGCTGGGAGGAAAAGAACCATTCTTCTCTAGGGTGTGGCCACTGTTCATGTTTCATGGATGGCTCCATAACCAGGCACATGTATGGGCAGCAGTAAGTGAACTGAATGTGTTGTCTAACAAATGAAGAAGGAACACAGACACGAGGTTGGGAAGTTCATGCGTTAGGACAGGTCAAGGGGGGGGCATAGAAAGGTAGCTTGAAGGAGTGAGCAATCAGATTTCAAAGAATGCAATTAGAAGGAAAGTATTTGTGACTTCCATAGGACTTGAAAAGTTTATTATCGCCGGGCGGTGGTGGCGCACGCCTTTAATCCCAGCACTCGGGAGGCAGAGGCAGGCGGATCTCTGTGAGCCTGGTCTACAAGAGCTAGTTTCAGGACAGGCTCCAAAACCACAGAGAGACCCTGTCTCGAAAAAACCAAAAAAAAAAAAAAAGAGAAAAGTTTATTATTCCCCCCCCAATTAAAATATAGTGTCTTCCATAAAAAGAAGGTTAAGAACCTACTGTTGAGGACACCATATATTTAAAACACGGAATTTGGAGAAATGGACCTGGGAGCCTCCTCGCTGAGGATTGTTTCCCATATGTTCAGAAAGAGCCACACAAGCTACCAGTGGAAAAAAGAGATTAATAGTCCAGTTCAACTATAAAAGCCAGCAACCACAATAAATGACCTACTGGCAAGATATCCTTAAAGGTGTGATAGTGACACTTACGTTCTACGCATAAGAAAGCAGCCAAATTAGACTTAAGGCCTTTTCAACAGAAAAGAATTAATGCCCCTTCTGTAAATTTAATCAAATACCTGTAGCTAGTGAGGCCACAGAATCTAGAGGAGAACCCACCACTGCCGGTTTCCTAAAGCCATCGAACCCCTAACTGCATTCTAGATACCTATCTCTATACCCATGAAAAGTGGCTATTGTCCTTCATCAAAGAAGCTGCTTTAGAAACAGATGGACAACATCACCGAAGACACAACTGGTCAAAAATGTAGAGATCAATTGACAATGGGTACCAACCCCTAATAAACACACTTCTGACACTTAAGGCTCAGGGAACATCCCAGAAGAGGGGGCATATGTCCCCATTCATCTTCTTACGAAAGACAGTAGGTGCCAGAAAATGACAGACTCTCAGGAAAGAAAGTTGAAGGTAATGGTCACATGTCACACAAAACATACACAAAAACGAAGACCTGCTATTATCAAGGCAGCTGAGAAGAAAACAACTGGATTTCATTACTTTAAACTAACTAGGTTCCTTTCCATAGTTTGCTTTAGCCCAGAAGTACAAATGCAGCTAGAATGTATACCTTACTGAGGCAAAGGAAGCATTTAAAATCCTCTGGGCATGCTCATAGGCTCTCCAACCTAGATTTGTTTTATCGGACTCTTGTCATAGACCTTTATCTACCTTCCTAAAATCTCTCAGCCGTTGAATTTTACATAGAGAGGAAGCAATTAACAACATAAAAGAATCTTTATCTTCAAGAAAGAGGCAAAGTGAATGACTCCCTCTCAGCTATGGGTTATCACAGTTTTTTCCATTGTTAACGGTTTTTGAAATTTACCCATGGTACTTGAGAACATGGCAGGGTAGCATGTCATTATATACCCAAACCACCACATGTCACCATTCACCTTCTTGTGAAAAACAATAGGTGCCAGAAAAGGTCAGATTCTCAGGAACCAGAGTTGAAGGCAATGGTTCTTGGCAATTCTAAATGCATTTTAAGAAAAAAGAAGCATTTTTATGAATAAAAGATGTGGAAAAGTAAGTCATGCTAAGGTACCATTTTAAGCATGTTTTTATTGAGATAAATGAAAAAGTTTCCATTAGAACATGATACTTAGATTTGAACAATAAATCATAAAATAATCTAATAAGCCGGGCGGTGGTGGCGCACGCCTTTAAACCCAGGCAGAGGCAGACGGATCTCTGTGAGTTCGAGGCCAGCCTGGTCTAGAAGAGCTAGTTCCAGGACAGGAACCAAAAAAGCTATAGAGAAACCCTGTCTCGAAAATCTAATGAATTCCATCAGTTAAATGCAACACCAACCAAACAGCAAGAGTAATTAAAAACACACACCCTCACCAATCAATAAATCACCTTTCTTTGCTCCTGCTGTGATGAAATGCATGCGTTCTGACACTGTGCTTTGAATTGTGTGGTTCTGAGTGAGAATTCTACTGAGCCGAGCAGGAAGTATGATTGCTCCTAACCTAAACTATGTCCCCAGATAACATTTGGACGCTGAGTTCATCCTAGCCATCTATGCAATTCCTTTTGAAATTTCAGCTAAAGACAAAGACTCAAGCAACATAATAGGCACAATGTTTTAACATGATCAACCCAGATGAACATTTCTATAGATTCAAAATTAGCATGGCTCACTGTACTTGAATACCAGGTCCAAATGGCAGGTCCCTTTTGAGCTTACAGTTTAGAGGAAGACAGATTTATTAATAATCAATGTGCTCATGTGACCAGGAATATTATCAGCTCATCCAAGATGAAAAACAACAGCAAACTTAAGCCAAGAATCCTTTTATTTTTTTTTCCTTCTTACTATATGCCTTGGCTGAGAACCCCATTGGTCCTGTTTTAGCTAGTAATGTCTAATGCAGGGAGACAGGAATAAGCAGGGTAGAAAGCACCTGTCAGCTCTACTTCCCACTCCCCTTGATTAGCATGAAACATTAATAGGGCTTTCAGAAATTCTGGCCTGAAATGGGCTTTGCCTGAGAACGTGTCTGTCTTTACGGGCACAAAAGCCACTGTCATTAAAAACAGGGCAGATAACTAAAGAAGACTCTCTCTTGCAATTTATACCTTTTTTTCTTGCAATGACAAATTATTTTAATAATGGAATCACACGCACTGCCATTGGTATAATGTTTCCCATAAAATCCCCCCATTAAATACGCTCCTTCACTTGACTCATCTTTTTTTTTTAAGGAATGACACACACAAAATGATACATCATGCTTTCTTATAAAGAATTGAAAATGAACATACAGTAATGGGTTAACATACATTTTAATAAAATTTCCATTGTTGAGAATTTCGCTTTCCAATACTGAAAACCGGGGATGTTCCAGTAACCCCAGGCAATGCCTAGGGATAAAACAAATCACATGGTAGTGAACTATTTTCACCTATTTATTCTTCTGCAGAAAAAAAATATTTGTAAGTGCTCAAGAAAATCAGATATGCTCCCAAAACTATTATTTCTGGTCTTAATAGCCCTTGCCACATGTTATAGGTAACCACATAATAAGATTAAAACCAAAAGCTATATTTGAGATTCCTGAGATTTTTCTGAGGCCTTTGTAAAATGCTAATTTTTCTTGCAGGCAAATGCCGGATTGATTACGGGTCTGTAATGACCACAAAAATCAAAGTATATATTGGGGTTCAGCTAAGACAGTCATATGTCACCGAACAGTTTTTGCAGTCCCTTAAAAATGAACCTCCACAGTTCAGCGCTAATTTCAGTTTCCAGGCCTGAAGGCTTTGATTGACTTGTGCACTGGTTATCTTAACTAATCTGTTCCTTCACAATGCAGTGTGCATGCTAGTGAGCCTGTCCTCACGGGCAGCATGTCAGCAGCACACTCAATGTCCTTGTGTGTGATCTCCTAAGAGAGCAAACACAGCAGCAGAGGGCCCCAGGTAAAACCAAGTGTCTGCCACTCTTTTATTAAAACACAGTGCTTTGTGAGGAATCTCATGCACGGACCCCTTCTCACTCTCTGGCTGTAATGGGGCAACTGGAATGGAATGACGGGCAAATAAAGCATGCGTGCCATCTCCTTCCCGATTTTGTAAACACAGAATCCCCAAAATGTTTTAAAGGCAGATTTAGTAAACACCAGGATAGATCATGCAAGAATGTATTTTCTGAATGTTTAGTTAAGAAAAGCTGCCATTTAAAATACTGCAAAAGCATTTTTTGTTGCAATTAAGGAGGATTTTTTAAATCAGCTCCTAGAGAGATGCTGGTAATAGCATTGCCTTCAAAACAAGAGGAAGAGCTAAATGAAGAAGCAGCAGAAGGCCTTAAAATGAAGCTGAATCTCAGGGTAAGAGAATATTCAACAAGCCCAGTGAGCTGCCCAATGGCAGGTCGCCTATAGAGATCTCACACATTCCCTGAGATGTAAGCTTCCATCCTATAGTAATTCGCTTACAGTAAGTGCTGGGCTTTCTGAATTAAAAGTGTGTAAAGAACACTTCTCTGATCTCTTTGCATTCTTTTAAAATATTCTAAGGTCAAGATACATAAAAGCCAGCTTGCATAGTGGCAATGCCTTTCATTGACACTGACACCTGAAACTGGAT
>NW_004949100.1:10622013-10624513 GCF_000317375.1 Microtus ochrogaster | reverse complement strand
ATTCTGGGTTATAATATGTGACTGTTATTAAAAAATTAAAAAATAAGGTGAAACAAAACAAAAATATCAAACAACCCTGTAATTAATTGTTGTAATATGAGTGGCAGGGCTGCACCCCCCCACACCTGGCAGCCTGCATGGCTAGTTTTATACCCGAAATAATTTCACAGAAACTGTATTCTTTTAAACACTGCCTGGCCCATTAGTTTCAGCCTCTTATTGGCTAGCTCTTACATATCGATCTAACCTATTTCTAATATCCCTGTAAGACCACAAGGTGTCTTACCAGGGAAGATCTTAACCTGCATCTGTGTCCGGTAGGAGAATCATGGTGACTCCTTGACTCAGCTTCTTTCTCCCAGCATTCTGTTCTGTTTACTCTGCCTACCTAATTTTATGTCCTATTAAAGGACCAAGGCAGTCTCTTTATTTAACCAATGAAATTAACACAAAACAGAAGACTCTCCCCCATCAATTAATGATCTCATCAAATAAGCTTCCATCAGCAACTGCAATACACAGTTCTTAAAATCATGTTCCCTCACAAGATCTGGAGAATGTTAGCTGAATCTGTCTTGACAGCCTCTTCCTTGAGGACTAGCTTTCATTGTACTGAAAGGTACTATACAAGCAGCCAAGTGAAGGAAGCAAGCAATAGTCCCACCCAGATATAATACCTATGAACCACAGCAATGACTAACACGACTAACATGACATGATAAAACCTAAGGGTACCACAGTGGCATTTATACTTTCATGGTAGCTAACAGCTCCCTAATTGAAATTAACACCTACTTAGTAAGAGGGAAATCATGCTGATGCTGAAAGCCCAGCCAACTACCCAGGGATAGAGAACACCTGACCACTATCAGTTTTCTAAATTGGCATAATTACTTATTGCATTTAAAAATACTTATCCTTATATCTTCTGATCTAACAACCTTTTTTTTTTTTTTTTGCAATAGATGCCAATCATTACAGAAGAGAAATGGAGAGTGTTACCACAGCTGGTCAAAAAAGAGAGAACAGTGATTGTGGGGTCGCCAGCCTCAGATGAAACAAATACAGCACAACTTCGGGATCTAAGGCTTAGGGAACATTGTGAAAGAGGGGAAAGAAAGATTGTAAGAGCCGGAGGCCCAGGAAGTCTGCTGTGAGACTGTCTCCTAAAAGAGAGGGAAGCTACACACACGATGCCTCAACAAGACCCAAAAGAGGACAATACCAGTAGATATGATAACATGGACAGGGGAAATCTCAGGGACCCTGCTCACAGACAAAGAACTACAGGTAATTACAGAACGCTGGACAGCAGAGAAGTAGCTGTTCCCAGGGATAAGCCCCATAATAGGTTATCCAATACCAAATGGTCAGTCTTGAAAACATATTCACACACAAGCAATACTAAATGGATGAAGAAGGCTGTATTTATATAGTTAGGCATATTTCAAGAGAAAACAATGCCTAGTGAATGGGAAATATTGGAGGCAGGAAAGGGAAGGGGAAACGATGCATACTTAATTTAAAATATATATTAAAACATCATGTACCCTAACTGGTACTTTTCTGTGAATTTTAGTATTGCCTTCCTACCCACTATGATTTTCTTTTATGAGAGAAGTTGTGATAGGAAGACAGACATGTACATTGATCAGTCACTTCCTTAGAATTAAGCTCAAAGCTTGGTATGATTATGTACCTCTTTATCCCCCGCACACAGGAGGCAGAGAAAGGCAGATCTCTCAAAGTTCAAAGCCTGCATTGTCTACATGGCAAGTTCTAGGCCAGGCAGGGTATATAGTGAAACCCTGACCCCTGGCCAAATATAAAAATAACTGAGGAACTGGTGCAGCTACAGGAAGTAAAGAGTTTGTCATGGGTTCTTCTGTGCGTAAGTGATATAAATCAGACAAGTTATATGCTTTCTCTCTGTCGTCTTAAAAGAATATAAAAAGTCACAGCTGTCTGACATGGATGTCGGTGATAAGAATAAAAATCAAAATAAATAAATCCAGGTCTAGCTCTTAAAATATCAGCACTAAGTGTTCAATAAATGCTAGCTACTGCACTCACCGTTACTTAAACACAAAGAACATCTAGGGAAGACCCTGAGCTCGCTTGAGGGAGGGTTTGCATAAAGGTTCTGGGAGGAGATAATCTCGTGCCAAGTTTCCAAAAACGAGGAAGATGTTCCAGTTTCAAGAGGGCCAGAAAGGGTATTTCAGGCACCAAGATAACAAATAATGTTATAAAAGATAGGAAACTGTGCTATGTGTAAGAAAATATAAGACATAAGAAATATTCACAGAGTATAGTGGATTTATGTTTACAGTATATTTTAAGTCCAGGAGTGCTAAATTCAACATGACAATGGGTGTAAAGCTTTTGTTATATAATGGAGGAGACTGGCGATTTAGTTAAAGATTTTAATTTTCTCCTATATTAGATATTTTCTCATACATATTTGTTTCCAAATGTGTCTTATTTGTTGCTTTGAAAT
>NW_004949100.1:10610239-10621868 GCF_000317375.1 Microtus ochrogaster | reverse complement strand
ACTATATGTGTAATATTTATTTATATATGAAAGCAGATTTAATATCTCCCTCTCTCCAGGAAATAGGAGAAAAAGAATACCAATCAGTTGAGTACTGAGGTCTTCACATTAAAATGTGTTTTACAATATATTCATTACCTTTGTAACTGACCCATATAATAGGTTGACCATGTTTATTGCAGTTATTAATTCAGAATGTCTACAGCATTAGGGTGAAGTAAGATGTCAAAACCATTTAGTGAAATCTATATTCTGATTAAGACTGTGTGCTGAGTTGCTCATACATTCAAAGTAGTCACAGGCAATAACAACCTATCTATGTTTATATACTACATTTAATCACAAGAGTCCAGATCATTTGGTAAACTAAAATTACTCCATTGTTCGACCATAACAATAATGGTGCATACAGAAATAACATAATGCAAAATGCAGAAGCCTGATAAAATACATGGGTTAAAATAAATGCCATGAATTCAAATTAATGATCTTGTTTCTATACAGCATGGAGTCTTCGAGTTGAATCATCTTAAGGAAGCAAGAAGGGACCTTGGCAATCACCTTCACCAGCTGTTTCATTTCACATTTATAAGGAAACTAATTTTTGCCATTTTGATTCTTGCTGATTCCCACTCTATAACGGTATTATCCTTATGCCAGCACTTGCAAAAATAATATATATTGTAAAGTTACAGGAGAAGTACATATTATTATTACTATATTATTGCCACTACTCAGTTTAGAAATTAAGATTCTGAGAATTCCATCAATGAACCACTCAAGATGTTGCCATGATCACCACCAGGGAATTCTTCAGTAAACTTCGGAGTGTGCTAAGGTGATTCGTTATCTAGTTGGAGGCTTTCTCTTCTTGTCTCTCTAAAAAGGCTAATGTATCTGTCATGCTCATCTAGAGAAAGAGCCAATGGCAAGCTTTTATCAGCATTTGAAAGCAGGGAAAGCCGGGCGGTGGTGGCGCACGCCTTTAATCCCAGCACTCGGGAGGCAGAGGCAGGCAGATCTCTGTGAGTTCGAGGCCAGCCTGGTCTACAAGAGCTAGTTCCAGGACAGGAAACAAAAGCTACGGAGAAACCCTGTCTTGAAAAATCCCCCCCCCAAAAAAAAGAGAGAGAGAAAAAAAAAAGAAAGGCTCAGGGACACTCCAAACTACATGAAGCCCATGAACTGTCTCCATATTTAAATCGGGGATTGATTTTAGCATCGCTGTATTGAGAATCTCTTATTTGAGATGCTTGGGGCCCACAAATACTTCAGATTTAGAATTTTTATATTATGTTTTTTTTTTGTAAGCACAATGACATATACAGGTATGGGACCCAAGTTTAAATACAAAATGGGTCTATGATATAACACTGAAGCCTTGAGTTGGCCCCCCAAATTCTGAGAACTCTCTAAATAAATTGAGCATCAGATTATAGACAACTTCCTCCACCTGTCTCTTGCCTTATTTTTCCTTGCAGCAAAAGTCTTTATTCAAATTCATGTTTGAACTTCTCAGTAAGCCTTAAGGTGGATCTCTCAATAACACTTTTTCTTCTACCCCCCACTCTTCATTTACAGAATCTTAGGAACTAATTTTTAAGCTGCTGAAGTTGTGGCTAGCTTCCTGTCCATTCACTCCTACTCAACCAGCTAGCTACTCCTGCCTAGGAATTATATTTCACTTCTACAGTGCAGTTGATTTTCTCATCTTTTCTCTGATTCATTGGGTTTTCAAAGGCTATTGTAGTATGCTGTGGTGTTCAAATGAAAGCTTTGAGAGGGCTGAGGCATGGCCCTCAGAAAGAAATTAGCATACTCCAGAAACATCCATGACTGTAGAAAAGGGTGACCCTGGGATGGTTCTGTATACAGAGATCGTCTCTTAGACGTGCTGGGCAGAGTTAATGGGGCTTGTTAAAGCTTTCTTGGAGGTTGCTGCCATCAGTGAAGAGCTCCAAGGCAGAGACTGCAGTCCTATAATTACCATGGTGACCAGCTAGTGGATGTTGTGAATATGGCATGACATTGAGAACATTTGAAAGAACTGAAACCCTGTTCCAAGGAAGAAATTTGAATTCATTCAACTTGGAGCAGAGCCTCCATTTCTGGATCAGCATAGGTTTATGTGGCAGGGGTGCTGCATCCCTCGAGTTAGGCTACTAGAAGCTGGGCCATATTCCTTCCACGTGCAGAGCAAGAGGAGCGGAGCTCACCAGCTGCTGCTCCTATTGTTCGTCTATGTTAGAAGTCAGTTTACGAGTTGTAGTTTGTACTCATTCGCCTTGTGTTAAACTGAAACTATCACTGCATTCCTAGATCCTGGAGTATCTGTAGCCCCAGAGACATTCAGTCAGTATTATGTCCCATTTGCTACCCGTAACTGACACAGCAGCCATGGAGACTCTTGTCTCTCCTACAGCTGTGTGGTGGAATTAGCGGGAATGAAGAAGGCTTGCTGAACGTGCGGGCGTTTTAAGCAGTACTTTCGCCTAGTTCCTGAGTTTGTATTTTAACAGTGATACAAAGGTTGTTGTTTTAACTTCTAGGCAGGAAAAGAGACTTATCGACATGGCCTACTCCGTATGCGGATTTATCTAAGGGTTAGAGCACTGTGTAGGGATCAGATTTTCTCACCTGAGTTAGATGGACCAGTGAGAGCATGATTCAAGACAGTTGTCATAGGGATAAACTCGGTCAGTTTTCAAGCACGGAAAGCAAGGTGAATAAGCAACCAATGTAGCAATGTGATATATGTTAGCAGGAATGACCCAGTTGGGTGGCTCCCAGCTAAAGTTTTCAAGAATGTGTGGCTGTAGAACTTCTGATGGTGTGGGAGTGTCCAGCACAACTTCAGACGTGGGGGGGATCTTTCAGTTCCAAGCATCTTACACCACCCACCCCAGCTGTGTTCTGTCCCTGAGTTCCAGGCTGTCCACTTATTATTTGAAAAATGTCAGCATCTTTCTCTGTCTCTCTGTCTGCCTCTATGGGCCTGTGCCTCTCTTTGTGTTTCTCTCTCTCTCTCTCTCTCTCTCTCTCTCTCTCTCTCTCTCTCTCTCTCTCTCTCTCTCTCTCTCTCTCTCATTCTCTTTGAATACCCAAACCCTCAAAACTGAATTCTCTGCAGTCATTTGGTGTATCCACTTCTGTGTTCTTCGCCTTTCACACAGAAGTCTCCATAGCGCAGTCCCCGAGGCTCAGAGAAGTAACGCCTTACGTTTATCTCAATTGCCTTGCCCTGCTGCTTTCTGCACTGACTCCTCTGACCCTCACTCTGAATCTCATTTAGCACCTCCCCCCCCATTTCTCACATTCAGGCTTGCAGGTGTTTTCTCGATTCCTTAACCATATCAGGGTGTCTTTCTCCAGCCTTTGAACCCGCTGGTCTCTCTGTGTGAGATCCATTTCTCTGTAACAGCAGTAGGGCCCTCCTCAGCTTCAAGTCTCATCTCAGATGAAGTGTCATATGCCCAGAGATCTTTAGTATTATCATTATTTCACAGCATCACATAATGCCATACAAGTACCTGCTACCTCAGTACCACCTGTATTCAATCCATAAGTCCTGTTTTCCAGAGATATGCTATGAAATCTATATTCACAATGAGAGAAAACATACCATGTTTACTTTTCTGATACTCATCATATCTAACTGCAACAATTTTAGTCCCGTTTAACTGTGCTTCCTCATGGTTGCGATAACTATACTATTAGTATCACCCTTGTAGAGCTGTAGATCCCATTTGCACTAGCATAGATGTGAATTTAAATACACACAGTGCATATGTATTCTATTGCCAAAAGAAATTTCAAAGCATTACTTGTCAACCAATTTTCAATAGGCTTTAAGGTAATATAAATAAAAACTTTCACAGATTCTAGTATTCACAGATTTAGCAACTTCCACGTCCGTATACACTTGCAAAAATCAATGTACAACACTTGGTAGAGACCTGTTTCACTCATTTGTGTCTGTGTCGTCTGTACATTCAAGAAAATCAGTACATGACGTTTACTATAAGACGTTGTATGTGTTTCTGTTTCTGTGAGTTTGTGTATATGACCTGATCTGTGTCTAAACCTGGCAGAAATCATACTCTAACATGGCTGAAGGTGATTTAGGTCTTATGTTTCTAATTTCGTAGAAAACAAGGTTATTTAATATTTAAATATTATTTATATATTTATTTACAATATTTAACTCTTCTTTTAAACTAAATTAGAATCATAAAACCTTTGTGAGAGTATAGTAAAATTCAATAAGAATTCTTACATATTGGATATTTCCAGAAATAAAATAGTCAACTGCAATAATATTGTACTTGGATTTGAAGCCTGTGCTATAAGAAAGCATTTCATGGCTCTGTAAACCTAGCCAAAAGCCCATGGTTGGTACGGTCGTAGGCCATAGGTTAGAGCCTGCTATTGCTATTTTTCTATAGACCATGCTGTCTGTCAAATTGCTTTCTCTTTATTTGTGTTATGTGCGTAGACTTGGACTCCTCTCAGCTTTTGCCTGAGATATTCTTTTTGCTATGATGCACAACTGGTCAAAGCAGTAAAACTAAGAGACCGCACACTCAGTTCTAAAGATGGAACATCTCTCTCAGCATCCCAACCAGCACCAGGCTCAGAAGACAGAATGTAAGAGCTGGATGATGAGGAGGCAAATTCTGGAGTCAACATGGCTGCTGCAGTCGTAAGTTCACACCAGTGTGGTTACCTACTCAAAACCTGCACAAGGTTGGTGTAGCCCCAAATCTATCATGAGTGGAAGCTGCTTTCCAGCCTCACCCCTTACTAAGGAGGTATTGGCAGTTAATCCTTGGTGGAGAAAGATTCATTCCTTTTCATCTCCCTTCAGAATGTGAAACCACTCATAGATTTCCCATGCTCCACTGGATGGATAACCTTACACCCATGCAGGTATAGACTGCACTAATTGAACTTAGTAGGCTGTCATATTTTGGAGGGCAGAGAAAGAGAAGAGCTGAAGTCATGGGGGGAGAATACTGCCAGGGAGTTTATGGTGAGTTGGAGGAGGGAAATAAGGGGTGCATATGGCCAGGTTTCACTGTGAACTATATGACATTCTTAAGAATAAAGAAAAGGTAACATTTAGAATGTCTAATTTTATAGGGCTAAGTTTTCAACATTAGGCTAGAAAATGGTGTTTTCAACAGACAGGTGTTTGGCTCTGTTATGTATATTTGTCCCTGGTATGCCACACCTACATACTGCTGTTGTTTTGTTTGTATGTCCCTCAAAGGTAAAGGAGTAGGTCTCAAGAGTGGAGGGAGTAGGGGGTGTTGTGGACCATTGGAAGGTGGAGCTTTGTAAGAGGGTCTTATGTTATTGAAGGCTGCCTTCCAAAGGGATTGTAAGATGTGCCTTGGCTTTCTCTCTGTTCTGGTTCATGAGGTGAGCATACACATTTGAGCAGACACAAACCACTCAGATTAGCCACCTTTGGCAGAAGCAAAAGCCACGGGACTTCCTGATCTTTGACTTTTAATTTTTATATTTCCAAGATAAATAAACCTCCCATTTCATAAATAACTCATGTCAGGTATTTCATTAGAGTAATAGAAAGCTGACCACGCATTTTTGTGTTTTTAAATATATCATTATCCACTTTGTAGCATAACTTATACTTCAATCATTATCTTATAATAATCTTTGATCAGGTTATCCACTTTTATAAAAAGAGTTGAGTGATACATATTGCTCATTTTATGAATCTTATTCATGGAAAATGCCCAAGAGGTAAATCATTGGCACCTAAAATTAAAGGAATAAAAAAATGCATAAACCGCTTAATGTATAGATAAAAGGAGAACTCAATGCCTTCTTCATAAGAGATACTTTTTTTCTAAGAAAGTGTTTCAACTAAAATATCTGATAAATAAAAACAGGATTTTGAAGCATTTTTAACAAAAGATTTAATAATTTAGCAGCATTCTTCTCTTTGAAAGGATATGCAGATGTAAGACTCATTTACATAAGTTTGATAATCAGCAGTATAGAATCGTTTTTAAAATGAATAAGATTCCAGAGTTGTATTATTGGAAAAGAATAGAGACTAAATTTCCAAGAAAAATGAGATCTCAAATATTATAGAATTAAACTGGGAATCGATCAAAGATGAATTTGCCAGAAGCTATCCTAATGGTGATGAAGAGTTTAGAAAAGAATACCTCTTCAACCTGAGGAGCTGTGCAGCTTTGGTGTGGAACATTTTAGAGAACTAAGAACATAGGGACTTGGATCAAGAGATAAAGGTTTGTAAGAACTGAAAGCAATCTAAAGACAAATTTCAAAGGTATTTAATTTGGAAGAGATGGGTTCTGTGAGCCCAACAGCTGGATACCGAATTATTCGAATTCAGCAATAAAATGGGCCAGGAAATGTTTACCCCTCGCCATTTTTTTTTTGTTAGGATGGAAATTTGCAGGCCTAGTATTTATTACCACATGGTCTCATTTCTCCTTGTAAGTGAGGAAGGAGAGGGGACACTGGCCTTTTTCTTTTTTTCAAAGACTCTCTTTGCTGACCCTAATTGTGTCTTACATGGGCAGGAACACTGCAGGTCAGAGCAAGAGGCGGGCAACATGTGCACACTGGTCATGGCTGTGGGCAAGCATTTCCAGGGTTTTCAATATGTAACCTGCTCCAGCAAGATCCCCATGGTACAGACCTTGATAGCCAGCACTGTTTAATCACTTGACAAGTCCTCTTTCAGCCCCAAGGATGAGTGTGAATTATAATAATTATAACCCCTCCATGGGGGTTATAGCAAATTCCATTGGTAACTCAGTTAACTCAGACATAGAAAATGTCCTAGGAAGGCCATGCTGGGGTATGTCTGTGTTCTCTTCCAGCTGCCTGGTGCTTGTATCCCATTACTGCCCATGCTATTTGTCACCAATGTCAGAGTCGCTGGTCCTCTAATCTTGCATTCTAGACCAGACATCTTCCAGGAATCTCCCAAGATTTTAGCATCACAGTGAGACCATTGAAGTTTCCGACTTCTTGGGCTTGATTCTCAACATCTCCAGCATTCAGACAGCTGCCGTTGGAATAGCCAGATGTTGATCATTATAAGACATTCCAGTAACCCCACTGGCAAATGCATCTTGACACTTGATCATTTATTCAGTTGGTGTCTTATATGTAAGGGAGAAATATACTTAAATGAGGGGTATAGAGTCCAAAAAGCCACTACTAGCAGACACACACACACACACACACACACACACACACACACACACACGAAGGATTGTTAAAGAAATAGATGATACTTGGTCTGTGGTAGGAAAGAAAAGATTCAAGATGAATCTGACATACATATCTCATGTCAAAAATGAGGACATATATATGATTTTTGGGGACATGTCAAAGAGAGGCAACAGCTGATCTCAGGAGCTCTCATTATCGTCAGATGAATCAACTGGGTCACCAAAAATGATATTTACTATGAATAGAAATATCAGGAAATTTTAAGTTTGTGATTTTATAATTACACTCAAAACCATCAGTGATCACCACTAGGTGTTGCTAGGGCACCAATTTATTATTTACCTAAGGAAAAAGGGCAAGAGAAAAAAATCAGAATTTATTTTGACTTTTCTATATGACTACTTTACAGTAAAAAGCTAGTGAAATAAAGCTCCCCTATATTAAAGAATTAAACTATTGAATGTGGAAAGATTCATAAAAAGTCATAAAAGTAAAGTGGTGACTTCTCAACTTCAAATTTTGCAACCTAAACAAACTAAAGAAAATGGCTACAAAACTCTGTTGCTTTCAATAAAATTCTTTGACATGGATGCATTACTAGGAGGCAACACTCAACTTGGTTTTGTAATTAAGTTGAAAGGGAGGAGAGATAGGAGAAGCTGAAAGGAAATAGGTGAATATGATCAGTGTGTGTGTGTGTGTGTGTGTGTGTGTGTGTGTGTGTGTGTATTTGACAAATGAATAAAACTTTCAAAGAATGAAAATAGCATTTGAGAGACATGCTGTAACTAGAACTACCATGTAGTATGTGTAGTCTCCTGATATATTTGAAAACAACCTTCTAAATGAGGTCATCAAGATTGTAGAATAGATTTTCACACTGATCCTTCATAAAGGAAAAAAAAACATCAGTTTGAACATTGACCCATTGACAAAAATGTAAGATCTAAATCTGAGTGAGTAGTTTGGTACAATAGGGAAAAAAGTAAAGTTGCGTTAAAGAGACAGCAAAGACTACCTCACATGACCTGGATCATGCCTGCCCCAACCTGCATGGCAAAGCTTAGAGGCTTACACCCTTAATTTGAGGGTAGACCAGTGAAAACCGTTGCCAGACCTCTTTCAGTGAGCCTCAGAAACAGGCCAGCCCATGGAAATCTGTCTTAGATGATAAGCTGGCTCCCAAACCAGCCCTGTGAACTCACTTCAGCCTGAGCAAAGGCTTCTTACAAGGGATTCTCAAATACTTATTAGGTACTTCTCTGCAAAACCTCCTGGGCTAAGGGGGAGTGTAACAACATTGTCAGTGTTAAATGAACAAAAGCCAAACCTGACAGAAAGCAATTCCCACACAGCTGGGCTTCAAAACACGAACAAGAGATGTGTTCTCAGACAAACAGATGTGGAGGTATTTATCATCACTAGAATTTTAAAAATGAAAGAGTGCTAATAAATAACAAGAAAAATCAAAACTTAATAAAAAGATAAGAACATCATCCAATTCAGATGGCCAGAGTAGAACGATGGTTCATAAATCACTGTCAATGCCACTATGAAAGTTAAAACATAAAAGGATTAAAGTTAAGTTGAAATGGCCTTTCAGTGAGTTAATTTGTTGATTGATTCATAATTTTTGGAGCATTGATAACTGATTAAAGCTGGATATGGGATCTAGTTGATACAATTAGACTCTTCTTCTATCTCTCATTATCTCTTCCCCTCTCTCTTCCATTCTTCTCTTCCTCTCTTTCTTTCCCTGTCCCCATCTCTCTCCCCTTGTCTCTCTCCCTCCCTCTTTTTCTACCTCTGTCTTCCCTTCCCTTGCTCCTCTATCAGTCTCTCTCTCTCTCTGCCCCTCCCCTAGACTTTCTCTCCTTCCCTTTCTTCTGTCATAAAATAACATGACATGTTAAGCACCGTTTTCTCCCACCATACTGTCTGGCCTGACTAAGAAGCACTGGAGCCAGTTGGCCATAGATTGAAACCTCCTAAACCTCAAGCCCAAACGAATCTCTTGGTATTTTATCACAGTACCAAAAAGCTGATAAACACCATTAAGGCATCTTAATGGTCCTCCAGGAGCTCACGCTTCAAGAACTTGCTTCCTAGTGAGTGGCAATATTTCAAGAGATGGTAGAACATTTAGAATGTCCTGACCTCTGGTCCTGGATGCCTTCTTCCTTCCTGGCTCTGAGCTGTCAGCAGTGTGGGCCACATGTCCTGCTGCCATCAACCCCATCCATTGCTCCCAGGTGACCTGAGAGGCCCTGCTCTACCTTCTCCACTGTGATGCACTGAAACTTCTGGGCCATGAGCCACAGTGAAGCTTTCATTCCTGGACTGGTTCTCTCATGTGACACAATGATGTGAAAGTGGCCAGTGTGCACACCAGCCCTGCCCACATATACAAAAGAATGGGGAATAACACACGCAGCACTTCATTCAATTGGAAAAGCTATGATCATCAGAGCAAAGAGACAACCAATGGATTGAAATAAACTATTTTCTGACAGTATCTGGTAAAGGGTAAACAGCCCAGTTAGTAGAGCATCTCCAGCAGGAGAAGGCAAATAGCCTGCTCATAATGTGGACCACTGAAAAACAGACTAAGGAGCTGAACAGACATTTTTCCTAAGAAGACTTAGAAATCATCACAAGGCACGTGAAAAATGTTCCACAACCCTGGGAAGGAAGGGAATGTGAGCGAAACTGTAATGAACTGCCAGCTTATGTATCTTATAATGTTCGTTATTGAAAGAGAAAGGAATATGGATAGAAAGGAACCTTTGTATAGTGTTCTTAGGTAGGAAATTAATACAGCTAATATAAAAAGCACTGCAGAGCTTCCTCATAATCAAAACATAAAACTGCAAGACCAGCATTGATGGCTCTTTTGGATCTATACCTAAAGTAAATGAAATCAATATATAGAAGACTATTGTTCCTTTCAGCATTATCCATAATATGCAATAATGCAAACAATCCAGTGTCCATGATTGTCTTGGGAATAAATCAAGAAAACTGTAAAGACACAGAAGTCTAAAGAAGACAGCTCCTAGATTCAGGTACGGGTAAGTCCCCACCCCGAGCTGAGGAACTATTGCAGTTGATGGTTGCTAGAGCATGGAGAACCATTTTTCTTTAGGTGAAGTTTCATGCTCCAGTGGATTTCCTACACCCACACACACATGGGCAGCACTAGATGGGCTTAGTTGGATATTTAAAAAATAATAAAATGAAGGATATACAGTTGGCAGGGAGAAATTTGTGAGGAAGTTGGAGCGAGTGGGAAAGGGAAATAGCAGGAATACGATCAAAATATATTGTATACATATAGGAAATTTTCAAAGAATAGCATTATGTTAAAAAGAAGAGAATCCTATCATTTATGATAAAAATCTTGAAACTTGAGGATACTAAACTAAGCTAAATAAGCAGTTGACAAAAAAAAAAACAAATACCACATGGCCTTCTCAAATCAATTTAAATTTGAGCTTGTATAATATAGTACAGAGGAGACTGCTCATTGCTACCACATGGAGGGTGCGGGCCATTATCAACAGATATGAAGGTTCAATTCTGTTGGATAAATTTGTGTGATTTAATATATAGTATAATAACCATGGTTGAAAATGCTATATTTTATATGTCAAGTAGATCGTACCAAACATATACAAAATAGCAATTACAGAAGATTTTAAGTTATTAACTAATTTTATTGAGGTAGTAATTTCACAAACTACATCTATATCAAACCATTATGTTGGCTGGGGTCTGTGGCCTAAAACTGTAACTTTAGCTACTCCAGAGACTGAAACAGGAAGACCACAAGTTCCAGGCTTCTCTGGGTTTCAGAGGAAGTTCAAAGCTATCCTGAGAAACTTAGTGGGGTCCGGATTAAAAATAAAAAACAAGAAGAAAACTGAGGCTACAGATGAATATTAAAAAGTTTGTGTAGCAATCACAAGACCCTTGCTTCCCATCCTGATACTATAAAAAGAATCATACACAATTTGCAACTTTTGTCGATTTCACTCTACGACAGCTGAAAGGAAGAGAGGAAGAGATATGAACCACAACTTCAGTATTTTTCTTGCCTTCAGTAAAACCTAGTCCATCTGTCCTCTAATATTTAAACCAATTAGTGTGAAAATTATGGAAATAAGAAGACACAATTATGACTCCATAAGGATGTGATCAAGCAAATTCTGCATGTGGGTAATTACTCAACACACATAACCCCATTAGTTCCCCTGAATAAAAATAAATAAAGAGACAAAAATAGAATAAATTAAAAGAAATAGCACATTTGCCTATCACGTATAAGATATACAAGGTCCTGGGTTTTCATTCTCACTTTCTCTTTCTCTTCTTCTTCCTCTTCTTC
>NW_004949100.1:10601362-10609984 GCF_000317375.1 Microtus ochrogaster | reverse complement strand
TGTGTGTGTGTGTGTGTGTGTGTGTGTGTGTGTGTGTGTGTATGGGAAAAGAGATTTAAGTAACAATCTGTGCTAGCTACTTTCATGTCAACTCGACATCAGCTAGAACAATTTTGGAAGAGGGAGTCTAACAGAAATATCTCCAACAAATTGGCCTGTGGGCACTGTAATATGTTTTCTTGATGATTGATGAGAGAAGTCTGCACTGCACTAGTGGTCCTAGGAGCTATAAAGTAGGTAGACTAAGCCATGAAAAGCAGGCCAGTTAGAAGCACTCCTCTATGTCCTCTGCATCAGAATTCTTGCCTTGAATTCTTGCCCCAATCTCCTTCAGTTTTGGACTGTCATGTGGAAGCATAGGCTGAAACAAACCCTTTCTTCCCCATGTTGCTTTTATTCATGGTGTTTTATCACAGTAACAGAAACTCTTACTGAAACACTACCAAACAAATGTAGACTTTGTTTGGATTCGAAGTTAACAAAGCAAATTTGAAGACAGGCTGACCATTAAAAAAGATGCCATGGATTTTTGGGGGAGGGAATGAAATGATGCTGGGGTGCACCTTAAAGAGAATTTTTATCTTTCTGTCTTGTATTATGTGTGAGATACAGAGTGAATTACACTTCAACAAATAATGAAAGAATGAACAACAACAAAACACAGGTTGTTAAAGGTTGCAACTGGATGGCAGACCTGAGGAGGTTTATTATTTCTCTATACTTTTATGATATCTCCAAATGTATATAATAACATTTAAAAATAAATTAAACTATAACAAAATAAGCTTAAGGAACTAATTTGCAGACAATGATTTTCAGACACAGACTCACATTTTTTTTTTGGTTTTTAATTTTTCAAAGCTCTGGGATCAAGTATTACCAGATAATAATTTCCTTGATTCAGGCTCTCGTCTGCTGTTTTTCTACTTTCTCCTCCGTTGTGTAGAAGTGACAGAAGCTCATCTTATAATCTTTTTAACTCCTCTTTGGGCACTTTTGAATTTGAGAAGCCCAAATTATGAACAAATAAGGATGTGGGAGCAAGCTTATTCACACTAATAGTAATAATAATAATAATAATAATGAATAATAGAGTAAATACTTGTGAGCTATTATCTGTAGACAATTTACATTGGTATAAATTTATACATTCTTGTATATTGATACAGATTCAAATTGTATTTGTTATATTGAATAAGAGCCTATTTCTGTTTACAATATTTGTGCACCTATGCAAAGTTATTTTGTCAGATTGTATGCATGTATGTTTGTACCTCTGTTTAAGACATTTTGTATATTGATACAATTTTGGGATATATTTATCATATTGCATCATACATTTCTACCTCTGATCAATATATTTATGCATTGTTTACATTTTGAGGTCATTGTCCTCATTTGATGCACAATTGTTTAAGGATAGTTTAATATTCCAATATGAAGTCTTAGTCTTCAAGTTATACAGGTATTAAGCATTATAGGTCAGTAGTCATTCACGTTTGTCATACTTATAGTTAGACTAGTCAGGTTCTTTAGATATATAGAGATTGTATTCTGCATAGATAGGTAATCTTCAATCACTTCAAGAACTGTAGAACATGGTATTTAAATAGCTTAGGGTTCTGCTAGCATGAGACATATTTGCTCCTGACAGTACCAATCTACTCCCTAGAGAATGTTGGGCACCAAAGACACTCCATTTGAAGCTTGTTTTCTTCTTGGAAAAACTGGTCTTAGGGCAAGGTTACTAGCAAAATGCATATTGTCTGGACTGGACAAGCAGGATACAAAAAAAAAAGCCAAACCTCTCCAAGACAGATTTAAGACAGTTTTGAAAAAAAAAAAATCCTGCCTCTAAAAATTGTCTTTCAGTTATCCTAGGTATTAGCCAAAGTTGGTTGCTTAAACATTGCAAATGAGACTTTGGGTGATTGACCAAGTAGCCAATTGTCTCTGTCATCTACTGCACATTTTGGAAGCTGCTTGATTGCACTTCCTGCCTACTCAAGTAATATTATCTCCTTTTCCAGACCTTCTATGGTGTTAAAGATTAGATAATCGTAGTTACTTTTCTCTTATGATTTAACCAAGCCATTTCTAATACATGACTTAAGTGTCTTAGGATAAAATGATTATTAAAACATTTAGCATATGTTCCTTACTTAATATTGTTTATGCTGATTGCAATTCTAATTTTTATACTTGATATCTGTTCTTATTGCAAATAGTTTTGTATTCGATTTGGAACTCTTATTTAGACAAAATGGGGAGGTGATGGGGAACCTCCTTCAGCCAATGGCCTTTGGGAGCCTGGACTAGGTTGAGGTGTGGCTTTGAGTACCAAAAAGCAGAGGTCCTGCCAGCTTACCCTATTCTTCCCGTGCGCCACACCTGAATGTCGGACCCCTTTCCTAGTTCCTCGCTGTGATCCATGAGTTCCCTTTAAATAAAGAAAAACCTTAGTATACCCTATTTGGATTTAATGTGGAATTATTTGATTTGCCTTTCCCTCATCTGACATGTTCAGCTACGGGTTCAGACAGACCAGGTCCTGGAGTAGTGTTTCAGGGTTAAGGAAACAGAATCTGGAGGTAGGTGGATGCTGCCCCTGCATTTATTTTAGAGTTGATATCCACCACTTAGACACAAAGTTCTTCTTCTCCAAACTAGTGAATTTTCCAACTTTGTTCTGTTTTGCAACAGACCCTTCACAAACAATGAATGAAATGGAGTACTTGTAAAATTTGCAAGATTCTGGAGGAAAATCCTGAAGGCTCGTGGGAATGACTTGCCGTATTTGTGCGCTCTGAACACACTGCTAAGTCAGAATGTGAGGGCGAGTCATAGATGGCTCTGACTCTTTTTTTTTTAATTGAGAAAAAAAAATTTCAGCCTCCTCCCAGCCTCCCACTCCTCCCGCCCTCCCCCCACTCCTCTCCCCCTCCCTCTCAAGTCTGAAGAGCAGTCAGGGTTCCCTGCCCTGTGGAAAGTCCAAAGTCCTCCCCCCTCCATCCTGGTCTAGGAAGGTGAACATCCAAACTGGCTAGGCCCCCACAAAGCCAGAACAAGAAGTAGGATCAAAACCCAGTGCCATTGTCCTTGGCTTCTCAGCAACCCTCATTGTCCGCCATATTCAGAGAGTCCGGTTTTATCCCCTGCTTTTTTAGTCACATTTCAGCTGGCCTTGGTGAGCTCCCAATAGATCAGCCCCACTGTCTCCGTGGGTGGGTGGACCCCTCTTGGTCCTGACTTCCTTGCTCATCTTCTCCCTCCTTCTGTTCCTCATTGGGACTTTGGGAGCTCAGTCCAGTGTTTACCAGGCTACGGTTGCCCTTTCTGTTTCCCTCACATGCTTTCCCATAGATGCCTTCTTTCGTTTAACAGCTTTCTAACTGCGTAAAAAAGAATTTCTACGGGAAACGCGAGAGGTAACTAAGAGCACAGGGGCTTTTAATTTTTGCCTGTATCTTCAAAGCCATTCTTTTACATCCCTCTCACCCAGCCTTAGTTACAAGCCGACTTTTTTTTTTTTCTCTAGTGCCTTCTAAAAGACACCATTCCTTCCTCAGTATCAGAAGAACCACGGCCTTCGGAATAGCTGTCTCACAAGGTGCTGGAGTTGCGTAGCTGGATGAGATTGCAGGGAGTTAAGACGTAAGTGATATCTCTTGTGAACTGACCAAACCTGGGGTAGTAAAACGAAGGCAAAACAGAGCGCGGTTGTATGAAAAAGCACTTGAAAAGTCTGGGAGCAGTCATCTTCTATGACTGATACCCATGGTAAATACTCCTTACCATGGAAACGCGATGATGATGTAAGTGAAGTAGAAAATAAAGAGGTTTTCTCTCCTCTGTAGTATTTCATACATCATAGTAAAGTGATGGTATTATGATCACCTGTTGAATTAGTTCTCTTGGGACTAGCCAATTGAACGATGCAGAGTTAGGGTCGTTTCTGAATTGTCTAGACTGATTTTCACACTAATTATGAATATTTATGGAATCTGAGCCTCACTTTGTGCTCTGTAAACAGGCTGAATTATTCAGATTGTTTATCTATACTGTAATAAATGGAACTGTCTCCCTGTATCTTATTCTTAATACTAAAAAAATAATCACTGTCTTGTTTCAGGTATAAGGACAAAATGAGGCAAAGGCATCTACCCTCCGCTACTACAGCACCCCATGATCTATGTGTGTGTGTGTGTGTGTGTGAAATGATTTGTTTATGGTAAACATGTACTTTGAGTTGGATAGTTCAGCCAACGGTTTGACTGCTTAACCTATGGCTGGGCTTCAAATGAGGGAAGCCTTTGAAATATTCAGTGAGTGTATAATTCGATCAGATAGCCTGGCAGGAGATTAATTGAAAACATATGTGGCGCAGTGGCATCACGAACCTTTACCATAGATGGAGAGGAAGGAATTTGTACTCTTCCAGAAAGGTCTCCACAGAGCCATGACCATCATCTATAACGCATCAGGCAAGACCTCAGACAAATATGTCAGCTGAATATACAAATACTTGACTTTCACAGCTCATTGGCATGCTTGTTTCCAGTGGTAGTCAACACCAGCTCTTAATGGGATTGTAATTGACTGGTTATGACCTTCCAGCCCCAATGGAAAGAGCTGTTGGTTGAAGGCTTGTTTCCTTGTGGGAACAGTAGCCACAGACACAACTTTGAGAAGGAGTTGAGGGGTCATTATCAGTTGGTCTATTCATTAGAGATTAAACTTGAATAGATTACTGGAAGCTGGTGAAGCTGCAGAGAGGTGAACTTGCTTGGAGGAAGCAAATCCATGTGGATTCGCCTTACAAGGGTGAATTTTGCCCTGGCCCCTTCCTCTAGCCTAGACCTCTGCTTTCTGGGTACCATGTGGCCAGAGACTTGGTCTTGTCACTCCCTTTCATCATGACATCAGTTCCTCCTTACCACAGCCCACAGACAGCAGAACCAGCCAACCACAGACTGAGATCTGGGGAATTGTGAGCATAAATAATCTGTGCTCCTTTGGAGTTGATTCTCTCAGGCATCCAGCACAACAATGGAAGAGTATAACAGAACAATATGGGTTTTGATCATTTAAAATAGTTCATGGGAAAGTATCCTAACTTTTTTCCTGCAGCCTAGTAATATTCCCTTTTTAAGAATCCCTACTCTGAAAACCTGTAGAATTATTTAAATATAAAGTTCCTTTTCAAAGAAAGTTTTGTAAGTAAAAGAGTTCTAGAAATGTCCCCATTTATTCCAAGCTCTCAATATACCAGGAAGATGTGTCTTTACGATACTCTGTATTCTAGCATTGAAGCTGAATTTTTTTACATTCCTGCTCTTTGCCCACACCCTTTCTCGTTTGCATTTTTGTAGTCTTGCCAATGTTTTATAAATATTATTAGAAATATCTGATTGGCTTGGTTAACTTGGCTTGACTGGACTTGATTGAATATTAGATATATCTGATTGGTTTGATCTGGTCGGCTTGACTGGGCTTCCCTTTGATCTATCTGTATTACATTTTACTATTTTCTGTCCTTCAATTCACTTCTTCTTTTGTAATTAATATATTTGGTAGTTTTTCTCCTCTACTTTATAACATTGAATGCTTAGGTTTATATCTTCTCTTTTCACATTTAAGATTGTAGATGCACCTCAGTGGGCTTCTCCTGAAAACATGCCAGAGGCTACAAACTGAAATTTATATTTCATAGTTCTGGACATTGAGAAGTCCAAGTTCAAAGCAAGTACAGTTATATATCATTCTGTCTATATTTCCTAACCTCCAGTGTTCACTTCCACTTTGAAATTAACCTTTTCATTTCCAACTTGAGGATGAATGGAGCATGACACGCTGCATCTAGATTAGCTCCTTAATGTCCTTCAGTCCCATTTTGCCACAATGAAAGTCTTTCATTCCTTTTACGAATGAATAATATCCCATTATATATACATGCCATACTTTCTTTTCCCAACCACCCACTGAGAGCCTAGGCTGATTCCCTTCCCCTGTCTGCTCTGAATACTGCTGCAGCAAACATGGAAGTCGGGAACCTCTCCTCAAAGGCTGATGTCCTTTTCTTTAGATATATACCAGAGGCAAGATAGATAGATCATAAGATAGTTATCCATGCTTGTTTACATGCAAGAGTTTCCTTTTCTTTATGTCCTCACTAACCCAGGTTACATTTTTACTTTTGTGGCAGTAACCTTAAACAGAGGAATTGTGACTTCATAATTCACCTTCATTTTGGACTGATGGGATTTTTTTTTTTGTATAGTTTGCTAAATCACCTTCTCCCTTTTCTCTTTTCTTTTTTTATTTTGCACTTTTGAGCCTAGAGCTTAATAATGTAAACCCAGGTGTTCTGAACTTGCAGAAATTTCCTGCCAGTGTCTCCCAAGGCCTGGGCTCACAGGCCAGGTTATCCCTCTAGGGTAAGAACTCCCTCTGGGCTGCCAAGCTGTATAGGCCTTTCTGCTTCTGACATTAAGACTGTGTGATAGACTTAAAGTAAATTATTTCTTTGTTGGGAATTTCCTCCACACAAATCTTTAAATTTTTAATCTATAACTAACAATAAAACGAACTCATAACAGGCATATGCATTCCCTGTGTTGTGTGTGTGTGTGTGTGTGTGTACATGCTCTTGATTGTGTGTGTGTACAAATATATGCATAAATGTAGAAGCCAGAGTTTAATAATAGTGTCTTCCTCAACTATTCTCCACCATACTTCTTTGTGGCAGAGATTCTACTGTACCTGGAGCCAGCTGATGCGGCATCATTGGCTGACCAGTGAGCCCCCAGGAATCTGCCTGTCTCTGCCTTCCTTGTGCTGGGATTGTAGTCTCATGCTGCCATAAAAGGCCCTCTAGGTAGGGTCCCAGGAATGGACTCAGGTCCCTGAATTTGCACTCAGCTAGCACCTTACAGTCCACACCACCTCCTCAACCTTTATTATCCCAGAATTTACATCAGGGAGTGATTTTACTTAGGGAATGATTTGATTTGTTTTATTTAAAACATGACATGGGAAACAAGAATTCAGTTTTATGGTTCTCTTTGCAGGCAGTTTAAAAACAAAAACAAAATAAAAGAACAGGGCTCTTTTGAAGCATTCTTTGCAGTTCCTGGAGATTTTAGGTCTATTTGAAAATAATTAATGCAGATGTAAATTACACAAGTCTTAAAATCAGGATGCACAGCAAACCTGAATGAAATAAGAAAAGTCATCGCTCATTAAAACATAATGTCAAGGAGCCCTTGGGAGTTTGAGGCTGTTGGCTGTCCCATGGAGTTTGGGAGCACAGAGACAGTTGGTGGAAAGATTCCCTGGTGTTCAATGTATGGAAGACCAGGGCAAAGACTTCCTCATCGTTACAGACCTTCTCCACTCCTCACAGACTTCCCGTGGAGACCAGCACCATACTTCTGACAAATCCCCAACAGTTTATTTGTTAGATATTTTATTCAAATTGCTTCCTTCTCCTTGCCGAGTGCACAGAAGAACAGCAATATCCCGTCCCCTCTGTACCTCCTAACTGCTGTTTCAAGAGATAATGACTGAGGTTAGATCTTCATTACAATGTGAGTTTGTACAGCGAGCCTTATTTATTTTTCTCTACCTTGCTATTGTAATCACCAGGATGGGAAGACTGGCTCTGGATAAACGTATTTATTTGAGTTCAGTGTTTCAAAGACACTCATTTGTTGAAATGGTAGGAACTGCCTCACACTGTCCTGGAGAGAGAGAGAGAGTACTGGAAGCTCATTATATCTGAACCACATAGAGCTTCTGTGATTTCCATGCTCAGATGGCATCTGAAAAGGAAGTTTTTAATTATAATATTTTCCTCTTCAATGATTTTAAACATGAAACAACTATCGCCAATGTTTTCCCCTTTTTAAATTTAATTTAATTATCTCCTTCATGGACCTCAGGAATAGTCTTATTGATAGAGCACACTGTAAAAATCTAGATATGATTTGTTATAAATATTAAAATAAAATTTTAAAAAATGAGTAGGAGCAACTGGAGGTTGGTTTCCATCTCAAAAATAGGTGGAAGCTTTCTTTAAACAAAGGAAGCACATTTTAGGATTATTTCTTTTTTTGTACATATTTGTCTGTGTGAGTGAATCCTACTAGCATGCAGGTGCTCCAGGAGACCAAAAGAGGGTATCAGACTCCCTAGCGCTTGTTGTAGGCAGCTGTGAGAAGCTAGATGTTGGTGGCAGAAACCAAAATGGATCCTCTGGAAGAGCAACAAGCTCTCTGAACGTCTGAGCAGTCTCTCCAACTCCAAAAGGACAAAAGCTTCTGAGGTAAATCAATGAAATTAACAACCTAAGCTTCTAGACCAGTTTTTATGTTTAACAGAATTCCAAATTTTGTAGCCCTAGGAAAAGCATGGAATGAAAATTGCTCAGAAAGGATATCACTGATGCTGCTATCAGCATCATAAGAATATGAAGAATGTTTGTATATGCACATGAAGCCAAGAAGCCATGGGATAAAACTAAGAGTTACTTTTTTTTTTCCTTTGGTGAGCCAACATTAAGCAAAAATTTACATCAGGTAGAATTCTATCCTTTACAATTTATGGTCTCCATTTGACTTA
>NW_004949100.1:10586439-10601134 GCF_000317375.1 Microtus ochrogaster | reverse complement strand
TGATCTGTAAGTTTTTTCCCCTTTAAATAAATACCACCCTATTAATCATAATTCCAAACTGCTGTGGCATTGTTTGTGACTTACGCCTTCAAGGAGTAATGGCAAAAAAAAAAATGGGATTTTGTTCCATTGTGAAGACAAAGTGGAATTACGATACTTTCTGGAGAGCTGATGGAAGTGGAAAGTATTAGGAACAGAACTGTGAGGTGGGGACTGGGAAGGGTTGGGAGAACAACAGGACACACGTGATCTGAGAGAAGAATGGGGAATACTTAGGGTCGTAGGTACGGGCAAGAATGTCACACAGGAGCAAGGAGATGGGGAAGAGGGCAGGCTGGGTGTGAAGGATTATATAAACTAAGTATGGATGGAAATGCTATGATAAGACCTGTTACTTTGTATATCAATTAAAAATAATATTAAATTGAAAAAGAAAAGAAAAATGATTAAGAGATATGATACAACTATTCTGTCGAGGAGTCCTGACCTTGGGGTAGTCAAAAGTTGTGGGTGAAGAAGTGCAGTACTTTCCAGAAGATAAGGCAGACTCCATTCCTAGGGAGCTAGAGAATGGGACTCCACTCCACAAAATAAGTGAATAAATTCTGGAGTCACTTTCACAAGCAAGAGACAGAAAGAAAGCAATTCTATCGTACATTGTTTTAGCTTGTTGACACCTAGACTGGACCTCCAGCCATAGGTAATAATTTGCTCCAGATGGGCGTTTGTTATGGTCCCAAATTAAACCCCAACTGGTACCCAGTGTCGGTGTGAAGAACACATAAAAACATATTTAGAAATGTAGAGACTTGGGATATTTTTCTTCTAACTACTCATTTTGCGAAAGTCTCTCAATAAATATTTCAGGAAAAAAAATACAAGAAAGACAAGAAATTAGACACGTTAAGATTTCAAAAGTAGTGGAAGTGATTATCCTATGTAAGCAGTAAATCATCAGTATAGCTGTGCACTAAGCTTAGACAGGCATTAGTCAAAGTTGCAAGAGTGTTAAAGATCTTCTAGATCTTCTAGAGTACCTCCCAACAGCACCACCCTGGAAGCCAAGGTTTTGACATGTGATTCTTTTGGGAACATTAAACAGCCATGCTATAGTACCTTGCCAATAGCTCATTCTGAAAGTTGAAAATCAATGAAAAAGAATTTAACATTAGAAGTTCTTCCACCTGGCTACCAGTACACTAATTCCACAGAACCTTTCCCAGTTTCCATGGCTGCCTTTCCTTTTCTCCCTCATCCTACAAAAGGCCTTTAGTCAGGTGATTAACTACACCTAGAAGCCTTTTGTAAAATCCTTTGCTGGTCCCTTTGTGTTTCTCTATGAATGAAAATACACATTCTTCTGTGCTGTATTTGTTGACGCTACCGACAGCTTAGAAGGCGGAAGAGTTTCTAAATACGCTCCTCTTGGGCTGTGCTCTTAGTTCCAATGCTCCTTGAAAGTGGCCATAAAAAGCTTTTATTTTTTAGTGTGTACTCACACTGGCATTTTCCTTGGTAGATTTCAGAAAAGTTGCTTTTTTGTGGCAGCTTTATTTCCCAAGCAGTGACATCAACATCGCTGAATACCTCTTAAGTGACGTTTGTGGTTTTAGATGCTTGCTGGAGAAAAATCATTAACGCTTCTCAACCTCACAGAAAAATCCCAAGAGGAATAAAATATCCAGATATCCAGGCTTAGAAGGAAGGCTTCTCACACTTCAACAGCACTGGTTTAGAAACTGCAGATTCTCTTTCTAAAATCTAATTTAGGTATAATTATGCGAAGTGCATAAACATCTAAGTCAAAACAACAATAACAAGCTTACCAAATAGTTTAACCGAATTTAATTATTATTATAAAGAGCCTAAACATTTTTCTTTGCTCAGGATATACCTTCATCAACCAGAAGTTATCATTATTACACTTGTGTTTGCTTGTTTTCCTTTGCTTTGTAAATAAGTTTTGTTTTTGCCATAGGAGCTCATTCAATATTTATTAAGCATGTTAATATTTGAAGCAACTCATCACTTTATAAATTCTGGTGGGAGAATCTTGTCAAACTTGTTGAACATTATGATGATTTATCATATTTGATATTGCCTGAGAACAATAAAACCTACTAATCCGATTGTGGAGATGGCCAGTGCCATGGAGAACAACTCATTAAGCATAAATTGGACAGATTGCATCCCAGCCCTGCTTAATTGGACAGAAATTATTTGAATTCATTCAACTTTCATATTTACCTCTTTAAAAATGAAATTACCCATAGTACTTCCTATTTTAGTGGCCTGGTGTTACTTTCTGCTGAAATCTCCAAATGCCCATGTAAAGAGTGGTTCACACTGGAAACATGACATGCATAAGAAACTAAGCTAAATGGTTTTCTAACAACACTGATGGGCAGAGGTGAACAGAAGGGGTTGGTGGCATCTATAACAGAGTCTCTCAGACCTTTAACTTGCTTTGGTGTGGATGTGAGCCTCCAGAAGGGGATGGAAATTGGCAGACTTCTCGATGTCTTTAACCAGGGATCATTATTCCTAAAGGAACTTATGAGCAACTTGGGAGTTGGCCATCGGCCAGAATCCAGCCATACTGCTGCTTGTGCCATTGAGAGTCTTCTACTTCTGTTTCAGGATTAATTTCAAGTATTTCCCTATGGATTCTCTACCAAAACAAGGTTGACTAACGCACGGTTCCACAAATCTGACCCTATGTGTCACTGATTCCATGTCTATGCTCAGACCATCTGCAAGGCATCTGCTAGATTCTCAACACCCTCTAAAATCCACTCATCTAATCATATCTTCTGATGAATATAAAATTTTATTTTAATCAAAGTTTTTTTGTTACTTTAACTTGTACGCACTTGCTTAGTACTTAAAACTAAAATTTATGTTAGTCCTTAAATATTCTTTTGATCTCTACTTGAACCTTATTATATAACATTTTATGCAATATTATATAACTGCAAATGGACTTTTTTGCAAGTGCTTGAACCAATAGTTGAGTAAATAAGTAATGTTAAGTACTGATCAGATCTCAGAAGAAGGAATACCATTCTGTGGAGATGGCAAGAAATCTGGGCATCTAAGACACGGGTCTTAATATGGATCATTTAGATTTCATTTATAAAAGAAGACATTCAACTAATACTTAGTATGTTGCTTAGATTATGTGACTCCATTAGCTACAAATTAAAAATAGGATCAAGAAAGGATCCTGAGAGTCACTGAAGAAGAGGGAAGCGTAGATCCACAAATTTCAGTATGTAAAAAACAAATAATGTCTGTCCTCTAGTTCACAGTGAGTTTCAAGTTGCCCTAATTTTTTAATTTCATAAAATGCAGCCCTAAAATAAAGACTTCGATCAACACAATCAAACTGAGTTAGACTTGAACCACTTTAGGTGGTTCCCTTTATATAATTTAAATAGTCATTTAAGGAAAAGTAACTTAATAATCTGGTAGTAGATTACTTAGTTAGTGAATGGGTGAAAACATGTAAGAATTAAGGCTGGTGTCCGGATCTGATTGTTCCTGAAGCATCGCTTCTCCAGTGACCTTGGGCAAACATGCAAGGCATGAGACACAGAGTCTTCAAGAGCTCTAAAATATTTCCCTGTGAAGTATACCCAAATGTGCAGAAAACCTGTCAGTTTTACTTATTATGGTTGCATTCAATTAAGTTTTCAAAAATAATTACGTTGTCATTTAAAAACACAAGGAAATTTAGTCTTTCTAACCTGAATAGTAAATTGTCAATAAAATGGGCATACGTTGTGGTGGTTCTCATGACAAAACACACACACCTACACACACACACTCACACACACAGATATACACACAGTTCACACACACATGTTGTCAAGATTGGTAAGAAGGATGTTTGTGTGTGTAACTGTGTGTATGTGTGTGTAGGTGTATCAGTATGATTCATCTATGTATGTGTGTATCTGTGTGTGTGTTTCTCTGCTTTTGTACATGTGTATGTGTAGCCTACCTGAATGAGCAGTAGGCTTGTGCACATCTGATCATATGGATGTAAAAGAGAAGCGGAGCTGCATTCTGTAATGAACCCAGTCGAATTTAGAATTACTGGGTATCAGTAATGATGTTGCTTTCTTCCAAAACAAATTAATTATAATTAGTACTATTTTGAATCTCACCCATTCTTTAACAGTTACCCTCACAGGACTAGATTATAGCACTTTTTTTTTCATTTTAAAATAAACCTTTCATACATGTTGTTTAAAATCAGCCTCTAGTGTGATCTCAAAGATCAAGGCAAAACCCCACACTCCCCCACTAGTGATCAAAGTTTGATGACCTCCAAATAACAGAAAACACAATAAGTGGACTTCAGATCACAAGAACAAAAAAAATGCCCAGAAGCTACACAAGCCACTGCTGGTGTTCTTTACTCAGGATGTTTTTCATGAGCGAAGAAGAAAGCAGAAGCTGTCAAGAGGCAGCAGCTTCCAATTCCTTGGTCTGCAGCCTCATCTGAGGGACCAAACACATAGGTTATATATATACTCAGGAGAAAAAGACTTAAAACCGTAAAGGGTGGGGTAGGCCTCAAGGAATAAGATTGAAAACAAAATAAAACAACAGGTCAGAAGCGAGAGATTCAAACTTCGTGTTAGTAATCACAGGGTTTGCACAATTCAACACGTACTGGGGATTCTCAGAGCCTATGAAACGGATTCTTGAATGGTGTAGGCAGGGTGCTTTTATATATGTCTACATATATGATATCCATGATGTGAGCTGATATTTACATTATAAAGGATGTTCTTTGTTCTTATACTTGAGCAGTTTACTCTCATTTACACAATAGTCTGATCATTACATATAATGTTACAGCATTAACATAGCTGTCATTGAATTTCTTAAAAACTTATCAAAAGTATTACACATGAATCTAATTCGATCTTCATTTAGAAGTGGTGATGCAAGGATCTTTTACTTACTAAAGAACATAGTACTTTTTTACACAGTGCCTTAAAATAGCTGTGGAGACACAACTGAACAAACCATTTTTGTCTTTTCAAAACCTACTTTGAAAAAATTCTGCCTACACTTCTTGCATATGGTTTTACTTACGACTACCACCACCGCCACCGCCACCACCTGATTTCTGTTAAGGTTAAATAGGTTACAAAATGTGGGCTACATGGTCTCATACTCCTGTCTCTGACCCCTATTTCACAAAGATCCCAGTATCTTTATCTCCTTCAAGCACAGCACAAACAATGTCACAGCCTAATCTATAACCCTTCATCAGTTATATCAGATAGAAGATAAGACTCATTTGTACAGGTAAAAAATAATTCTCTTCTAACATCTCAAACCCAACAATAAATTTCCCACATTTTTTTTAGTTCATTTGCTCCATCTTGCTGAACTTTTGAAGTCTTATCCATATTGAAAGATTCATTTTCTGGGGAGTATCGTCTCCTTGCCATTCTGCCATACTGTTCTCCAGGGCACTTACCAGCACAGGCTTATGGGTAATCTCTCTGAAGAGAACCTTGCTTTGATGGATCATGCAGAAATCCTTGTCTTGGTCACATTGGTAATCTTCCGGTACCTGCTCTGCAGGTTAACCATAGTGAATTCAAACAATCGTTTGTTGAATTTAACTAAATAGAAAATACTTAGTCTATCAGTTTCAAAATATTGCCTAAACATCTCCATTAATTATTTAAAAATAATACTGTTCGCTTCAGCAACAAAACCCAAACTATCCCAAGGGCTGATGGTCAAGTGGAAGAAACAAAACCACACTTTCATCCTTTTTTTAAAAAAAAATCGTATTTAAATGAAATAAAGTGTACTTGGGAACTGGGAGAAATGTTCAGTGTATAAACCACTTGGTGCATGATCATAAGGATCTGAGATCACATCCCAGAATTCATGTAGAGATGGACACCATAGAACACTAACCTCCGTGTTCCCATGGTGAGGGGAGAGGGAGAGGCAGAATAGCCTGGAGTTCAGGAGCCTCCTGGGCTGGCGTACTCCACCGTGATGAACCAAAGACTCTGTCTCTGAAGGGGTGAGAGATGAGGGCTCACACTGGTGAGTATTTTCTGACCTCCACGTGCATAGCAGGGCTTGCACAAGCCTGGCACAATCACATCAGCTTCCACCACCACCACCACCAATGTAGCACATGAAGGTTTTTTATGTTTGTTTGTTTTGTTGTTGTTGTTGTTTTTGGTGGTGGTTTTTTTTTTTTTTGCACACATGAAGGTTTTTGAAAAGCACATCTTTATAATCAAGCAAATAATCTAAATCATTGGGTTCTTGAGCTTCTTTTTTTATATAAATAAAAAAGAATGCGAAAGGGAACCCAGGAAACTGTCTGCTCTACTCTTATTTGGAAGCAGCGGAGCAGCGTTCAGGACAAGATTCTAGGCAAATCTGACATCATTATTATTATCTCACCCCCTTAGGAACTTCTTGTGCTCACATCCAAATGTTCAAGATGCTAATGCCTTGGCACTAAAGTGAAACAGAACCCAGGGACCAACTCTTCATTCTGTGCTCCTCTCACATGAAATTCCTTTCCTGCCCCTGAATTATGGGTACCTTAATTATGGGAGATACAATGTTGCCTGCACTTCTGACTCCCTGACAGGGTGATGGTGCGAGCTAGGAGTGAGAACTAAACCCAGTCTGAGCCTCTCATCTACACTATTATTTACAAAAACAATCTCTTGAGAATAGTGAGAACTATGTCTACATTCTCCTGGATATGCAAATGAATAATTAGTGCTGAACTGTGAAAATAGCACCCATCAATAAACACGTACAGGAACCAAACTGCGTATAAAGATGAAGTGATAATTCTTTTCAGATAAATCCTTTGCTTGCCATCAGGCAAATGGGAATTGCCTTCATTACATATTTTAGGTTCCAGGTTTATAACTTTATTGTTGATACATAGAATCTTGTATATGTGGATGTTTGCAAAAATAAATAATTATGTATAGTTATGTTCATTTGAGAAATCAGTGTTTTTATTGAGGCAATTTTTTTTGGCTAGGTGTTTACATAGAATGCTGGTTACCTTTTAGCTCAAAAAAAACCACTTTTTAATTTAATTTACTTTAATATTGGATGCCTCATTGTGTGCTCTCCACTTGTATATGTGCCGTGTCCTTAACTTGTGTGCACACAGAAACTGAGTATACCTTTGCCTAATGGGCAAGTCACAGCAACAGCACCCTTACTTTCAAGGGCAGATTTCCCCCGGGCTTTCTTCCCCAGGAAAGCAACTTGGCTAGCATCTCATTGTCACTTATAAACCACTGCCTTCGCCACCCTCTGCACTGAGGGGCTTATCTGGCAAAGGCTAGACAGTAGGATCTGTTCTTCAATGATGTTAGCATTTTGGGGAAAGAGGACACTATATTTTGTTTTTCACATTTTTGGAAAGGATCCTTTGTTCTTGCTGAGTATTTTTTTTTCCGAGACAGGGTTTCTCTGTAGCTTTGGAGCCTGTCCTGGCACTAGCTCTTGTAGACCAGGCCGACCTAGAACTCACAGAGATCCACCTGCCTCTGCCTCCCGAGTGCTGGGATTAAAGGCATGCGCCACCACTGCCCGGTCCTGGTACCAAGTTTTGTCAGGGTTTCTACTGATGTGGTGAAACATCTTGGCCAAAGCAGCTCATGGAGGAAAGGGCAAATTTATAGCATTAAAACTCAGCCCTTTGTTTGATTTTTTTAAATATCATCTTTTGACACTGGTACATTTTTCAGAATTTTGGTTACTGTCTTCATGTCTGGGCAAGTCCAAACAAACATAGAGTACAACATTCTCATAAAATTATGGATCAACTGCATATTATTTCTGTAATAGCAATCTATTTTAATGTAATAATTTAATTAATTTATTTATTTTGAGACAAGTTCTCACTATATATCCCTAGTTGGTACAAGAGTCCAGTAGAAACCAGGATGGCCTTGAACTCACAGAGGTCTGCTTGCCGTTGCCTCTGGAGTGCTGGGATTAAAGGTGTACAACACCATGTTAAACACAATCAAAATTTTTTTTCTCATGAACTCCTTCCCTCTCTATCCATGGGCTTTTATCAGATTCATGAAGAATATGAAGTGGAGCCATGTGTAGTGATTCACAACTGTAACCAAAACACTATAGAGGCTGAAACCGAATGTTTAAGTCAACCACAGCACAGGACAATTGGTGTGCTGGTTGAAAGAAAATGGCCCCCAAAGGGGCACTATTAGGAGGTTTTGTTGAAGTAGGCGTGGCCTTATTGGAGGAAGTGTGTTACTGTGGAGGAGGGCTTTGAGGTTTCATTCGTGCTCAAGATACTACACAGTGTCCCAAACCATTTCTTGTTGTCTGTAAATCAAGATGTAAGGGCTCTCAGCTCCTGTTCTAGCACCATGTCTGCCTGTGTGCTGCCTTGCTTCCCACCATGATGATAACGGGCAAAATCTCTGAACTCTAAGTGAGCCATCGTGATTAACTGTTTTCCTTTACAGGAGTTGCCATGGTCATGGTGCCTCTTCACAGCAATAGAAACCCTATCTGAGACACCCGGATGATATAGTGAGACCCATTTCAAAAAATAAAAACAAAACAAAAAAATAAATAAATTTACACTGGGGTCTTACTTGATGATTTCCAGATAATTGAATATCATGTTCCCCCTATGTATGTCTACTTTTTGTTTTATTACCTTTCACAGACCTTAACCAGGAATTCCCATTTTTTTCCAGTAAGTTTTATGTAGTGTTCAGATCTAGACTCGGAGTCCATGTTGCTTCTCTTGAGAACCAAGGCACCATATTTGATATGAGCAGAGGCTGGAGGCCATGATCACCCTGTTTCCTATCACTGAATTTGCTATAATACACTCAACTTTCAATTATCTTCCTCTTTCTTGTATCACTCATCCTTGTATTTTTAAGTGCCAGTTACTATACTTTGCCTAAAAATAAGAGAATGTCAAAATCCATTTGTTGAGTATGTGTAAGAATGAGGAAGGTGTGTTGAAACAAACGTATAAGACATTGTCCTAAAAACAAGTGCACTGCTTGCTGTCTAAATGGAATTAAGTAGTTTCCACTCATTTTTTCATTATTCATCTATTAATTAATCCATATTAGGATATCATGATCCACATACTGCGTGCTCTGCATGCTATTACGCTGAATTTAATGACTCATGGTCCTGCACCAGGACATTGTGATAACTTTCACATTCATTTCTATGTATATATAAATCATGATCTGCCTGGTCAAAATCAAAATAACGGGAAATACTTTTAAATTTTTATTATACTGTATATTTCAAGATTAAATATATTCCCCTTGCATTATCTTTTGTTTTTAAAACTACTTATGATAAACCACTATGCTTTTTATTCTTTAAATTTCACTATCCATTCCAATATGTTTAAATTCACTACTCAAAACATGTTAACATGAGAAATGTTTTAGAAGAAATAAGGTGGGGAAGTTAATAGATTTTAAGAATAAATATAATTTGAACTTTTCTTATGTAAATTCTAACAAGCTTTTCGTGACCCACAAGTGGTGTTGAATTAAATATTAACTTTGCCAGTACCACTCGTGGACATTCAAATTTTATTTGTATGTTATCAGAACCAGTTCCCAGCCATCACACAAGAACACCGGATCCCGTTAGAATGCTGATGTGTGGATCCAGCTTTCCTCAGATGCTCCAGCTCAGCACTGAGGAGCAGTGAATCTGCACTTCAAACTTTCTACGCTAGTATTTTTGCAAAGGTCACTTTTTATTTTGGTGCTTGTTTTACCCACTTTCTGATACAGGAGCTGTAGGAAACAATGTATACCCAATGCATTTCTTTAAGGAAAGATTTCCCAAATAGAAAGGCAACATACTTTAGACAAAAAGACAGATGAAAAGACTCTAAATGAGACCACAAAGCCAATTAATTTATTATTAAATTATTTGTAATCAACTATCTCTACATAGCTACTCTACTATCTATAAAAAATCTAGTGTTTCAGACACAAAAGGCATATATCCATATTCTAATAATAAATAGGGTGTATTTATTTACAAGAAAATGGTAACATTTATAGTTAGAAGGAGTGAATTTGTCTTTGGTTTCTCTCTTCCAAGTAGCGTTTGTGGTTGTGATCACATGGAAAATAAACTCCAAAGCTCTATAGAGTCTCATGTCCATGGACTAAAGCTGCTTCAAGTCTCTTTTTCCATAGCAATGAATAATGATTCAATACTCAATGTGTCAATAATCTTCCAGATTTACTTTTCACCTTTCCTTAATCTATTATTAACTAATATAAGCCAATGGGTCAATAAATAATACCACACATCTTGTTTGAAGAAATCCTTTGGAATACTATCTGTGGAAAAATGTTTGAAGTGGTGGTAAACATTGGAGGTCCTCAAATTCAAACCAGTAGTGAAGGACACCAAATTAAAAATTAAGATAAGTTACTCAAAATTCTAATGGGTAGTGAAGAACACTAAATTAAACTGAAATTGAAGTAGAGTCTTGGAAGAATGCAACTATCGAAACCGAGGAATTGACATGACACTACTTCTCTTTAAAAACATGGGGATGTCTTTAAGAATTATAACCTCAGTTTGCTTGAACATTTCACTTTAATTTATCTTATTCTATAGGGAAACTACCCAGAGTAGAACTGTTCCTTGAACCAGTGGAAGAATGCCACCTGCAGAAGCTCTGTTTTTCTACATTGTGTGAGAGTTTTCTTTGGGCTGGGCTACCCAGTGTTGTTTTGGAAAAGGACAAATCCATTATCTGTCTTGTGCAGCCAACATAGTTAGAGGGGCTCCCTAGATAAGACATAATATTCTCACATATGCAGGCAAAAACTAAATAAGTAACACCAAATAAATCAAAATGTTTAAGTTTCACAACACAATAGTATGTTATGTATGTAAGGCACGTTATAATATATAAGTGATGTATGTCGCACAGTTTCAGCCCGTCTGATTTGTTTGTGCCATTTGAATATGTGACCTTTGTTGTTTTTGTTTTTCCCATCATAAAGAAAAAACTCTTCCTTGAGCATTCCTGGGTTTTAGATGTTTGGAACAAAGGGTTTCACATTCTAAGAATTTGGAGTCCAGTGAATCTTAAAACAACGTATTCTAGAGAAATCAATAGACGACATTGCAAAGTGAACTCACATCACCTCCTCATCCGTCTTCTCGACTTGGAGTCTTATTCAGAAAATCTGTTGTTGCACAGCCTGAAGGAGATGCTCTCTCTCTTTTAGATAGTTGCAGATGAAGGGAGAGGTTAATTGGATATTAGTATATACCTCAAAATGACATTTGACATCAATTTGGGCCTCCAAAGGCGATAGAGGGAAAGAAATGGATGTCAGCTTCCTTTTGAGAAAGAGCGATGCTCGGGTTAGTAAATACACCATGCCGGTGATAGTTTACAATGCATAAGGTTTGAAAAATGAAATTTTCCAGAGAAATAACTCTCACTTGAGCTAGAATTGTAGCAATTTTATATTAGTATCACCCATGACAGGAAAAATAAAAGACACAGAAAGACTTAAATGTTAGCTTCAATCTACACTGTGATTGTGTGAATTTGTTTGGAATTTTGACTCTGCTGATTTAGTATGAAAATCAAGCATCGCCCAATACCATGTCGATGACGCTTCACACGGAAACCATTTTTTACTATACTTTACTATACTATACAACTATTCAAGTTGCAACTTTAGATAGACTTATCTTCTTTCTCTTGATTTTTGTGAGACGGTCTAGAAATACAAAATTTGGTGGCAGCATTCACACAATGCTGCTTACAGTTACACAAAATATCTTTGTTTAGGAAACTAATAAAACTGGTCATATAAAGAGGAAATGAGATTTTTAATGCAAAATGAAGCTGACAGTGCTCTTCTATTACCAGGGTCTTATTAGGGAAAATTTCTCTGACATCTGTTTATCCCCTGCAGCCAACCTTGTATTCAGAATACAGTAATTGATTCACAGCATCCACTGGGGATCTAACTGGCTCACTTTTCCACACCGCACTACACAGGTATCTCGGCAGCTAATTCTGAATGTACATCTACATCGTTATCTCCTGGTGAACTGTGACCCTAAACACTTTGGAGGCCCAGATGAAAGTGCTTCCTCCACCCTCCAGTGCTAGGGGTGTAGCGGATTCTGCAGCATGGCAATTCACACAGGACATCCAATCAGAACCATCCCCTTTGAAGCCCTTCTCAGCTGGGAGACCATGAATGATTCATAGCTTCTCCACACAGACTAAAGAGAGGAGAGCAAAGCCAGTGTGTATTATTCAGGACTGCATCCTCAATAAGTCTCCATGTTCAGCAAATTGCTACAATGTTTCTTTCCCTTTTTTCCCCTTAGTCCTTACTTCCATACAACATCTCTTTTGTGTACAAGTTTTAACAAAGAAAGGTTATCTGTTTAAGCAAACTTGTTGATTGGGTTATCCTCCCGTCCCATAATGAATGTTAGTATGGCCACAGATTTAGTGCAAAGGAAAATATCTGGCAGGGATTACCCGCTCCAAGGAAGATGACAAGGGCCCAACATCACAGCTAACTTACAGAGTGTTTTGGGTGCCAACATCACAATTTCTATGTTATTGAGGAGAAAAGATTAATTTCACAGTGTGTCCTTGTGAGGAAGCTAAATTTGCAACATTAGATATAAACTAAACCAAATATTGTAGCGCTTGGAAAAAGTGCCCTTTGTCAGTCAGGAGTGTAGGGCTGTCTAGGATGTCTGGGAAGACCCTTTCCCCAGCATCCACACAGAGCAACCATGGAGATAATGATTGCTAAGCATCTTCTCAATCCCCGGATTCTGCAGACACAATAACTGGCTATTAACCCCCAAAGAAACATCACTTCTGGAAACTTCATTATTAAGCAAGCAGGATTTTCCTTATGTCATCATTCACAGACATTTTATCTCCCAGGCTGAAATATAAGCACCAGGAGAAAACCCCAGAATCCCTATCTAAAAGGATGGTTGCTCAACCTCCAGGACTTTCTGTTCTAGAAATAGCAATTTTTATTCTCTTGTTACTGGGTCCATCCATCTGATGTCAATGTGTATGTCTGTGACCTTAGAGATTTTTCAGTTACACACACACATACACACACACACACACACACACACACACACAAAACAACAAATGTATTATATAAATATATTTATTTAGTGTATTATACATATATACAAATCAAATTAAATAAAGAAGTAAGTAAATAAATAAAACACAAGAGTTTCTCAGCATTTAACCACAAAGTGTTATTTGGAAGTACCATGATAATCTAAAAATTACACAGAAAAGAGCTAAAATCAAGCAAAGTTTGATATGATTAACAAAAGTAAAATAAAAGATGAAAAACTGCTCCTTGAGGCATCCTAATCAGATATTTTCACATGCTATTATTCTTCAAAAATATTCCCTAAAATATGAATATACATACAGGGCTTCATATACTTTAGATCACCTTGAATTGTTTGCCTTTGGCCCAGTTTCCCAAGTGGGCTACCTGATTTGCTAGCTGCTAGAGCTGATTGACAGGTATGGCGACAAAAATGTAAATGATATGCAAATAGACATTTTATACTGGTTCTTTGTAAGTGCAATTGCCACCATGGTACTTTATAACCATGGACCTTTCTCTACCTCTATGACTGAGGAGCAATTTCTACCAATTCTGAAAGGCTCAGGCTTCATCATGCAACTTAAAAGCAAAATGCACCGTAAATAATTATGAATCATGGGAACATGCACAACATAGAGATTTCTATATACATAATTATATCTTCTCTAGTTCTTATTTTGTCCCTGTATTTTGTGTGCATTGCTCATGATACTATCTAAAAATATGGTCATAAGGGTGGACCTATTAGCATAAACACACCTCTGCATGTTGGATTTATTAATAGAATCCTTAATTTTGAGTATAATACTTCTTGATGAACTTTCTCCTTTATATTTTCTATGACTTGTTGTAGTTTTCTAGTTTCGAGAATGTTCACAGCTGCTTGCTTTGACTGCTTTGCCATAATGGCTTTAAAGTTCTTGTCGGATAGTTTTAATATCACTGTCATCTTAGCATTGATAAATATCCTCATTTTCTTGGATTTGAGAATTTTGTGCTCCTTCATATGCTGCATATGTTGGGATTGTGTGCCAGGTGACCTGAATGTTTTATGGAGCTTTAGGTCCTGTGTTAGTATAATGGACAGTGTAGATGGATTCATTTTACTTCACAAATATTTGTATTTTTTGAAGTATTGAAGCAAAGTACAAATGCTATGAAGATAAGCACATTAAAGCATATGAATCACATGAGATTTGCTCAATAAATTGCTCCTGTCTGTGAGATACCAGTTTCATTTCAAGACCTCTGCGGTGCCACATAGATCCATTGTGAATACAGATCCGCGTCTTGTGATATGGGGGATGGTTATGAGTTACTTCGGATCTCAAGGTTTCATTCTGATTAATACAGTCAGTTCAACATGTACGAGCTCAGAGTTTATCAGAGTTCAATGCATATTTCCATAAACAAGTTTACACAATTACTTTCCCAATTTCTCTCTCTCTCTCTCTCTCTCTCTCTCTCTCTCTCTCTCTCTCTCTCTT
>NW_004949100.1:10573169-10586339 GCF_000317375.1 Microtus ochrogaster | reverse complement strand
TCCATGATCTCCTCCTTACTTCTCAGTCCCTGGGACTCTACATTTTAATCTTGTGTCATCCTGCACGCCCTACTCTAAGATGTCCATGTAAGAGGAAAAGATGGGAAAGATGAGATTCGCACAGTCTCTCCTCCACAGGCTTAATAAGCTCACTGAATTTAGAGAAAGATTTTTTTTCTTCAGAATAATTCTCCTGTAGGCTCCTGTTTCCAGTCCCTGATACTCCTACAGGAATTTTTAAAGGGCTAGACAAATACAGAAAAGAGAAAAGTGAATATAGAAAAGAAAGCAAAACCTGACTGAATGGGAGAGTCTCAATTTAATTTGGTTGTGAATATTGTTTTTTTCTTTTTTTTTTTTAAATCTTGAAGGCATAATTGAGGGCTTACGTGGAGCTCCTAGCTGCAGTCTCTGACTCAGTTCCACAGAGGGTGAGAAACACAGGAAGAATAAAGAATAGCTGACTCAGGCTGGCTTCCGATGCTTTAAATACACCGCCCTTCCCCCAAACCACCTGCTACTGCTCAGTTCCAAAAGTTTTAATAAGGTTGCTCATGCTTTCTGTGTAGGGTTTGTATCCAGATACAGTGGAAGTCATGGGATTAAGTATATTTAATGCAACTCACTGGGATCTAGAACTCTATTTATTCATTTGTTCATTTTCTGAGATAATCCTGCTATGTATCTCAGTCTGGGTTTGAATTGTCACTGTCGTGTTTCATCCCCGCTATTGCTGAATGAAAGTGTGCAATGCCTACAGAGATGTTATAATGACTGTAAACTAGACAACATTCCTAATGTTGAGCATGGGGGGATAAACTGGATTTTCTTATCTAGAATTTGAAATTAGGAAAAGTAGTGATGAAAGCTGCACTTGAGGGCCTTGGTGTTGCCTCAGCTGAATGGACCAGGCTTTGCTGACTCCCCATGGGAGGCCTTACCCTTTCTGAGGAGTGGATGAGGGTGGGTTGGGGAGATGTGGGACAAGGGAGGAGGAAAAGAGAAGGGGGAACTGTGGTTGGTATGTAAAATGAATAAAAAAACAAAAACAAATAAAAATAAAAAAGCAATTTCAATTTTGATGTCACCCATGAAAGTGACAATAGTAAAGAAAATTCTAGGAAATGATTGTGAAAAATGGTACCTTCTGCATAAAATCAAGGTGGAGTAAAGACTGGTTTCTATCGATCTAGATCAGTCTTTTGCCTATTGCAACAAGACGGAGAGAAGGAATTCTTCTTGGTTGAAGTCACCTGTGGATGAAGGGATAAGTTAAAGGTGACCTCATTCCATTACTGTATTATTTGTAAATATTGAAATTACTGGTTAAACCAATAGTCAAGTCCCTGCTCAAGTATGGATATCATTTAAGCACTGTTTCAATCAGTCAAGTTCTGTAAGTTAGAGACTAGAGAGAGAGCATGCTTTTAAAAGAGAAAGTGCTCACAAAACTTTCTACAAAACTGGCTATTGGTTGGAGAGTAATATCTAGAGTACATAGTAATTTGCCCTTATGGAGGTCATTTCCTCCCACTTCTGTATGCTCTTGAGATCAATGAAGAGTTTTGCAACTTTGAATATCTGGAAATTTGTGTTTAGGGGTGCAATTTAGTGTTCAATGACAAGGAAAGATGAGGAATGGCATGCGGTGGGGTTCTGAATGGAACCTGTGAGCTTTACCTAAGAGCACGAGAACAAGAGACTTACACTGGAGTTCTGACTCTCTATGAACATTTGTATGTTTTTTATATGTGAAATTGCTGTTTTAAACAGAGATGTGTTGAATCACTAAGTAAAGGTAGACTTTACAAGTATTGGAAAATACAAGTATTTTCCAAATTCTTCACAAATAAAATTTATCATATTGGAATAAAATTACTAAAATAAGAGATTGTTGGGAGCAGTGAGACCCCAGATCCTGAATTTCTTGTAAACAACTTGTTTTCCCCTGATCTGAGAGCCTACAGCTGCTCTGAGCATGAGACCTTCAGGAGTTCCTGATGGCAGGAGAGTGGTTTCTGGTGGGTTTGACTGGGGCGTGGCTATCTCTATATAATCTTCCCCTGAACACAATAAAGGGGGGCATTCTTGGGGAATTCAAGGATGACCCGTGTTGCTGTCTCTCTGTCTGTGTGTGTGTCTGTGTATTTTAACCTCCAGCCCCCTTGTTCGAAGCTCGCAAACTGGGTGCCAGAGCACAGAGCACAGACACGGGGGCGCGGTGCGTGGCAAGAGATGGTTCTTTGTTAATGTTTTATCCATTAATTGCTGGAAGTATACGTGTTTAAGTTATTAATGATTGTATATTGAGAGTTGACCTTATTTTTTATTAATTTTCTTCATTAATAGTCATGAAACGAACCGTTACTATGAACAAAATTCTGTTCTAAATGAGAGATAGACAAATTAGAACCCAGCCTTGCCCTAAAAGTGTTTATAAGCTAAGTGATGTAAACAAGACATAAAAAGTATGATACAAACACAGTGTGAACAAAACAGACCTTCTGGGGATAGTTGAAGGCTTCTGCAAAGTGATGGCCACCTGCTGATACTTGTCATTCAAAGTCCACTGAAAATTTAATATAATTGCTGTACTAGAAATGGATATGCCATTATAAGCAGAGGTAGGAAAATGCAAGCATTCACACTTGGTCTAAAGAACAGACAAAATTTAGGGAGGTGATAAGAACACTAAAAGTTCCAGGAACTAGGAGACAAACTCTTGGGTATGGCAAAGTGTTAGGAATTTAGGGAATGACCAGCAACTCACTGAACTGAGCTTAAGTCTTCTTTGTAGAAAGGAACTGTAGAAGGTGTTAAGCTGAAGTAGTATATTAAACATGAAGGGTCTTAAACTTTCAGTTGAATTACTATAGGACTACAAAATCAACATTTAAAGAAAAATTATTTGATAAATGTGGTTCATTAGAGATTTAGCAACAAAGTTGGACATACAACCATGTTACAATATAGATGAATAGATAACTATAGAGAAGAAATATATATTCATGGAGTACTTAGTTGTACACGGCCCATTCCAAATACTTCTCCATATATTTAATTTATCCAAGGCCATTAATGAAATGATAACAGACTTGATGGTTGATTCAAGAATGAGGTTGAGATCAGGTATGATAATCACTATTCCATGATGAAGGACATAGGATGTAAAAGGGCTGGGAGGAGGCTGGAGTGGTGGGTGAGAGGAAGTCAGGACCACAAGGCATGCGCCCACCCACTGAGACGGTGGGGCTGATCTAATGGGAGCTCACCAAAGCAAGCTTGACTGGGACTGATGGAGCATATGATCAAACTGGACTCTCAGAATGTGTCAGACAATGAGTGCTGACTGAGAAGCCAAGGACAATGGCACTGGGTTTTGATCCTACTGCACGTACTGGCTTTGTGGGAGCCTAGTCTGTTTGGATGCTCACCTTCCTAGACCTGGATGGAGTGGGGAGGACTTCCCACAGGGCAGGGAACCCTGACTGCTCTTTGGACTGGAGAGGGAGGGGGAGGGGGAAGGGGAAGGGGAGGGAAATGGGAGGAAGGGAGGAGGTGGAAATTTTTAAGTAAAAATAAATAAATTAATTAAAAAATGTTTTTAACTTTAACATAGCAAAATTACTTATAATAAGTTATCAAGCAAGAATTAGAGTTACAGTATTTAGTCCATTTACATTTGGCAAATTAAGGAAAACACTCTATCATTCTATCTTATCATTGTGACTCTAAAGTTTTATATCTAATTTATCTTTGATAATTATAACTGTCTTTCTTCAACTTCATCAAATCCTCCAGGAGGATATAATATAACCTAAGTAAACAAGAAGAGCACTGTAAGCAATTTTCAAAACTTTAGAATTGACAGAGACATTTCACTGCCTGGACAGTCACCAAAAATTCTTTTGTAACATTGGGGCATTTATCTTAAGCCTACAGACATAGTATCTGGCAGACTTTTTCATAAAGCAAGAAATTTGAAAAACTGTTTCACCTATATTGGCAGTTTGTCAGTCACTTTCTTATTGTATCCTGCAGAATGTCTGGTAGACTCTTTCGTGAAGCAGAAATCCTGGAGGACTGTTTTACTTTTTGGCAAGTTCAGCAGTCATTTTTCTGTGAGTCCTTTATGTCCAGTTCATACAACTCATCATCATGCAGTCCAGGAAAGAACAATTTCTTGCCCAGATGGCTAGCCTTGTCACATTGAAGGAAATTCTATAACAAGTTTCTTTAATGCCCATCAACTTCTCTGAAGTAATTGGTGCTGCCAGAAACCAGATATGTCTCACTGTTGAGAAACATCTAAGTTCTTAAAACATTTTAAATGCCATATTCTGTAGGTTTCTAAAAGATTTAGAAAATACCTATCCATCTGAAATATATCTCTGTACATCTAGAAAAAGTAACTAACATGACTACATTGTAGATGACTATCTGTTAATCTTTATTTCTTATACATTATATTTTTAAATGAGTTGCACAAACACAATACCTTAGATAAGTACAGAAATGCATATACACAGTGTAACAAATTTGTATCAATGGACCTTAAATTTGCATCAATAGACCAAGATCTATACCAATACAAAGTGTCCAGCTCTATATCATATCCCCCGTTAAATGAAAACAAACATTTATAAACCATCACTTTGGGAATTTGGGGATGTTTTCTCCAAACTGCTTCCTGCTTTGTTTTGGGCAAAGTGTTTTTTGAGTTCAAAGAGCTTTCAGGGGGTCTTGTTCCATGAAACCTCATTAGCCTCAAAGAAATCCACAGGTTTTTATCCTCTGTGGAAGCAAATACAGAATCTCTTTTCCAAAGCAGCATATCCTTAGACCCAAATTATGAAGTCAAGATACCTTTATGTTGGGTTGACTTAGCAACTCCCAGAATAAAATGTCTATCTGCAGTAAAAAAAAAAAAAAATCAAAGAAAACACAATAATATACACAATCCAGACTCTCTGGATTCTATCTTTATGTGGCTTATTTTTCTTTACTTCTTTTTGAAACTGTCTATACTCTTTTTTTCTTCTCTTTACCAAGCCTATCTACATTTATCCAACATTGTGAGCCATTCAAATGTCTTTTTTTAAAAAAAAAATCTGGATCTGTCTTTATTGCATATCTGTAATCATTTTCTGACCAGGAGCATTTTTTTAAATGCTAAGCAGGCATGACTAGGACCAACTCCGTGGCTCTGCCTGCGTATTCTGCCCAGTCCAATATGGTGGATGCATGTTCACTGCCTCTGTGAGCCAAGCTCACTGCCCCAGCCCCAGGGACACAGCAGGTCTATGTTGTCATTAAGCAAATAATAGTACACTGCTTACAAACCCTATTTACATACAGGACATACCAAAAAAAAAAAAAAAAAAAAAACCAGAACTGCCAGCTCTTAAAGAAGGCATGCAATCTTCACTGCTAGTGCTGAGTCAGAAAACTTTCTCTCAAATGAGTCGCACCTCTGTTTGCCACCTGCAAAAAGAGCAATTCTGAAAATAATGTGGCTACCAAAAAGCTGTACTTGACTCTGTTCTTTTGTGTCTAGAATTCCTTCCCAAGCTCTCTCAGTTTTTATGTGGATGTAGTTGACCCATGGCTATTTGTAACTGGAAACAGCTCATTTGCTTCACAACTGCTCAGAATGATAGGGTTCTGTTCTGGTGTCTTTCTCCTTCGGCAGTTACATGGCATCTCCTTGACTCCACCTACTTTCTCTCTATATCTCTGTTCAGATTTTCCACACGGCTTTACTCTGCTAAGTCATTAGCCAAACAACTTTTTTCATTAACCAATAAAAGCAACATATTTACAGAAGGACTTCCCACATCAAAGGCTGAAATAAAGCAAGAAATGGTACCCAGTAAACTATCCAGGTGCTACAAAGGAATATTCCACTGAAACGCCAGACTTTTTTTATTATAACCCAAGCCACATGATGTAATAAATCCAGAATATATGCTCAAATCATAGACGTAATACAAAATCTCCTAGATTACATGTGCTTAAATATTTTTAGGGATTTAAAACACATGATGTCAATGTTTTGACATATTCTAAAATTAAAGAAACTACAAATTTTATATTACAACTCAATCAATAAATAGATGCAATAAACAACATTGTGATAATGTTATTTTACTTTTTGTAAGTTTGCACAGATATTTTTGTGACATAGACTAGTGTAGAAACTGACATATTGCCTTCTGACCTTTGGACAGTTTTATTTTAGATTTATTTATACACTGGTTTCTCTTATTTGGGTCTGAGGTATTTTGTCAAGACCATGAACTCTATCTAAAATGTACAGAATTAGATACTATGGTAATTAATCCAGAAATCTATATTATAACTTGTACCCAAGATGCATATAGTGTACACTCAAGTTTGAAACTCTGCATATGAGAAAATTCAGAGGGAAAAGTAATGACTTTGCCCTTTGTTTTAGTTGGTAAGAAAATACTTTATGCCATAATTTTTATTTTATTATATGATACATATTTAGAATTACCAGTGTTTAATTTTAAATTTTTAAGATATTTTTAATCACTGATACTTTAGTCATGTTTCCATATTAAAAAGGTCAAGTAATTGAGCATTATAATTGACATTTGAAATAAAATATAAAGTCATACGCATTTTTTTTTGCACCAAAGTTTCAAAATGGGAAGAAAATGCCTTGACGAGACAGAGAATGGAAAGCAAAGATGGGCTGGCTTCCCACAGGGATGCTATTATTTAGGATTCCCAACATTCGCCCTCTCAAGGTGATGATTTTGATCGATTCAAGCTAATCATCAGGGTCCTGACCTTGGCTGAGTTATTATATTTTACCTTTTAAAATGAGAGCCACGACACATTCATATTTCCCCCAGTATATCAGCTGAAATGCAAATAACAATAAATCCTCACCAGAAGATATACACGAGTAAGATTCTGCATATATCTGGAAAGTCTGTTGTAACTTAAAGAATTTTACTTTTGTCTAAACATTGCCTGATAAACCAAAAATTTTAAGGTTTAAAATTAAAATCCTGATAACAAAGGATGGTCCTGGATTTTACTTTATATATCCACATTCAAATTACAAAAAGAATTCTCAGCCTCATTTTCACGTGGTGCTGTCCCTTTTTATAACAAATGCTAGAAGGTAAGTACACTTTAAAACCAAGGACCACAATATGGAGACTTATGAGTAACCTCTGATTAATTCTGCTCAGTGCTCGTTATAGATTATACTAAAACATTTGTAAGTGATATTACATATATTTGTTATTAGAATCACTGGGAAATGAGCAATTCTCTGTCATTTTATGAGGCATATTCAGAAATTGGAATTTTGCTCCTCATCATAGGCTATTTGCTGTTTTATAATGGATAGTGGCTAATTAAACTTGCGATGACCTTGTTGTTCTGGTTGCAAATACTACGGTGTCTTGAGCCGTTTAGTGGGCTGTCAGAGATGGATGGCAGTGCTTCTCAATAATTAGGTGGTAAACAATGTTAACGGAGCTGTAATTCACAGTAGCACTGCAAAGGTGTTCTACAGTGACAGAGCGAACAACTCACCACCACCACCATCGCAAAATGATGCTAAGCCCCTGGGATGAGTATTTTCACTGGTACAAGAGATATCAGAAGGTTAACATATTTCAAATCAACCAAAGAATATATTTCTCTATTAGATGTGTCCTATGAACAGAACAGACTACCTCTTAAAAAGCTGTTCACTTTTACAGCCCAAATTGGCACATTTTTTTTTCAATGTGCCAAGACAGACAGTAAACATTTTTCTGAAACTGCTTCTGTGGTCGTGGTTGACCTGAATCTATCATGAGGACATGGAGGAGGAACTAGCCATGTTCTGGATGTACAGTCAGGAAAATTCAAAAGGAATTTGTGTATTAAACCAAGTATTTCCTTTTGTTTTCATTTTATCTTTGTCAGTTATTTTTCCTTCAGTAATACATAATTATATCAGGGCTGCTTCATAAACACAGTTTCTTAATTTTTTTCCTTATTTATTCTAAAGACTTATTAAACTAGTGTTTAGTTCCTTTGTATAAATTAAGACTCTGTAGTAAAGAATGCTTTTTAAAAACAAAAACCTTTATTTCATGTATATGGGAGTTTCGCCTGCATGTAGGTCTGTGTGGAGTGCGCACACAATGCCCACTGAGGACAGCAGTTGGCAATGCATTCCCTTCAACTGGAGTTTCTGATGTTTTGTTTGTTTCTGTCACTGTGGTTTCTGAAACTGAGAACCTGGGGCCTCTGGAAGAGCAGCCACTGCTTTTAACCATTGAAGCATCTCTCTAGCCCCAAGATATAGAATGTTTGAAAACTGTGACAAATGAAATTTTAAACCACCTTATACTGTGATGACAAAAAGATGGTGCTGAAAAACTCATCTAAGCCATTGGATTTCAAACTGAAAGCCCTACATACAAGTGTAGAAGATGGGTTTCAAATTGTGCTCTCAAAAATAAAAGCATTTAGACATCCTACATCTGACTCTGAAATCTGATTTTCATAAAGTCTTTAAAGGCATAGCTATTCAAACCCTGAACTACATACAAACAGAGGGTATTGGGGAGTTCACGAGTGTCTTCATTTCCACCAGAAGCAAAAATAAAGACAATGACATTTTGCTGATCTGACCACATGTGGATGTTGGAAGGAGAATTTGGACCCTCATGTGGGGGGGGGGTGGAATTCAAATGAATCAGTGGCACAGAAGGTGAACATCTGAGCACATTTCCTATAAGGCCAGGGGGCATGGTAGCCACTGTACAGACTGCACATTGGCACCTAACACATTGAAACAGCCACAGCCCCGTGGTTTGAAACTGCGATCTGATTGTCTGAGCCCTTGCCATAGCTGCTACCATCTTTCTGTCATAAAGTAAAAATGTAATAAGCTAACTTAAAGTTCAAAGGAATTTATCCAATATTTTACAATTCATTAAATAATAAAAGAACTATGTGTTATTTTCTGTCTCACTACAGAAATACTTCCTGAACAAAAACAATGTTTGCTACCAAAACAAATTTGGAAGGTATTAAAGAAATATCTTATTGGAGGAATAATGCATTCGAAATTAGTTTTGCCCACTTAAAACTTTATTCTAGCTAGCAATTAATCCATGTATATGCGTATACGCATACGTATGCGGGTGTTTGAACTGATCACATCCTACTACTTTGCCCTAAGATAAAGCTCTCAAAACCCCTCTCCTTCACTGAATCTCTCAACGCCATCTCCCATATTGGCAGTCTCTTCATTCACTACTTCTCTTCCTCCTTCTCACTCACCTCCTTGCTGCCTCACTTGGGGGGTTAGATAACATCTCTCCTGTTAGTCGCCAGCATAGCACACAGCGTCCAGTTCTCACTTCATATTCAACTAATATTGGTCATCTAAAATTTGGTATTACCCAGATGACGAAATGGGTACTAGCATGTCTGTTTCTTTATATAGACTCCTGGATCAAAAAGCTGAATTTCTGGACACTAATGCACCTTTTCAGAAAGCAACAAAAGAAGACTCCCTTGCATTATTGCTTCCTAATTGGAACTGGTACCCAAGGAACTTCTATGGAGACTCTGAAGAGTTCATCTATTCATAGAAAAGAGGATTAAGTTATTAGGGAGGGAAGAATCTTGATAGAGTAAAATTGAAATTTACAATAGGCATTTTACAGATATATATTCTGGTAGCATAGATATAAATGTCAAGGATTCATACTTTACTTGGGTCCAGCTGTTGATTTGGATTTCTCAAATTTGGTAGATTATTTCTTGGTGCTCTTTCTGATTTCAGACTTCTAATTTTCAAATGTAAATGCAGTTTTCTCCATGCATCTGATAAAAAAAATCTGCTTGCTCTATGTAAAATTAATTAAAGGGAAAAGAGTAAGAGATTTTATATAAGGTCCTTTAGGAAATAAGGATAAACATCTTAAGATTAGATGTAGTTAAAGGTACTGGGACACTTTACCAGTTAAAAAGTTAAAAGTTAAAAAGTATCAGTCAATAGAAACTATATTTTCCAAAAATTCTTCAGATCCCTGCTAAGAGTAATTTAACATATTTATGGTATCTATGCCTCCCCTTTGGGGTAAATTAAAAATGAAGTTTTAAAATGTTAGAGTAACTAAAAGTGAATATTCAATTTAAATCGAGGCTGCAGTTGGTCAATATTTTGAACTAACTACAGCCATGCTTTAAGGATTTCTAGAGTGAAGAAACTCACAACCACTCAATTTTGTTTGGCTGGATTTGTTAATTTAGCTGAGAGGTTATCCCTAGGGATTACAGGGGACAAACTGATAAAGAAATGAAAACAAATCCCTGTGGCAGTCAACATCCAAGGATGGCATTTTGGAATTCTGAACATGTTCTATAACATAGTAACTAATGCCCTATGGTGATACCTTGTTTGTACGAATAAAGCTTGCCTGAAGAACAGAGGGTAGAGCTAGCCACTAGCTAAACATAGACGTCTGGAGATCTGTCCAGACAGACAGGAAGTGATATGGCAGAGAAAGAAAGTGGTAAGACAGAAGTAAAAAGAAACAGTCTCTTGGGCTGGGAAGTGGGGTAGGTGAGGTGATTGTGGCTACGCTACTTTGTCTCTCTAATCCCTCAGCATTTTCCCCATAATTTGACTCCAAGCCTTTATTACAAAGACCTACTAGAACTCATGCTACAATGCCCCACGTCATCATTTACAAACAATAGTATATAACCAAGGTTGGGAAAATGGTGTTTTGTTTGCTGCAAAGCAATGGGTTGATGAGACAGCATTTACCTCTCTTCCACTTCTGTTTTAAGATGACATAGAAAGGCCCCTTAGCAATCCATGGCCATATGGACATGACAGTCAATAGTGAGTAAGGGTATATCCTAAAGTAGCATGAAATAATAAAGATTTAAGATTAGTGTTTCTCTTAGCCTTGGTCAGAGAAACTTCACATTGCAGTGGGTAGTGGTTAATGCAGAGACACACACAGCTGTTCAAAATGCTGAGAAGAAGCCTCTGTGAGCCATCAGCAGCAGCTGGAACATCTAAATTAAGTCCCCAATGAGGCTTGAGGAACACTGGGAGAGAGAGAGTAGAAAGAACACAAGACCCAGAGGATGGGAAGAAACGCTGGGAAATGCTGTGCACATGGGCGCGTGCACAGGAGCTCACAGCAACTGTGGTTACATGCAAAATCATGCCCCAGGTCAATTCAGTCAAAACCTCTAGCATGGAGTGGGGAGGGGTTCCAGAGGTTCCACCCCTAGTTATTGTCTGAGATGGCTGCGGGAGGAGGGAAAGTCACTACTGAGACTTGGCCACTGGCAGTTTTTGCATGCCCCATGCTGCACAACCACAATATATGGGCAGCACCCACTCAGTGGGTTATAAAAATTAGTAAAATGACATGAAATTGGAAGGAAGATGCTTGGGAAAGGAGGAGAGTTGGAGGAAGGGAACTGGAGAGTGGATTGGATATGATCAAGATACATTGTAAAGCTGTATGAAATGTCCAAAGAATAAATTTAAAAACAAATAAAAGATAAAGTAGTATAGAAAAATCTAAATATTTTTTGATTCAGCTGCAAAAAAGCTGTATCCTTTACAAACATTTTTGTAGAATGTAACTTTCATTTAAAAAATAAAAAGACAAAGTCACAATCAATAAACCATCATAAAGTGAATCCACTCAGCTGATCACCACTGAGGTGAGAACAGCTTGCCAGTGCTAATCTGGAGATTCACTAGGGAAAAAACAGTTCCACCATTTTGACCAAATTAAAGCAAGATTTTATTAAAATGTTAAATACTGACCAAGATGGAATTCCAAGAACCACTCTTGGAAACTTTACAGGTGAACAGCTTCAAGGCTCATGTTGTCCAGGGCTTCTTTGGGTAAAACCCACAGCCCGTTCTACTCTCTCATGAGGCTTCCTTGTTATTTTCTCAGAACTACAACTCCCAGAATCCCAGGAAGTTACATCATCATTGTACAGGTGGAGCTTACATGTTAAATTCCTCCCTGAAGTTGTATCCTGGGTCAAATCCTTGATTTTATAATGAGCACCGGTTTACAGATTTTTTTGTTCTGTATAACTCAGTCCAAGCGTCTTATTGTACGGTAGAACTATTAGCTAAAGAATCTCCATGTTGATAAATCTAAGAATGTGAGCCTTTTTTTCTTTTTGCATATAAATTGGTATTATAGCTAGCCATTTTGCCCCTATGTCAAGGAGTATTTGGTTTTGTTTGGGGGCGGATGAGGGGAGCAACTTAGCATTTTCAGTCTGTTATAGGGCAGAAACGATGCATTCCCTTCTGTAGCTGCTTTTGGCTTAACTGGTGTGTAGGAGTTTAGGACCCAGAAAGGCTGAAAGCCTAGTCAAAAGCTGGGTAATGGGCCATTTATCGGAAGCATCTGATTCAGGTGAAGAGACAGGGTGAAATTACATTGAATGGACTGGTTCACAGCAGCTTTCAGCAAACCCAGAGTTAAGCAGTTAGCGATTCACAGGTGCTCCCTGGATGCCAAGGGTCTGTTTGCCAAGTGCTAATCTGCTGAGACAAATAGAGACTAGGTATAGAAGTGAAAATTTAGACACTTAAAGGAAAACCTTGTATTTGGAACTTGAATTTATCTGGAGTCCATTTGATCTGTGACAAGTGGATCCAAGTCTTATCGAAGGATATAAAAGTTTTAGATATATTAGCATTACTATTGTACTGATATTCACATTGTAGAAAAAAGCAGTTAACAGGTGTCTGTAAAATAGCGGTACAGATTTACACCGTGGCATCATAGCCAAAGGCTTAAAAGCACGAGTATTTTTTCCTATGTCTGGAGATTCTGATATATGTTTTTAGACCAATGAGAAGCACTGTTAAGTCTATACTTAGAGGATAGCCAAAGAGCATTTAGAATCTTGACTTTGTGACTGAATAAGTAGTGAGTGTTTTAACAGTTTATCTGAACTTTAATTGTCCATGTTAAAACTTTGAACAGTTTAATCTCAGTGTAACGATATATCTTTGTAGGTTCACCAGAGACACAAGTAGTTAAGATGGAGAACAGTCATTGTAAATAATGTGTGTGTGTGTGTGTGTGTGTGTGTGTGTGTGTGTGTGTGTGTGTGTGT
>NW_004949100.1:10572079-10573069 GCF_000317375.1 Microtus ochrogaster | reverse complement strand
TGTGTGTGTGTGTGTGTGTGTGTGTTTCTTTTTGTTTGTCTGCTTTTTAGTGGAAAGTCCCATCTGGAACATGTCTATCTTTTACTATGAAGCCTGGGAACAAGGCAAACCTGTTTGTCTTTTTAACAAGAGGCCTAGTAGCTTTCACTAATAGTGAACTACCAAAGTGGTTGCAGCCTTGGGCGAGGAGGGAGCTGGTTGTCTGCTGTTGTCTGCTGTTGTCTAGCTAATAAAGCTACAGTTGGCCTAGCTATCAATGTGAGTAGAGATTTGAGAAGAATTAATCAAAATAACAGATGAGTCTATAGTTCTTTACTTAGTTAGACAGTTATCCTAGGCTCCTCTGATCTTCATGGCAATGAGGGCAGACATACCAGTTTCAGCAACCAGGCCCAGAAGGTGAGGTGCTTTCCTGGGGAGGAATAATATGGGGAGACTGACTTCACCTTGTCAGGCAAAGTGGGCCAATCAACTCTTCATTGTCCTGCTTATCCACAATTTAGGCTGAGCAGTGGGGAAGTCTTGCCCAGTGGTTAGCACTACCATAGTCCAGGTGGAGTTGTCTTTTGCTAGAATACACTCAAATCTTGCTCCATGCTTTACACTTGGTACCTTTTTATATCAAACCACTATCCTCAGTTATCTCTTTTAGTGATCTTTCTTGAGACACCACTTGAGATATGTTCTGTAAAGTATTGTTCCATAGATAGGTACCTGGGACGTTTTGTCCCAACATCATCCATTCTAGTGAAATCTCCATAGGTCATCTAAGAACCATTGAAGAATTACAGGAGGTGACTTATTTTGTAATATTTAGAATAACTTCTGTTTATATTGGGCATTTAATAATTTTTTATTAACTAATTTTAGTCAGCAACAACATCAATTATCTTAAAAATCTTTCTCCTGGCAAAAATTTGATAAATTTTCTTTTTGTTTCATTATCCTCTTAACTTGTTCTGTCTGGAAATCAATATAAAGAATTCAACT
>NW_004949100.1:10560605-10571801 GCF_000317375.1 Microtus ochrogaster | reverse complement strand
TGTGTGTGTGTGTGTGTGTGTGTGTGTGTGTGTGTGTATCATGTCCCATTTGAATGACATTATATGAGAGGTGAGGGTGCAGAGAGAGAAATAAGCCAGGATTCACTAGATATGATATTCCAATTAGAAAGAGAAGTAAAGATAGTTATTTAGACATAATTTGCCACTAGGAATGCTACAGTGGAAACTTTAATGATTTATAAAATGCTATTTTTCTTTATAATTTCCCATGGGTCATGTGGGTATTTTAGTAAGGTTGAAGCAAGCAATGTACACCTGGATACAGTAGAGGCTTTTCCTTGCTTCCTGACTTTGCATTGCTGTTCTAAGGGCCAATTTTAGCCTATTTATGCTTATGCAACCCTCCTATATGAGGAATATTCAGTTATATAGGAGTTCTATATAGTTTTCCAATTAGAATATTTCTTAATTATTATAAATATATTACGTATCAAAGGACTACTGGCCGATCTTACTGGACACACATAACATGAAGATTATAAGTATCATTTGGGGAACGAATTAAGGGAAAAATATAACAAGAAGTGTTCTGCAGTGGTCAGTTTGCATTTCTGTGCTATTTAGCATCTTCTAATGACCAGGGTGATAGACTATCAGGTATGCTTGTTAAGTCTGCTGATGACATTGAGTAGAGGAAACAGCTGAAATCTTAGAGAATAGAACCAGAATTATTGTGTGAATGGTGGCCACGACAGATAGAATGAGATCAGATGTGTGCACACTCCTACTGCACACATCGCCTAGCATATGGAATAGGCAAATGAGATACCAATAGATGAGAAAAATAAAACAAAGGTAAAAGCACCACTTCATTAAAAATTAATTGTTATACTCTTTTTCCACACTCTCCTTTTGCCCACATCCCATAGCCTTCCAATCTCCGTTATGCTTCCAGAGCTTTCTGGTCACCTGTGTTCTGCTGCCCACTTGGCCCTCATCTTCCTCAAGGAAAACACCCTTTTTAATATTACAGGAGGTAAATCTAATAGTCCACTTCTTCAACTTGACAATATGTCTCCATGTGCTTTCTCCCTTCCTTCAGGCCCCCTCATTGTGGGGCCCTCCTCTAAAGGACCCTCACCAACACCAATCATAATTCATGGTCACACCCTCAACCTCCAGAGCCAAGAGCAACATTAACCTCTCTCCCCTTGGGCATTCGAACAGAGGCCAGCAACAACCACAACAGCAGCAGCTCTCTGGTCTTACTCCTACAATCCCCCAACTCTACTACAGAGGGGAACTTGCAAGGAGTCCAGATGAATTGGTGTGCGGTATGGGAGCCCAGAAGTCTAAGGTGTGAGAGTCTGAGATCCAGAGAAGGCACTGTTGATGCATGAGTCACAGCTGAGAGGAGGAGGATGGGGCTGAGAAGAAGCCAGACTCCTTTCTATAGAAAACCTACTCCTGCAATAATGACCTTTATCTATTCGTGAGGACAGCAAACCCAGGAACCAAGCCTTAGGACCCGCTTCCCAACACTGGCACCATGAAAATAAAGGTTCCAACACATGAACTCTGGGAAAACGTTCACACCACGTGGAACTGCAGCTGCAAATGCTTAGGAGCTAATATCAACTATTATATAAAAATCTGTCCAAGCCATACTCACACCCAGATTGCCATTACACTGAGGTTGCTTTCCTTTCATTTTGTTGATTGATGTTTTTGTTTTTGATTAGTTTTTAAAATTAGTATACAAACAAAGGATTTCACTATGACATTTTCATGCATGCCTTCTTTCTGCTGTCCCTCTCCTCCAACTACCCCCCCTTCCGGTCCTCCCTGCTGCCCCCTCTCACCTCCCATCCTAACCTTACCTCTCTCCTCCCTTCTGCTTTCTAATCATATCACTCTGTTTTGTTTATTTTCCCCATCCACTTGCTTAGTACCTTCTCCCTCATTTTATGCTCTCCTTTCTAATGTCCTGACCCATGTCTACATCTACACATATACTCATATATAAAAATTAAAGTCTAAGATGCATATTTAGATAAAACGTGGTATTTGTTTACCTGTGTCGGCGTTACTTCTGTTGACATAGTAATTTCCATACATTTGCCAACAAATGCCATTTTTTTCAATTCTGTAATTTAATAAATCATAGAAGATAATTTAGGAGAAATGGAAGGTAAAGGGAGAGCATTTGCAAATATCGAAAGCACATGTTACACACATGCAAGCATATGGATCTTTGTAAATTTGATATTTCAAAAGGGTCCTCTAATTTTTATGTTCCAAGACCTCCTTTTTCAACTACACTGCCTAACTTTGAGGTACAAGGATTGGATTTTTTTTTTAGGCATCCAAAAATAATTCAAGGGATCATATTATTTTCATATAGTTTTTGATCTGAAAATTGAATGATGGAAATTTCTGTTACAGTCAGTCATTCTGAAGGCTGGGAATTTATTTTAATGGAGAGCACTTGGCTAGGTTGTATAAGGCATTGAGCTGAACCTCCTGCTTCACAATAACAATAAAAGGAAAGTTACCGCTTGAAACTTTCCCCAGGACCTATCACCAAGTAAACGGCAACAGATAGCATCGTGATTTAGATTCACAAGCAGTTTCTCCTAAAGTCAATAGGTTGGTTAATTCTGTGCTTGTCTGCACTCTAGTTGCTAGTTATGCTACAAGTTTGTAAGATGTGGTGGGATTCAGTAGGGGTAGCACATGAACTTAGCCTTATTTTATGATTTCAGGATACTAGTTATAACTTTTCTTTCTTCCTTTTTTAAAACACATTGAGAAGTGTTCCATACATGTATTGTTGTAATGGACTGAGATAAAACCAAGGTGAAAACAGAGCTACCTTCCCCTGAACCAGACTTCAAAGAAATTTTGCAACATTTTCAAACATTGTCACTTCTTTCCTGATTCTTTTGTCTTATAAAATACAATTTTAAATAAAATAACTTTATGACAATGGGTCTTGGATCCGTTGTTTTTGTTTAAGTTCGTTCATGATTAAATTTGAATTTCTTGGTTATAATTTCCAGTGTAGTAAATTTTATTATAGGCACAGCCCATGTCAATAAAAGCTCTATAGTGCCTCAAAACTCAAAAGACTTGAACATAAAATGTGCTAGAGCCATTGAATTGTCCTAATGGCTTCTAGTTCATTAGGAGGCTTTAGTTCCAAGAAACCATTTAAGACTATCTTATAGGATGCCAGGAAGGGAGGAGAGTTGGAAAGGATCAATAGATTTCAACCTTGGCTACACATTGGCCTCACTTGGAGACCCTGACCATCATTAATGCCAGGATGCTTTGGGATTTTTCTCTCTGTGTCTCTTTCTTTCCTCTTTATTTCTCCCTCCCTCTTCCCCACTCTTCATGTCTTTTCGTTCTTCTTCCTTCTCTCCTTCTTCCTTCCTCCTTTCCCATCCCTCCTCCTTTCTCTTTTTCTCTTTCACTCTGTCTCTCCTGCTCTATCACAGATTTCTGTTTAGACATTTGTATTTTTTTAAACATTCTTGTCTGATTAGATTTGTCACAGATGTGTGGGTACCCAAGTGTTCTACCATATTTTTCTATGTTATTTAGAAGGTACTTTTGGACTCTGCCTCGCCCTATGATAATTTCACCCCAACTGTAACCTCCTTCGGATAAAACAAACTTTTATTCTTAATCTAAGCTGTCACCCTAATGTAATGCTTATAACCATCTAAGATAATATGTAATATGTAAACTTTAATTTGCTTTTAAATGTTCATGAGTTTCATGTTTTTGATTGATCATTTTCTATTATTATTAATGGATTATCTTTAATCTAAAGTGTTCATTATGCTGATATAGTGGCTAAATCATATTGTTGTATATTTAGTTCCCATCTTTCAACAAAAAAAAAAACTCTTTAGGGTCTTTTATATCTTGCTAGGTATGTAAAATGCTTATAACGTTCATTGTTATTTCAAGTCTGAGAAGTCAATCTAAAAGTAAGTTTCTGAAAACGATGCTACATATCAACTAAATAGCTGGTCGATGTCATTTCCCACCTAATACTTGATCATTAAGGACTCCAGATACACTTTGTCATGCAGTAACCAGACTCCTAAAATCATGAGTGACAACGTCAGATTTTATGCTACAATCATGGTAGTTATTCTTAGCTTTTATGTGTTCCTTTCTCCAGCCATTTTGTGCTATTTGTCTTTTTAAACATAAACCCTCGCTTTGAAGCTAGTCACTAGGTTGTTGTTAGAGGTCAAGATGGGGAGCAGAGTAGTTGTGGAGTGTTCTGCAGCAGGGTCGCCCTGAGGAATGGCATTGATAGTCACTTGTATGTCCTTAATCCTCAATTTGCATTGGTTACATGGGCTGGCTTTAATTTCCACTCATTACCTAACAATCAATATATATTAAATAATAAAAAATAATATATTAATAATACATAACAAATCCTATTTCCAAAATCAGATGTTAAAAATGATTATGTATCTTTACTGAGAAGATAGTTGTTTCATTAAAATACTTACTAAATTGCTTTAAAAATAATCTCATGTTTTGAAGTTTAGTATACAAATCAGGCATACACATCTGTGTAGGTACACATGATAGGGGTGCTTTCTGCATAGGTGAGGGTTGCCATGTGCTGTTCAAGCTGCTTCCCACCTGCAATTACAAAGAAAATTATGCTTAATTCATCTTTGGTTCTCGAAGTTTTACTTTGGTATAAGAGACTGAACCTCAACAACTTCTTATCATATTTCAAGTTCCAGCTCACTACAGAAAGACATCCTTTTACTTGAAGATTAGCAATAAAATGTGAAATTGCCTACTAAGAAACTTAAAATATTTTTTATAGAATTAAGTTTGTAATGGAAATAAAGGAAAATTTCCTGAATTTGAAGCCAGTTAACTCATTTAAAGTATTACTGCTTAATAGACTGAAGATTGATATGCTCCTGATATACATCTATTTATAAATACATTTATATTACATATAATCTGTGCATATCTTACAAATATCAATTCCTAAGCAATTAGTGAGGGAAGGGGTTTTTGTTTTTTTTTTATTAAAGCATATATCTTGAGTCTAGTACACTGTTTTTTCATTCATTTCTTCTTGGTTACTGTTTTATTTTTTATTATAAAATCTTTTGTCTTTCATAAAACAAAATAAGTTCCTTCATCGTTATTTTGCTAATTTAACTTACTTATTGTAAAACTAAAAGCTAATTTTTTATTTAGTAAATAAGCATGAAATGATCACTGTTAGCAAGTGTAACCTATCAATTCTACTGTGTACATTAATAATATAAGTTACACAGAAAACTTTTCACAGCTACGTATCTTAATATTAATATGAAAACATTCATTAACATACAATTCTCTGACAAGATTATTAAGCATACAGAAATGAGACATACCTGGTTCTTTAGACTCATTATAGAAGTAAAATACATTATTTAATAAAGATTTTATTAATTTTGTGTTATTCTAGATTCCCTTTTTACTACGACATTATTCTTCGGTGTTTTTTTGTGAATTTTCCTTATTCCTTTCTGCACGCCATTTTGCACAAGGGTTCAAACATTGAAGAACCGCTGCCAAGTTTATTTTACTTTTTAATAGCTTCTGCTTACAAATCCACTTTGGGAGTGCCCCCTGATTTTATGGTGGCTTATGTTTTGATATCACCAACTGGGTCTCCCCCTTTTTATTTTTTAAGTAGGAAAAGAATGTGTTATGTTCTTCATGGTTGCTTTTCCTTATAGAATTCCCTTGGCTCAGCCCTGACAGATCTTGATATCCAAGAGGGAGTCAGCTCTCAGGATTAAAGGCAAGAACCTCAATTAGACGCTCTCTGATTTCTTCAGATGTTTTTCCTAATCTTTTAATATGAGATTATAGGCAGCTAGAACCTATGTTGCTGTTATAAAAATAGGAAAAATGCTTTGTTCTAAATGATAAGCGTGTGGCTGTTTAAAAATGCCTATTTTTCTTAATTTTAATTAATTCTGGTCTAGATGGGGATAATGAAGTTTGGTGAGCTCTTTGCGATTCCGAGTACAAAATAGTCTGAGGAGGCCTGGAAAGCGCACACTCTCCTCCATATCGGCTGGAAACTCCCTCAGAGACTGATTAGCCCACGCTTGTCACAAATGGGGGAGATAATTATGGGGCTTAGCAGTCTATGTGGTGGATCTTTTGAGAGGCAATGGGTAGATCTAAGACTGCCTTTAGATCAACTCTAATTCTTGTTATTGCACATATCTTGTGAGGGCTTTTTTTTTTTCTTTTTCACATCCCCAGAGACTAAACATTGCCTCTTCCCAGAGGATGGCATCACATTTCCTTCCTAGAAGATAAAATTGTCCAAATGAGATTACCCTTAATCAGTCTAATCCTCCAAGCCATTCCGTAAAGGTTATTTCGCCCGTGTCAGCTCCGTATCACAAGGTTCTGAATGAACCAATTTTTGGCAGTAGAAATGGAGTTTATAAGCAATGTGGCTGATTTCTTGCAGTATTACAATGAAGATTTTTTTCTATTGAAGCCTCAGATCCCAAAAGCTCTTTTGTGGTTTTATATCAGATGACTTAACTCCAAATTTTCCTTATTACTAAATTACTCTCCTGCAAAGGACCTTCATAGTGACAAAACCACAAAGTGCTTATATTTAAAAAAAAAAAAATCTCTAAATGAGAATAGTGGATAAGATGATCCTTATGGCATTTCAAAAATTAAATTTAATTGATTAATTTACTTTTTATAAATAAGCTTTACATGCATGTGAACATGTGTGTGTCACAACTCTCATGAATAATAAAATGGCAACTTGAGGAGGTCTTCCATACTCTTTTTCCACTGGGGATAAAACTCAGGTCATCCAGCAGGCAGCAGGCATCTTTACCCACAGTACGATCTCACCAGGCTCCTGCTGATATTTTAAATCACATCAAAATTTGCTACGGTTTGACTCTGGTGCTCTTTAAGCCCTCTAGAAACTCTTCTTTTCAAGTTCCTTACTCTTGATGTTAAGAATTCAATTGATTTGTGACCTTGCCAAGTCCCTTAACTTGTGGGGAGGAGTTCATTTTAATAAAGTTGAATTTCTCTCTATAACACTGATTCTGTCGCCTACAATGCTGGATTTAAAGAACACTTGTTGAAAGTTGATGACATTTCATTTGCTAAGGGGTGTTTGGCGGCTCTGACAGTGTACACTGAGTAACTTCGGATGGGCCTCTTCAATACCAAGTTCAGTTGTGTAGACATGGTTTTGTTGTTGTTGTTTGTTTTGTTTGTTTTTTGTTTTTATTTATGTAGAAATAAGTAGTTGTTTCTTTCCTTGTACAAACATGAGGTATTTCTTTCCCCTCACATTTAAAATGTAGAATGATAATGATTATTGTACTTCACTAAGCTAAAATAGTTTAATTAGGATTCTTTCACACTATTTCTAACATAATTTTTAAAAATGAGAAAAGACAAATAATTCATTTTCACTTATGACTTCCCTGGGAGGAATTAATTATCTGTCTATCTACCTACCTACTTGCTTGTCTTTCTGATTGACTATCTACCTGCCTGTCTGTTTATCTGTCTACATCAAATGGAAAGCTTCCTTTGGGTGGATCAGATCTTGTTAAAACTAGAAGAATAAAACCCAAAATGACGGGAATTGGCAATTACAAATGAGCTCTAAATGTAGGGAAGGTACCTCATCGGAGAACCTGAGCGCTAAGACCATAGATCACACTAGATCTTTGCCCACAGACCTCTCTTCACATTCTCTTTCTTTCAGAGTTGTACTGTTGTCCTCATTGCTTCCTGGATATTTGGATTTAGAGGTGTGTGTGGGGGGGGGGAGGATAGCTTCTGGTTCCCGCCCACCTTAGTTTGCATATCTGGAGGCAGCCAGCATTATCTTCCAGCAGGCAATGGAGGCACAATTAATCAGACTCAATGAGTCACAGTTCATTGATTTTCGGATCTAAGCTGCAATAGTGCTGACACTGTGAGCCACCCTGGTAGAGCAGACTTGGGCCAGTAATCCTCTTAGGCAACAATCAAGAAGGTGAGATAAAAGCTTGCCAATTCAACTTGTTCAAATAACAGATTTTACAAATTAGGAGGGTTCAGTCTTATGATGAAAAAAATCCAGCCTTGGTGGTTATTATGTGTAATGTTACAACAGCATAGATGAGACGGAAATGTGGTAATTACAGATGAAGTGTCAGATATGAGCCAAGTGATTTCCTTTGTTTTATGTTATAAGGAAATGACTGTTTAAAGAATAATCAGCTTTAGAAAAGAGAAGTTAGTCATTGGGACCCCAAAAATTAAGAATTGGATATTACAAACAAAATTTTTACGATGCTTGATATAGAAAAAAAATAACATGAAAGATAAAATCTAAGTTCAAGAAAACGCTACCTTTACATGTTGTGCAATTTTAGGTTACTAATAGTTAACTTTTGTCCACCAATAAGTGAATCATAAGAACCAAAACAACATCAGCCTTCACAGGAGAAAATAGTTATGCTATGCCAAATAAACAACGCATAATTAAAATAAACTAAAATGTCCAGATCACCATCTTACCAAACAATTTTAATCAGTTTATTGAATTACCTTAATTTTAGTAAAAAAATAAAAATTTCTGTTTCGCCAGACACAGATACAGTATAGCCTTTAATATGAGTTTTGACATAATTTTACATTAACATAATTTGTTGATTAGTACCTTAAAATATCCCTTCAAATATGTATAAAGGAAAATCCCCTAATATTGAATCCTTGCTAACATTATATTTTCCTATTTATCTTTCAATAAAAAAATAAAGTGAAGTATACACATCCATATCAAAATAGGGAAAAATTAACTTTTTGAGTTTTCATAGTTATTTGATTGCATGCAGGTTCCCTGCATTTACCAAGCTTATTCGCTGTGAATATCTTTCTTCTTCTCTGTACATGCCTCTTTTATCTTCTCTTTCATCTTCATTTTCCCCTCATCTCTTTTTTATGTGCTTGGTATTCATAATAACATATAAACGCTCGTTTCTCAATAATTGCTTTTTTGCTGAATGAATGGATAGGTACACTTTAGGAAAGAAGGCCACATAGAGATTATATGGCTCCTATTACACATTCATAATGATAATACTTGGCAAAAGTGAGGCTCTATATTCTATGTGTCTGTAGATTAACTAACAAGCTGTCATCTAAGGGAACCATCCTATGCTCCTGGTAACCTGAGTCAGGCCATTCTGTTTAAGTATTTCTGACAGCTGATGTGTAGTAAGACACTGGAAACTAAACAAGCAGATGTGTGGCACAGTACACAGAGCTCACCCGGTTTGAATTGTGTCCATTACACAATTTCACTGAAGGACTGTAGCTAATTAGTCCATGCCTGATGCCTAGAGGGCAAGGGCGGTTTTAGGACAGTCAATGTTTATTCAATTTTATTTCTCTAGCATTTATTGAAGAGTTTTCATCTTATACTAAGACAAGTAGATATGAGGATTTTATGTATAATAGACAAGTAGATGACAAAAGGATGCTTAATTGATTGAACAAAAATCCTTAAATGAGCCATTAGGAGTATTACAAAGTGAAAAGGAAGTGTGTGTGCGTGTGTGTGTGTGTGTGTGTGTGTGTGCGTGTGTGTAACTGGATTTTAGTTAAGTACTGGTCTACCTAGAGAACTAAAATATGAGGCTGTCCCATTACATTCTAATTGTATACTGGTGATAATTTGTTACTTTATTTGACTATAAACCTCTCCTGTGTTTATTATTTGATCTTTCAGAATTTCAACACATAGAATGCATTTTGATGATATTTAATCTCCACCTACCCCTTATCTCCCTCTTGATGCCATCTAGAGCCCTTACTCTTCCCTACACAACCCCACCACCTGACCACACATCACCCCATCTCACACACACACACACACACACACACACACACACACACACACACACACACACATTCATGGGACTTTAAAAATAACCCGCTCTCACACGCATGGGTGTGGTGCTATTTACTGAACCATGGGCAACTTATCAGTGACTACAGCCCTGAAGAAAAATGACTTCCTTCCTTATCAGTCATCAATTGATGGTAGATCCTTAGCTAAAGGTAGAGTTTCACATGACACTCCTGCATCCATTTTGAGACCCTGATAGACTTCATCTTGTGCAGCAAACCCCAGCTTCTGTAATTTATAAACAGAACGATCATGTGTTACGTTCCATGTTGACATATTCCTTGAACCTGGGGGACAAGCTGTGGTACAGATGTCATATTTAAAGTTGAATTATTATTCACCAGCTCCCAGCCCTTTGGCCAGTTATGAGTCTCTGAATCAACTGCCGCTGAGCAGACCTATTTGAAGAATGAAAATACTTCTAAGGACAGTTCGTTTCTATAATGAAGATGACTCTTCTTTATTAGAATCATTGTCTCAATCACGGAGACTTTGGAAGTTGGAATAAAGAGGGAAATGTGTGGTAATAAAAGAAAAATATGTAAGATTAATAAAGGAAACAAGGGTGTGACCGCAACAATTCCCGGACAATAGGCTCTTCATGACAGTGTAAGAAGAGTTCAGTGGTAAGAACACAAAGCTTCTCCGTCCAGTCTGTGGCTTTCCCAGAGTTGGAATGACCTTCCTATGGAGCCCTGAAGTCTGTGAGACATGGAAAGAAGGTTGACATATTTTTGGTTCCTGTAATTACTTAAGCAACAGATGTGGGCATCACATTTTATTCTGTATGAAGAAAAGGTGACACATCCTTTGCTTTTGTTAATCACAAAGAGAGGATAGAATTTTCTTTTCAGAATGAGATCCCTTAATCTAATTTTTTTTTTTGCTTAGTTTCCTCCCTGACCAATAGCAACTTGTGACCAATCCCCCTAAATAGTGACAAACATTCATCAAATGACCAAAAAAATACCTATCCTGCCCTTTGGGAATCTGGGTGTTGTGTTCTTAGAGTTACTTCCTGTTGTCTGGAAGTGACAATATCTGAAAAAATTGAAATAAAGATCCAGTTCTGGAAAAGCTAGCTGGTGTCCAGTCTCTGTGTGATGGGAAGGTACAAGGCTTCTATGAAGTCCTGACTGGAGTAGTCTATGAGACTGGACCATCTTAGCAAACTGCTTTGAAGTTGTCTTGAGCAGTTTGTAGTCCAAAGCTGATCTTTGGGTGAT
>NW_004949100.1:10547579-10560505 GCF_000317375.1 Microtus ochrogaster | reverse complement strand
TGGTTCCTGTAATTACTTAAGCAACAGATGTGGGCATCACATTTTATTCTGTATGAAGAAAAGGTGACACATCCTTTGCTTTTGTTAATCACAAATAGAGGATAGAATTTTCTTTTCAGAATGAGATCCCTTAATCTAATTTTTTTTTTGCTTAGTTTCCTCCCTGACCAATAGCAACTTGTGACCAACCCCCCTAAATAGTGACAAACATTCATCAAATGACCAAAAAAATACCTATCCTGCCTTTTGGGAATCTGGGTGTTGTGTTCTTAAAGTTACTTCCTGTTGTCTGGAAGTGACAATATCTGAAAAAATTGAAATAAAGATCCAATTCTGGAAAAGCTAGCTGGTGCCAAGTATCAGTGTGATGGGAAGGTACAAGGCTTATATGAAGTCCTGACTGGAGTAGTCCATGAGACTGGACCATCTTAGCAAACTGCTTTGAAGTTGTCTTGAGCAGTTTGTAGTCCAAAGCTGATCTTTGGGTGATATTTTTCAGTTTATTGGCATTACCACAATCCAGATGGATTCTTAGTATTTTAGTCACTGAGAAGAGACATTATGGCCAAGATAATTAATATCAGAGAAAACATTTAACTGGGGGCTTGCTTATAATTTCCATGTTTTAGTTTATTACCATCATGGCAGGAAGTATGGCGGGATGTAAGCAACACTGGAGCAGTAGCTGAGAGCTACATCATTATCCGTAGGCAGGGAGAGAGAGAGAGAGAGAGAGAGAGAGAGAGAGAGAGAGAAACTGTGCCTACTACTGTGGGCTTTTGAAACCTAAAAGCCCACCCCCAGTGACACACTTTCACTTAATCCTTCTAATCTTTTCAAATAGAGCCACTCTCTGGTGACTAAAGCATCCAAATGTGTAAGCTATGGGGCCGTTTTCATTCAAACCACCACACCAGTTATTACTCGATTAGGCCCCATACTTTAAGAACAGCTGAAATGCATGAAGCTTACTGAGATTCCCACATTCGACCTGAAAACAGCAACATGCCACATACTCAAAATGTGACTCAAGGAGTACCATAATTAATAATTGTTACCATGTGAAACAAGGAGGTAGTGTGCTTACAGTGTTGAATAAATTATAGTCAGAATCATCAGTGCAGGACTCACCAAGGTCTTTAACTTATTACTATCCAATCTTCAACAAGTAGAATATGACACACAGTGTTTATAACCCCAAAACTACCTTTATCTATGTGCAGGGAATAATCTAGAATTTATATATTGCTCAAGAGTTGTACAAAAAAGAATCTGAAATGCATGGGTTTTAAGGAAAACAAATGATGTTTAGAATAAAAAATGAGACTAGCCCTGTCAGTATCTGCTGCCAATGAATGTGTTGACTAACACATGGTAAGATGATTACTAATAACACATTCACGGAACTAAGGAAAGTGAATTTCATAAACACAGAACATAAAATATTGAAAATACAGGGTTGAGAAATTTTGCTGTTTTTTTATAGCTCCTTTCTTACTTATAACAACAGAAAACAGATAATATCTGTCTAATAATTTCCAACTGTAATTGTTCTTTGCTGGTTAAAACACAGGAATTATTTGGACTGGGATTGAAGCTTCTTTGTTGGTAACACATTGACAAACTCAGTGTGTACTACAGGCACAGGGGATCATGATTGTTGTAACAGCTATTTTTGGTTGTCAACTTGACTATATCTGGAATTAACCAAAACCCAAGCAGTTGTGTACTCCTGTGAGGGCCTTTTTCCTTAATTAAATAATTTGAAATGGGAAGATCTACTTTTAATCTGAAACATTTGAAGCAGGAAGACACACCTTTAATCTAGATCTTTTGAGGTGAAAGGATCCACCTTTAATCAGGCCAGACCTTCTGTTGGCAGCCTTTATAGAGGACGTGGAAGAAGGAACTGTACTCTCTTTGCCTGCTTTTTCTCCCTCTCACTGACAAGTCCATTCTTTCACTGCCATTAGAGCCTAATTCTTTAGGACTCTGAGCTATCCTGAAGACCATCTGAGACATCCATCCTTGTGGACTTGGTTCTTGGACATTTTGTTAGTAGATTGTTGCATTAGCTGGACCACAGCCTGTGAGCCATTGTATAAATAAATTTGAATAATGAATATGAACTTGTCAACACCTGCAGTTACTGAAACCTCTCCAGTTACTAAAGCCTCTCCTGAAAGCTCAGAGAGTACTAAAAGCCCATGGTGTAAGGAGAGAGACGCACTTGGTGGTCTTGACTCACCTATTGTGAGTGGCAACAGATTTTGTGACTCTGTGTATAAAATATGTGACAACTTGTGGGCAAATAATGGAAATGATGCTGCTGGCAGGTTGCTCTCAGCATCTCTGGATAAATTAAGAAAGACAACAAATGACCTCTGTGAGAAAATTAATCAAGTTTAGCATCTCAGAATATAGTGAAGGACAACAAAACACTTGGTGATAAAATTGTTCTAATCTAGATGCAATCGTAAACAGTCTAAAGGTTTCTCAGTGTGCTCTGAACTGTAATCTTTTCTCCAGCAACCACAGAACTCAAGTAGTGGAAAGTCAAACTGAACACCCTTCACTATATGGTTGACTGAACGACAATGTGAATTTAAGTCTCACACTCAGAGGGCGTCACTGGTGAAAGTAATGACATTAATTGGTAAAGAATGGGAACCTGTAACTTGGAGCGGAACTGTGTGGAAGGCCCCTATCGAGGCTGAGACCTTTGAACTCTCAGATTCTCAGGGTTTATCTCATCTGAGGAAAATGTACTTCTACCCCCACCCTCTACAATATTGTTCTTATTTTCTTTTTTACCAAGAAAAATAATCCTTTGTTTTCTTTTTTTTCTGCAAACCCAGAAGTAACTTTTCCTGAAGGATATGGCAGGCAAGGCAAGACTGGTGTTCCTCGGGGCCCATCTAGTAGTTGCCTCCAGGCTCAGGACTAATCAGGCTCATAGAGGGAAGGTAGAAAGTATAGCCCATGAGGAGGTGTGCTACACTACTAAAGAGCTTTGTGAGTTTGCTAATTCATTCAAATAGAGGTCTGGGGATATGTGTGGGAATGGATTTTAAGGATGTGGGATAGCGGTGGAAGAAACATAAGACAGGATCAGGTTGAGTTTGTTGATAGGAGCTTTAGATCTCTGGGAAGTCGTCCAGTAACAGGAATTCTGCTGTCACCCTTTGAGACAAAACTGAGGGAGGAGAAACCCAAGCTGAGCCATTTCAAGATATAATGCTAATGGTCTTTTTAAAATAGCTAATAAGCAGTGGAGCATGCCTTTAATCCTGCACTTGGGACACAGAGAGGCAGGCAGGTCTCTGAGTTTGAGGCCAACCTGGTCGACAGAGCAAGTTCCAGGACAGCCAGGGCTATCCAGTGAAATCCTCTTTTGAAAACAAAAGAAAGAAAGAAAAAAAAAGAAAGAAAGAAGGGAGAAAGGGAGGGAGGGAAGTAAGTAAGTTACATTCATATGTTCATAGTTCAATGGTTTCTCTTAACTATATACTTGCCATGATTTAGAATGAATTGAAAAGATACACCTTCAGATGTCCATGGGTGCAGTTTCAGAAAGTATTGACAGAGGGAGAAAAAACTTGCCCTGAAAGTAGGTGCCACCTTCCAATGGAAGCTCAGGTATAAAAAGGTTCCAGGGAAAAGCAATGTCACCTGTTTGTCTATGCTTTTATGGAACCAATGCTTCTATTGCTGCTGCTGCTGCTGCTGCTACTGTTCTCCACTGACTTTGGACTCCAGCTTCTTTGATTTTTTAGATGAACTCAACAGCAGTGACTCTCCTGTTAGCCACCCTGACTTCCGGCACCAGTCTGGGACTCCAGAGCTAACAAAATTTCAACACTGAGCAAGTACTGGATTCTTTGATTCTCCAGCATGTAGACAGCCAGTATCGGAATGCCCAGTTCCCATTGTACAAACCAGTCTAGTAAATTTCCTCCAATAATATACACACATTCTATCATAGGGTGGGTTTTTCTAGGAAAAACTGCCTAATTGTGTAATTTTTTTCACATGCTACCTTTTACCATTTATGAGCAACATTCTTAGAATTTCGACATTCACACCACAGACAGGTAGGGTCTTTTCCCAGTGGGCTTTAAAAAAAAAGTATAGGATACAGTATCCCAAAGGCTTCATTGTCATTATTCAATCCCCGTGGCCCCACTTCCCTATTATCTACCATGTAGGTTCCACACTGCAGCCATAGTAGTCTCTAAAACAAGATCACTTTGAAAGATACATTTTATATAAATGTAACAGAAGTAAAAACATCATTCATATAGTGAAACATAAACACTATGGGTTTTTTTGAAGATACACAGCCGGATAATTTAAGAAAACACAGCATGATAAATAATAGGATAAAGGGAGGACGCCATCAAATCCCTTCTTTTTGTGAGAAAGTACATAGGACTACAAATAGAGACCAGTGTGCTGCAGAACTGAAATGGTTCCTTGTGGTGACTTCAGGTGGTAGTAGAGTGGTAACAGCCCATAAAGTCATTAATGCTACATCTTGCCAAAGGTGACAATATAATTCAAGATACTGCATTTCCCACCCCCAGAGCCTTCCAGGGAGGTGGGAGAATGAGCAAACCAAAAACAAGCAAATATTTCTCTATGAATACATATGCAGTGTGTACGCCTATTTACGCTTATATAACTGATGGCTCTCAGCACGGAGACTGCAGGCCTGTGCATGCAGGGGTGGAAAACCAAGCTCATATTTCCAAAACAAAGACACACTGGGCAGCAGCGGGAGGCCTGACAGAGAAGCAGTACCACTTTAGAAACTGGAGGCTCATGTGCAATCGCCCCCTCTGCAGAGGGATGGCTAAAGCAAGGGAACACAGAGCAGAACATCAGACTCTGCAACAGTTACAGATCCATGGTCAAGCACATCTTCTCTCTGGATAGTCATACACACAAGGAATGAAAACTCCAGAAAGAAGGTGCTGGAATATTGTAGACCTTAGAATCTAAAGGAATGTCAATTTCTCCTATGTGTACAGCATTGGGAGGAAAGAATTCTGTAATTGTATATGGATTAGGCTTTGAATATTTTTACCATTTGCATGTTCAACTAGAAACAAAATTGCCACTCATCATATGTCACTTTACATTTTGTGCATGTGTGTGTGCATGTGTGTGTATGTGCGTGTGTGTGTGCATGTGTGTATGTGCATGTGTGTGTGCATGTGCATGTGTGTGTGCATGCCTGTGGGCATGTGTGTGTGCGTGGGCATGTGTGTGTGCGTGGGCATGTGCATGTGGAGACTCATATTTGACATCAGGTATTTTATTCCATCACTTCCTGCTTCGTCTATTGAAGCCAGGTTTCTAACTAAGCCCAGCGCTCACGGACTTGGCTAATCTGACCTGCCAACTTGCTTTGATAACTATCTGTCTTCACTTCCCAAGTGGTGGGATTTCTGGAGGGTCACCAGTCAGCCCTTCACCTAGGTTCTGGAATGCAGATTTTGGTCTACATGCTGGCCTGGAAAGCGCTCTAGCTACTGAAGAACCTAGACAGACCTTCATTTTATCTTCATCTACATCTTTTAATTTCCCTCCAGAGAATAAGTAATTCAGGGGAACCAGGATTTTAAAGGCACTATCTAGTCCAAATCCCTCCAGCTTAGCATTATCAAGAAAGATAAAGCACTTTCTCCCCTTTAAGATTCTAAGGTGATTTAGGTGCAGAGCTAGGATCAGGGGCCTTTCTCAGGGTTCCTTTCTCTATGCCACTGTTCTGGTTTCTATATAACTTTATTGAGATGTATTACCACATACTTGCTTCATTAAAATTCTATAGGTGATTGCTGTCACCAGTATGACAGCCATTCTGAATTTTAGAGGAACTATTACTCTTCCCTTTCAGAGCACAATAATCAGAGTCAGCTAGGTTGTAAAATTTAAGAGACAGAAGAAAGAGTCTTATCCTGATAATTTTTTTGAGACTCTACTATTTACTTTGAAGTCCACAAGTGATGAAAAAAAACTACCTTAAAGTTGCCTTAGACAGGCAGCAGACCAACAAAGAACTTTGGGTGCTCTGGGTATAGACTTCAGATTGATTGTTCAATCAGGAACATGGTTACAACACTGTCCCCGTGAAGGTATATAAAATATTTATCTGATGTTATGTTCTTTCTTAAAGTTACAATAAAAAGAGGTCTCTTAGACAATGCCCAGAGCCCACAGGTGACAGTGGCTGAGGAAGGAACTGGACTTTGTGTAAAAATGGAGCTAAAATCAGAGCCAGCAATGCAGGTTTGCATACAACACCAGAGCAATGTTAAAAGGAAATATGTAGCCCAAGGTTATGAGACGTTGGTGATTCATTTATCAAGGAAAAGAGAAAAAAATAGGAATAGTTCCTTGAATATTATCGGTCTCAAATTTTGCAATAGATTTATGACTTTATTTTAGCAAAGATGGTAATAACAATGTCACTTATCATGCTATATTTTATATGTGTAAGTATGTGTATAGTTAATAGAATTCATCAGGCAGTAGGTCTGGGCACTATTTAAAACAAGGGTCAGAGGGGCATTAATTCTGTTCAAAGTGCCTATCTGTTGCTGCCCAACTTGCACAGAGGGTTGCATAGCAACCCATAGCACTGCATGGATATGGTTGGCCTCCCTCTGTTGCTTTTGTTTGCCCTCTGAGAGAGTTGCCCTTGATGGAGAAACAGTAGGTGTTCTTTTATTTATATATATATTTATTTTTTGGCTGGAGCCTGGGCTGGTGAGTGGGGGCTCATTATAGCCTGCTGGGCTAGATAGCATTGTGAGGCAATATCTGACATATGAATGTAATTTATCTTTCTGGCATGATTCTCAGTTCCAAACTGATCCCCAAATTCCTTGGACTAAAGAAATACTGAAATTAAAAAGAAATGCCTGGCCTTTTTACTTATATATCCACAGAAAACATATAGCAAAGCAAGTAGAAAGAATTTTCTAGAAGTTTGATTCAATGTTGAAGCAGTTAAATCACAATATTCAATCCCACCATATTTCTGAATATCTGTAATTTGTTAACTGAACATACTATAAATTATATTAAATTAAGGCATTCCACAAGAAGCCAAATATTCTTCAAGACCTATTTGCAACATGTATAAATTGTAAGTACTTACATTGTATGAGCCATAGCAATATATATATATACAAATTACAAATGCATGTACATGTATATATACATATATATAGATACTTACACACAAATAAATATGTTATACATTAAACTTTATTTTAAATGTATGAATGCTTTAGCTGTATTTAATCTGTGCACCACTTCCCTACAGAAGATGCAAGAAGATGGCATCAGATCACCATGAAACTCGAGTTACAGATGTACGCCACCATTTGGGTCCAGTAATTCAAACCTATATCCTCTAAAGAATAGCCTGCCTGCACTCTTAACCTCAAGCCATCTCTTCAACCCCTACTGTATCTTTTATTTCTACTCAGTATAATTGTTTTTCTGTGCAGTGTGACCATGCATCACCTTATATGTCCAATAGAACAACTGATATAAGATGTTTAAGGAAAACTTGGCTATGATAATTCCTCAATAAATAATAGTTATTCTTCAAGTATTTTTCATGCATCTAAACAGGAACCAAAAGACACAGTCAGGTTCATAAACAGCAGAATTAAAGGTAAAACCTTGCAGTGGTTTTCCTAAGGTAGGCTTACTTCTCTGTCCCTTGAGCATCTTTGAGGAGACATTGGAAAATGTGATGTCCTTCATCTGCTGGAGAAGGATATGGCTCTTCAAAATGCCACTGAGTTATGATCACCTAGCAAAAACATCTAAATTTAAACAGGACAATAAAAGACATTTGATGTGAGAGTCCCCTTTGTGTGCTGTGATTACCATTAATGAATAAACAAACTGCTTTGGACCTATAGCAAGGCAGAACTTAGGTAGGCAGGAAAAGCTAGGCTGAATGATGGGAGGAAGAAGGGCAGAGTCAGAGATGCCATGGAGCCACTGGAGATAGATGCTAGGAACTTGAGCTGGTAACTCACAGCCACGTGGCAATACACAGATTAATAGAAATGGGTTAAATTGAGATGTAAGAGTTAGTCAATAAGAAGTTAGAGTTAATGAGCCCAACAGTAATTTAATTAATACAGTTTCTGTGTGATTATTTCAGGTCTAACCTAGCCAGGAGGCCAGGAGGAATAAGTGACCCTTCCCCCAACAGACATTTTCTTTATACACCAAATATTAATATATGTTGGAGGGAGGGCTGCTTGTTCATTGTGGCTGCCCAGAACCAAAATAACCACACAAAAACTATATTAGTTAAAAAAACTGTTTGGCCTATTAGCTCTAGCTTCTTATTGGATAACTCTTATATTAATTTAACCCATTTTTATTAATCTGTTTATTGCCACGTGGCAGTGGCTTACCAGCAGAGATTCTGCATGTCTGACTCTGGCAGCTCCATGGTTTCTTACTCTCTGCCTTCCTTCTCCCAGAATTCAGTCCAGTTTTCCCTGCCTGCATAAGTTCTGCCCTATCAACAGGCCAAGGCAGTTTCTTTATTCATTAATGGTAATCACAGCACACAGAGGGGATTTCCATATCAAATATAGTAATGCTGATACTGCTTAAACTCATGGAAACTCAAAGTATTCACTCAGAAGATATAAATACTAATATATACTCTATAGTGCTGTTATGAGATTTAAGTATAAGTAAAATAACACACTAAAGTAAACCCATGTAGAGGGAAAATTGTAGTTAATAAGGCAGTAGATTATTTCCAAAGACTAACTGCAAGTAAGATGCCAAACCATTTATAATTTAAAAGGGAATCATAAACTGATGATTCATAGCTTGCTATGCTTTACAAACTTCCCTCAAAAACGTATTTTAGAGGCTATACTCATTCATCTCATACTAGCAATTTTTGAATATTTTAATTACTATAAATACACTCGATAACTAGGAAGAAACTCTTTCTTCTTCAATAATACAATTGCTGTGGAATTTAAGACACATATAGCCCAACATAACTTTGAGCTTGTAGTCAATCCTGTTTTGGTCCCCTACGGCAGAATTTAGACACATTCATTTAGCCCCTTATTTTTATATTTAAAAGTCCAAATTCATCAATACACTTGGCAAAACATGATAATTATCAGGGCAAATTCTTTTTGGCAAGAGTATGATTTGCTGGTGTTTTTTCTTAATCAAAATATTTAATGTTAAATGTAGAATGCAGAAAACTAGAGGATTAAGAATTATCATACAAAGTGGCATAATATTTGTACTTGTATGCTTTATATTTCTTTAAAATTCTTTGTTGCTTAGGCACACCTGTGTTATTTCATTTAACAAGATTACTGAAATCACAGTAGGGGTGGAGCTGACCCTATCCCAAATTCCTTTCTTTTAGTGGATGACAACTTATGCAGGAGAGGTTGTGGGGCAAAGGGAACATTCCTGCATTGCTGGTGGGAATGCAAGCTGGTACAACCTCTTTGGATAATAGTATGGTGATTTCTCAGAAAATTAAGAAACAACCTTCCTCAAAACCCAGCAATACCATTTTGGGTATATATCCAAAGGATGCTGAATCATGCCACAAGGACATGTGCTCAAGTATGTTCATAGCAGCATTGTTTTTCATGGACAGAACCTGGAAACAACCTAAATGCCCCTTGACCAAGGAATAGATAAGGAACATGTGGTACATTTACAAAATGTGGTATTACATGGCAGAAAAAAAAATTGCCTTTTTGAATTTTTTGGGCAATTGGTTGGTTTTGGAAACCTTCTTTTTGGTTGGGTTACCCCGGCCCCGGAAAGCCAATTTTCTTTTTTCTTCCTTCTTAGTTGGTTTTTGGCCTTAAGGCAAAAAAAAAAAAGCCTAAAACCTACAATTTACAATCCCAGAGAACCTAGACAACAAAGAGAACCTTAAGCAAGACATACATGGATCTAATCTACATGGGAAGTAGAAAAAGACAAGATCTCCTAGGTAAATTGGAAGCATGGGTACCATGGGAGAGGGTAGAATGAGAGAGGAGAAGAAGGGGGGGGAATGGAGAAAAATGCATAGCTCAATAACAATAAAAAACACATTCCTGCAAAAGAAAAAAGAAAAATAACTGATACAAATAGGAGTACAAAACGCTTTGGTATGGCAAACATCTGTTTTACACTCCTACCAATACACGTTGTAGGAAATGAGGAACATAGGCTAAATTTTATATGAAGAGTTTAGATGGATGATCTATATGAACACATAGGAGATAATTTAATGGGATGAAATGACCTATGACTTGAGATCTAATGCTCTGAAAATAGTATCACGGCCCTATAAGTTTAAGAATTATTACATTTCATGGTAAATAAGGTAGGAATAGAAGGCTAGAAGTATCAACCTGATGTGGCAAAGTTGCCTGTAATCCAAACCCTAAGGAGGAAGGAAAAATAATAAGCATAGGTTTGAAGATAACCCAGCCTCAAAAGACCTTTTCTCCATCAGAAAAAGGTCAATAAATAAGTGTGTGTGTGTGTGTGTGTGTGTGTGTGTGTGTGTGTGTGTGTGTGTGAATCTATCACCTATTGGAAGGAGCTGAGGACATTATAAATGAGCATGTATTGTTGACATGGTTATGGCTATGTTAAAGACCCAACGCCTCAGATTCGTGGGAGTGGCAAAGCCTTCTTCCAGTGCAAGGCTTAGAAGGATGCCAAAGCCTTCCTCTAGTCTGAGTTCAGATGTTGATCATGTGTAGTAATTATCAACTCCAACTTCTTCTTCCATGATAACGAGTGCTCCCCTTCATGGACCTCTTCTTGAAACTAGCTAACTCTAACTCTCTTTCTCTCTGTGTTGTACATAGTAAAAGTGTCAATTTTCTGTACTCTAGTTGAATACTTGGTGCTGCTCCATTAGAGTGAGCACAGCCCACCCAATCCCAGCTTTTCTGTATTGTGTCTGTTTTCTTCATTCTCCTACTGTCACTAGTCAGGTTCCATAGATAAAACCAGCAAGTTGCAGAGCACCTGGCAAATTTACTGATCCTCCTTTCACTACGAGTTTGAGAAAAGTCCTCGTAAGAGTAAGAAGCACTTGCTTCTTTAAGAATCAGCTTATTGCTATTTCCTGTAGAATCAAGCTAACTTCAAGATGAAATCTAATGTTTATAGTTATAATTGGAGTCTGGAACTTCATAAAAGTCAAAAGGAAGCTAAATATACCTCTGTGCTAAATGCCATGTCCAGAAAGACCTACCTTAATTGATTTTTTAATTAATAGGAATATGGGGCTCAGTTCAAGGTTTACACAGAATCTCAAGCAAAATGATACTAATATAGCAGAAATGTAGTCAAAAATGCCTTTTTTTTTTAAAAAAAAAAAAGGAGCTCTGACAGAATACAGTTATAAACCTTGGCCTAGAGAAGCCATTGCTCATTTTCCAAATAAGTACATTTCCAGGTGCAGTTCTCAGTGACTGAAGGCAATGTTTGTTCCTTTCTATCTTCATTTCTGCTATATTTTAAGTGATTCTAAGTTGTGTCAAGTTGATAAAACTAACCAACACAATTCTACCACTTGTCAACTTGACCCCACAAACACATTATTTTAAAACAATAACCTCCCATCCCTTGTCCCCAAAGTCTCATGAGTATCTCATGTAAAATAGAAATTCAACTTTTAAATCCCCAGCTTCAAAATGGTACACTTTAAAAATTGAAAGTGTCTTAACTCTAAGTACCTATACATTCAAGCTGGGCGACGGTGGCGCACGCCTTTAATCCCAGCACTCGGGAGGCAGAGGCAAGCGGATCTCTGTGAGTTCGAGACCAGCCTGGTCTACAGAACTAGTTCCAGGACAGGCTCCAAAGCCACAGAGAAACCCTGACTTGAAAAACCAAAAAAAAAAAAGTACCTATACATTCAAACAAGTTATGTATTTCCAACACACATCGACATAAAATAAACACTCATATTTCAAAATGGAAGACAAAGGACACAACCAGTGAGCAATCACACGTAAGCAAAACCAAGTCCATCAGAGAGAACACTGTATCCTCTAACTTAAACATCTAGCATCTGAGTCTTTCAACGCAATCTTCTGGACTCTAGAAGGCTCAGATGGCCCCATGTCTCTAGCTCTGCAACCTGCATCTCTCATCAGCAGATGCCAGAGGATCATAGCAGATCCAATCTATGTAGTTTCCACTGTAACTAAAGTTCTACCTTCAGACTTAAAAAGCGGTATTGTGATCTCTGATGGTGTTATCATTCAGTCTGTTACTTAGTCATCCCAAAACCAAACTGTGCTGAGTGATAATAGAAGTCATGAATTTAAAAGCACAGCAGCTGCTGTTAAAGATTAACAAGTGCTACTTGATTGGCAAGTGTTTAACTGGCAAATGGCTTCTTTTGAAAGCCAACTTGGAAACATGGCAAGGATATTAAGTCACATTTGCTCTTTTGATCCAGACACATGTTAACTCCTAACTTCTGATAAAATGCAGTCTTCTGAGATGCTGGACATCTTGGCTTCCACAGAACATCATATAGACCCATTATTCTTGTGAGAAAATGGTATTTAAACATGGCAAGCAGAAAGTGACAAGCAGCTTAATGTCACATGACCCATGTATGACATAAATTTAAGACAAGACAGACAGAGATACAGGACCTTATCGTATTAGTGGGTTTTCACTGCTCCAGTGACCCTAAACAAGCCAGAATATCATCTCTGTGACACTGTGTGATATATGCTTCAATTTGTCCCCAGTTCCTTGCACATTGGTCCTAAAGTTCTTATCTATGTTAGCCAGGTGGTTTGGTATCTTTTCCTTCCTTCCTTCCTTCCTTCCTTCCTTCCTTCCTTCCTTCCTTCCTTCCTTCCTTC
>NW_004949100.1:10542116-10547479 GCF_000317375.1 Microtus ochrogaster | reverse complement strand
GAGATCTGCTTGCCTATGCCTCCAGAGTGTTAGGATTTAAAGTGTGTGCTACCAACACCTGGTTTGGCACCTTTTCTCAGTAAGGCATTCTCACCTTGCTTCCTCTGTGTCTTTTTGTGACGGTATCTCTGCCTTTCCTCTTCCCAGAATTCTGCTAATCTGGTTGCCCCACCTATACTTCCTGTCTGGCTATTGGCCAGTCAGCATTTTATTAAACCAATACAAGTGATAAATCTTTACAGGGTACAAAGCATTATCTCATAGCAGAGAAAAAAATAACACAATTAGAAGAACTACCTGCTATGGTGCCCAGCCTCTGGGCAACCTGTAATCTTCTCATGCAGTTTGAAATCATGCATTTTCTGGTCATAGTCAGGTGAGCAAAGTATTGGATATTTACAACAATATGGAACACGTAGGAGGGTCTTCTATCTATGTGTTACTTTCATTGATTAAATAAAGAAGCTGCCTTGGCGTTTTGATAACCCAGCCCTTAGGTGGGTGGAGTAGAACAGAATTCTGGAAGGAAGAAGGCAATGTGGCAGATGCCATGGCTCTCCTTTCCGAAATGGACACTGGTTAGACTCATGCCGGTAATCCACAGTCAAGTGGCAATACACATTAATGGAGATGGGTTAAACTAATATGTAAGAGTTAGCCAATAAGAGGCTAGAAATAATGGGCAAGGCAGTGCTTAAATGAATACAGTTTCTATGATTATTTCGGGGTTAAGCTAGCCATGATCTGGATGGGAATGCAGCCCTCTGCTCCTTTTACTACACAAAAGCACTTTGCAGATGCCACATTTATGTTTCATGGCTTTTCTTTATTTTTCTCTCAGGTGCTGAAGATAATCCCCTGGCCTGGTGCTTGCTAGGCAACTAACTACTCCACCACTGAGCTGCCCAGCCTCTTCTTATTTCAAATCTTCTAATGCGTATTGTAGCTAAAATTTGCAAGCTACCCAAGAAAATCAGGATTATTTAGAACTGTCACTATCAAACGCTTCTTTGCATAGCTTTTGAAATTAGATTTTAAGCCTTTGGCATCTCCAAAGTGATAATTATCCTTTATATGATAATGAGATGACTAGTCCTGTGACTAGTGACCTCTAAATAACATCAAAATCAAGTCCAATTATGAAATATATCAAAACATGATTACAATTGTAGGACATTCAGTCCCATGTACCAACCTACAGAGAAGCAAAAACTGTTACAGATTGAGATGAACTCAGTGGCCCATGACGATTCACCTTGCCTTAGCTGTGCAATGGAATCTGCATAAAACTTGAACAAAGAAGGTTTAGGAGAGATTGCAGAGGGATGATAGGCGAAGAGTTCCGTGGAAGGGACATGGCTGTTTTGCATCCCTGATCACATGGTATGTCCTGTGTACCAGTACCTTCTGGTTGTTGTTCATCGTATCTTCTGTAGCATTCTTTCTCACGAACAAACATGAGTAAACAATTCCCGTGACTTTTGGAACTCACTCTAGCAAAAGAATCAAACCAAAGAAAGGGTTACACATTGTAGGTCAGAAGTAAGGAATACAATCTGGAATGTGTGACTGGCATCCAGAGAAGGAAGGTAGTCTTAGGAGACAGAACACTAAACCTAAGCCTGAGAGTCCTGGAATTATTTTCATGTAGTTGGTGTCCTCTGTGAATCAGAAGAGACCCAGCTAGATGTATGTGGAAATAATACCCATACAAATGTCAGAAATGTTATAATGAGTGGTGTGTGAGCAGGCAACAAATACATTTTCTCTTGTCACTAATAACCTCTGAAATAACATTCCGTCTACTAGGAAAAAAGAATATTTGTTCAATCCCTTGGAGTAGTGCATGGCACATTTGTTAATGCTAATCCAACCTAGAGGTTAGCTAGCAAAACCGGATTCTAAATAAGTTAAAATTATTGTACAATTTTCCACAGTCGTCAGACTGCATGGCCTGTAGATTTAATGGTGGTAGAAATTTTTTTTTTTTGAGGTAAGGATGCTGTGTGGAGTCTATGGTAAATTCCAATAGGAGGGTCAAATATAAATAGCTCAGTTTCTGGACCATTATATTTTCCAAAGCAGAGAAATCCTCACTGAGATGTTATGGGAATATTAAAATTTCACAGGCAAGTAGGTCACACTTTTGACTAATGACAATTGGAACATGACAGACAAAAACTTCTTCTGCCCCTCTGTTCCTGAGAAGGCTGTATTTTGTTTTCATTCTTCATGAGTGTTCTCAGAAGGCACCCTCAGAGACTGAGTGAGCAGTCACGGTGAGATTGCTAATAAAATCCTTAGCTCAGAGTATCTTGTGCCACCTCCCACGCCCTTACACAGCTGTGCTATGACCACAGTTTCTACTAAATGAATCCGCATAAACTTCTGCCTTCTGAGATCACCCAACGCAAGAACTCTACTTAACAGTGCGACAGTTAGACCCATTGTTTCCATCTTGTCTTTGTAGTCACCTCTTCCAACGTTATAATCTTGTAGCTTCGACTCTGAAGATAGCAAAGTTCTTTAGATTCTTTTGGATCAAGCCATTTTACACCTTTCTACCTTGTGTGTTCTTTGCTCAATTGGAAATGCTTTGTTTCATTGCTATGTGATTATCTTGTAGTCACCGACTGAGATGTAATTATCTCCTACAGTTTTTTTTTTCAGTTTTTCAGTAGAGGAGGAATTAAGAACAGCAAGCCACCATTTACATTATGGAGGATGTCATAAGCAGAGGAAGCCCTGAGTGTGTGAGATCCTGAATGAATGTACATTGTAGACATGGGCACAGTCATAACAAAGGCCAATACTTTGGACCTATGGGAAATTGGAAAGTTTTTCCTATTTGGCCAAGGTTTAAAGTTGGTAAAGTCTTCCTCTTCTGGTCCAAATATAAAAACTATTGACTGCATCTTTCTCGCCTAAAGACACTAGCTGAATCTTCTCCACTGTACTGTGTCTAAGAAACACAGAAAACTTACAGTTTGCCTGTGGCATTAGGTGTCAGTAATCAGAGTAAACACTTTCACCTGACCATTGCTTTCTTGTTCATGTGCCTGTTTTTCCTTTATTCTTTATTTCCTGACCTCCTCTAGTCAAAGTTCTAGTATTTGAGTCATGTAGTCTCAGGAGTGACTTTCTTGGTGTGCTTTTGGAATTGCAATAGACAATTCACCAATGTACTATGACCCTAGTCTTCATAGTTCTCTCCCACACTCTGCTATGCATGTATCACACAGAGATCTCTAAGACAAATTGGATAACCACAAGAAGACAATAAGGAAGAAACCAAAACACTTCTAAAAATATGAAAAGAATCTTTTGAAGCTGTTTTAGTTACCCATAATCTGTAATTTAGACTATAGACTGAAGTAAAGGAAGTCCAGACTTTAGACAATAAGAAAATAACTCACCGAGAATAGACAAGATTTATGAAAATATTCTCTTCTTTAAAAATTTATTTATTTATTATGTATATAATATTCTCAGTATTCTGTCTGCATGTGTGCCTGAAGGCCACAAGAGGGCATCATATCTCTTTACAGATGGTTGGAAACACCACACAGTTGCTGGGAATTGAACTCAGGACCTTTGGAAGAGCAAGCAATGCTCTTAACCACTAAGCCATCTCTCCAGCCCCCATGAATATATTCTTTACATTGAGGAAAAGAAAGAAGTTCACAAGAGCAGACTACTGACCCAATATCTTAGGGTTTCTGTTGTTGTGAAGATACATGATGATCATGACAATTATTATAAAGGAAAACATTTAATTGAGGTAATGACTTACAGTTAAGAGGTTCAATTCATTATCATTATGGCAGTGAGCATGGTTGTTGCCTGAGCTTTCTTTCCCTCATGGTCCCACAGCCATTTGTCCCAAAGAAATATGCAGAGACTTACATTAATTATAAACTGATTGGCCTATTAGCTCAGGCTTCTTACTAACTCTTATATCCTACAATTACCCATAATTCTTGTCTGTGTCAGCTACGTGGTTTGGTGCCTTTTAATCAGTGAGGCATTTTCATCTTTCTTCCTCTGCATCTGGGTGACTACTGCAGACTGAGACTTTTCTCTCAGAGTTCTCCTGTTCTCGTTGCCCTGCTTCTACTTCCTGACTGGTCTCCCCACCTATACTTTCTGCCTGGCTACTGGCCAATCAGCATTTTATTAAAACAATGCAAGTTTCAAGGTACAAAACCATTGTCCCACAGCACTTCCCCCCCTTATTTCAAAACAAGAACTCTGAGCTGAATCTCCTTTGTTTAGCTTTTTTTCCTGACCATTAGCCATAACAATGTGTAACCAACATTCTAAACAAAGTCAAATATCCCTAATCCATTTTTAGAGAAGTGGGTACAGTTTTCTAGGTGGCTTTCTGCTGATTGGGGGCACTGATAATCTGACAGGGACCTAAAGAAAATTTAGGATTATGGTCAAGTTCTGACTGGAATATTCTGTGAGGCTTGATCATCTCAGCCAGCAGTCTTGAGGCTGTTCTGGATATAGAACTCAGAGGAAACTCTAGTAGAGGACCTCTGAAATGTTGATCATCTGGGCTATCTGCTCTTAAGGGAGAGTTTTCAGGGGGTCATCTTTGATCAAATCTGAGTTTTCTTAACCCAGAATGAATCCATAGCTTCTCATTTTCTATGGCAACAAAAGCAAAACCTCTTCTCCAAAGTAACATATATTTTGACTTAAAATTTGAAGTCAAGGAATTTTCAAAATATATATGTTGGATTAATCCAGAAGTATTTATAATCAAATGTCCTTTAGCAGCTGTTGCTCCTTCCTCAGCAGTCATACAATTCAAAGACAACATAATAACATATAGTATCCAGACTCTCTGGATATTTTCCATCTTTACATGGCTTTATTTTAAACTCATTTTTTCTTTTTCTTTTTAATTTTTGGTGTTTTGAGACAGGGTTTCTCTGTGTATCTTTGGCTGCTTTGGAACTCACTCTGTAGACCACGCTGGCCTTGAATTCACAGAATTCACAGAGATCGGCCTGCCTCTGCCCCCCAAGTGCTGGGATTAAAGGTGTGTGCCACTACACTCAACTTCTCTCTCTCTCTCTCTCTCTCTCTCTCTCTCTCTCTCTCTCTCTGACTTTATTCTTTTTCTTTTCTCTCCCAAGCCTACATATATTTTTAAACACACTCTAAACCGTTTAGAGGTTTTTTTCATCTGAATCTATCCTTAATGTATATTTCTCTTTTTCTGACCTCCTGAGTCTTAATTTGCTAAGTGATGTTGAAATAAGAGCGGCGGAGCTGCGTCCCCAGCACCCGGCCGCCTGCACAGCTAGCTTTATACCCGAAATAATTACACGGAAACTGTATTCTTTTAA
>NW_004949100.1:10538406-10542016 GCF_000317375.1 Microtus ochrogaster | reverse complement strand
CTGCTTTGGAACTCACTCTGTAGACCACGCTGGCCTTGAATTCACAGAATTCACAGAGATCTGCCTGCCTCTGCCCCCCAAGTGCTGGGATTAAAGGTGTGTGCCACTACACTCAACTTCTCTCTCTCTCAGACTTTATCCTTTTTCTTTCCTCTCCCAAGCCCACATATATTTTTAAGCACACTCTAAATTGTTTAAAGGTTATTTTTTTATCTATCTTTACTGTATATCCCTCTTTTTCTGACCACATGAGTCTTGATTTGCTAAACTAGGATTAAAGCCCTGACTTTAAAGGAAAGTGATCCACACCATTCCTTAGCTTTCTGAGAGTCTAACCTCATGGTAGAGGTACTGGCCAGAGTCATCTTTATTGCCACAACTCTATAAAGTTTTAAGGTCCCTGCCAGGAACAAAAAGCATGCTGTTGCTATTCATAAACACATTTAAGTCTTTTGTGTCAGAGCCTCTTAAAAGGGCTGCAAAGTTTTTTCAGCTAAAGCTGAGTCAGGAAGCCTCTCTTAAATGAGATGCCCTTGCCTCTAGCAAAAAAGAGCCCAGCTGAGAAACAAAATGCTGCTACCAAGAAGCCGTGCTTAACTCTCTTCTTTTGTGTTTAGAATTACATCCCAAGCTCTCTCAGGTTTTATGTGGATGTAGTTGTCCACAATGGAACTATTTGTTGCCTGATATTTCTGTCCTGCCCAGTCCCACAGCTGTTTGTCACAAAGAAATACACAGAAACTTACATTAATTATAAACTGGTTGGCCTATTAGCTCAGGCTTCTTATTAACTCTTATATTAACTGTACATTAACCCATAGTTCTTGTTTGTGTCAGTTATGTGGCTTGGTGCCTTTTATCAGCAAGGCATTCTCATCTTGCTTCCTTTGTGTCTGGGTGACTACTGCAGACTTTCCTCTTTTCAGAATTCTCCTGTTCTCATTGCCCTGCCTATACTTCCTACCTGGCTACTGGCTAATTAGCATTTTATTAAAATAATACAAGTGACTGGGTACAAGACCATTGTCCCACAGCCCATGGTGGCACACAGGCAGAGTGGTGCTGGCTACATCTTTACCATAAGACAACAGAGAATAGACTGAAGCATTGGACATGGCTTGGGCATATATGAGACCTCAAAGCCTGCCCTGCAATTAGATACTTTCTCCAACAAGGCTATACCGACTCCAACAAAGCCACATTTCCTAACAGTGTCACTTATGAGCTGATAGAGGCCAATTACATTCAAACTACCACACCCATAGTTTAAGAACATGGAAAACTACTCAGCCAAGACATCCAGATATCCTTTTACAAACCAAATGAGTGTCACCCGGTATAGTTAAAGCATTTCATATTTGTCTCAAAGCATCACTACCTCTACAGCAACTTCATCTTTCACTTGAGACATAACAAACTTTAGTTTACATGTTTTCAGTACTTTGCCTTTGCCAGTATAAACACACATGATCTGTACTGTTAGGACACATACGTTATAATGTAACATACAGATCCATAGGTAGAGGAGGGCAGCAATAATGTTTGCTCTCTACAATACAGCAGGAACAGAACATGTGGCCGGAGACAAAGCTCTCTGTAACAAGTAGCATCGCTAATAAACTGCACGTATTTGATTTCAGAGTAGCCGATGCAAGGGCCGCAGACTTTGAGGAAAAGTGAATTCATTTTGTAGCATGTTCAATTTTAGCAAAAGTTTTGGTAACATTTGCTCTCCAGCCCATTTCTAAGTCAGTAAAAACTCCCACGTGTAGTGGTGCTTCTGTCTTCTGTGCATGCATATATATATTCAATATTTTTCTGTAGCATTAAAAAAATAATCCTTTGCATGTCTGTAGTTTTAAGAGGTGACCTCTTCTACTGGCATTTTGTGAGTAAACCTGTATTTCTCTTGAAGCTCAGCCCTGGAGACTCTGAGAATACTTCCTTTAAACTCTTTTTGCATCCCAACTTCAGAAAACATCCTTCGTCTCTGTCATTACTAATTCTGTTTACTCACCGCCCATTCCATGGTTTCTCCTAGGCTGTCCTGTGGTAGGCAGGATGGAAAGGGCTCTGTCCATCTAAACTTTTCCTACTTCTGTCCTTTTTTCCCAGGAGTGTGCACAAACATACATCATCAAGACTTTATACTTCTTTAAATTCTGTTTGATATTAAGTGAGGCTGTTTACTTCATAGATCTGGAGGCTCACACATGTAAAATTGAACAGCCGATAGGATGGATCATTTTGTGTGATTGCAATGTTAGCCAGGAGTTTCCACATCTGGAAGCAAGGGAGTTATGACAGTGAAATGCAGGTAGCAATAAGTCTGTGTGTGCTAAAGTCAAAGAGCTAATCCTCTTCCTGCTGAATATGGAGCCTCTTTTGTTGCCAGTTTTCATCCAGCAAACAAAGAACTCATGCGGCCACATATAGTGCTCTTCTTGTCTTATTTTATTTAGTTGCCCCCTGTCGTGTTTTCAGAACAAGCTGTCCTACACCAAGGAATCATGGCTAGTGATTAGCAAGGCCAGACTGGTGCTTGAGATGTTTCCTTAGGACTCATGCATTGGATTAATTTTTTGTTATAAGGAAGACTTTTAATCTTATGGCATTTCTATGTTTCTCTTCATATTCTACAAAAGAAATATAATAAAGCAAATGAGAAGAAAAACTAGAAAAAAATTAGGATATATATATATGTCACATTTGTGTGTGTATAACACACACACACAGAGAGAGACTTTTCATTACAATAATGTTTTATCCAACATAAAGTATAAAGTAATTCAGGAACTTTCCAGAATACTGTTTACTGAACACAGGACAATTTTCTAGCATTACTGCTTAGTTCAAGTGAGAAACATGTGGTAGGAAGTATTTTAAATGTTCTCACCATTCTGGAATCCTTTCTAAAGAAAGAAAATGACTTTATCCAAGACCAGAGGCTGATGCTGTGCATACGTAACTTTTAAAATTTAAGAATAAATATAATGTGAACAACAATGGTTCATGTGAGGAATAAGAATGATGAATAAAACTTTCAAACGTCAAAACTGGAGATTTTCTCCATGCTAGAGTCTTACCTATTGTTAAGAAAGGAGTAGCAAAATTTGGAGAAAAGAGTTGGTTCTCTCCATCTGATATTCTAGGAATCAAATTCAGTTTACCAGGCTTACAGGCACATTTACCTGCTGTGTAGTATGAATGCAATTAGTCACCATAGGTTCATATGGAGTGGCACTATTCAGAGGTATGGCTTTGTTGTTGGAGTAGCTATGGCCTTGTTGGAGGATATACATAACTGTGGTGGTGGGCTTTGAGGTTTGCTATGCTCAGGATATCACCCAGTGCCTCAGCTGACTGACTGTCATCTACAAGATGTAGAACTCTAAAATACTTCTCCAACACCATGTCTGTCTGCATGCCACTATGCTCCCTGCCATAATGATAATGGACTAAACCCCTGAAACTTTAAGCCACCTCATTTAAATGTTTTTCCTTCATAGTAGTTGTCATGGTCATGGTGTCTCTTCACAGCAACAGAAACTTTAACCAAGACACCTGCTAAGCCATCTTGCTAGCCCTTAGCTCTATACTCTTTTTTTTT
>NW_004949100.1:10530866-10538016 GCF_000317375.1 Microtus ochrogaster | reverse complement strand
TGCTCCCCCTCCTTCTGCTCCTGATTTGGACCTTGAGATATTTTTAGCTCTATACTCTTAAAGAGTTAAAGTGCAAATTGCAGCACAGTGGCAGAGCTCATTTTGAGCAAGCATGAGACTCTTAATCTCTGGAGCCAAAAGAAGGAAAAAAAATTTAGTTAAAATGATAAATTGTATATGTATTTTATGACAATTAAGATTTAAAGAGAATTATTAATCATATGGAATTTTTATGAACATTGATTTAATTTAAAATTTTAAGTTTTTGAAAATTTTAAACATGAGATTGTTTTTACTCCCCCTAATACATCCCAGGCCCTCTAATCCCTCTCAAATTTATGACCTGTTTATAAACAGTTCAGATGAGGATAGTCCATGCAGTGGTATGGACCACTGGCACCTATGGGACCACATAGGTAACCTCACAGCCTTTGGTAGTACTGGGGCTAGGGACATAGAAAAGGACCAAGGCAGCAGTAAGGTCACAGACATGATGAACCTTGGGTGACCCAGCAGCCCTGGACCGGAAGACACCATGTTACAGATGACAAACAGGCCTCCCATATCAGTCTGTTTTTGCAACCTTTGCCTCTTCAGATCCATCTCTTTCTGCAGGACCCGAACCTCTTAATACCTTTCTCTCCCTCCTTTACTCTACCATATATTTGCCAAGCATAATGGTGCCCAATCCCTCGGCACCTCAAGGTACCAGAAGGGCCCGCGGCTTCTTGCTCTGAGCAGGCCTGTGGGAGTTCATCTCTCACACCTCCGTTTTAAAGGTGTTTATCAGGCCCTTGGCATCTTCCCGCCTGCTCAGAGCAAACTCTGAGCTGGCATGTTTGAGTTGGTCTCTGGATGCTCCATTTTAATGCCGCGGAATATGCCATGGATTGCCTTTTAAAACGCCATTCTTCTTGGAATGACTCTACCTTTTGTAGGATTGTTCATATGTAAATAGCAGCGTGAATCATCTCCTATCTGAAAACAGAGAGGAAAGCGACTTAAAGAATCTGTATCTCAGTCTGGGTTCTTAGGCAGAAAGGCCAAAGGATTCATAAGGTAGAATTGCAGAGCAAACAGCTAGCTGAAACACAGATTCTGGCTGATGCTGCTGTCGGTGGTGCAGAGCTCCTGTTTCTTTCTCTCATTAGACAAGGATTCTTAACCCTATCCTGGCCATAGGAAGCCGGGAGCATTGCAAATCCCTTGCTGATTTAGAAATGTGAGACTTGGGTTTCCAGGGGAGGATTGTGATTTTCATACAGGGATTAGTGAGGAAAGAAAACTATAAACATATTAACTAGAGGTTTAAAGACCTCTTAGATTTGTGTGCCTAGAATTTATTCTTAAAATAAAACTAAAAATGATTGGCTTTCAGCCCTTTCAAATTAATCTGTGTTATAAAAGTCTTACCTCTTTAAGAAAATAAATGTAATGGTTTCTATTTCATCCGCACAATGTTAACCCTCCTTTGTTAAAGTTGGGAGAAAAGATCTAATTTAAACTTCCTTACATTTGTCGATGGTTGTAAATGTTTTTGAAAACGAATATACAATGAGTTTCATTGAGAAAGTTAAAGTTGTTGAAAAATATGTTCAAAAGCTGAGTCTAAAGCTTGACTGACTTAGGAGGAAATAAAAGACCATCTCTGGCGGAGTCATGGTAACTCTCCCGTCAATTGGCATCGATTTCTGATGCAAAGCACTGTGTGTGTTCCTTGACTTCAATCTAAATGGAGTAGCTTTTGCCTTTAAAGATCTCTCTAGTAAGTCTCCGCTAATGCAGAAAACCTGAAACCTATTCAAAGCCCATCGTGAGCACAAGAAGGCTTCTGTAATCAATTGACAGGGTAGGATGGAGAGCCGAGTAGAGGCAAAAAGCACCAGTTTTGATCTCTCACAGTACCATGCTCCATCTGCTCTTCCTACATAAAGCATGTAGGTGAACAACCTCTGTAGATGATGCTGCATGCACCAAAACACAGGGACTACAAACCCAGATATTCATGGGAGTATTTCCTGCTCCTGCCTTGGGAGGTTCTAGAAGGAATGCCATGAAGAACTGCCAAGGCTGGACGATAGAGAGCTAGAGGCAAGAAGACATTTCCTTTTGGTTCTTTGACAAGAGTCAGTCGGCCTGCTCCATCAGTGATGACTATCCCTTCTAAGTGGCAAAAATTATTGCAAGCATTCTGTCAAATTTTCTATAAATTCACTCTAGCTAACTATCTTATCAGTAGAAAAATAGAGAAACGTCTACAGAAGAATCTAGCAACTCCACAGGTAAATCTGCATACTTAAAACTTGAAAATATGTCAAAGGTAGAAATTTAGTTTCTTGAGGAAATTATGACAAAACCACTGACTCTTTAACTTGAATGAACGTAACAATATTTTTATGTCATTTTCAAACCCAAATTTCAAGTTAATGAGATGACTAAAATGAAGAAACCGCAAAAATGATTCATATTTATATTAAAGCAAGCTGACAAAAAGTCAGAGTCTATCAATACAGGAATTATATAAAAGTTTCTGCTCCATATTACTCAAAGATACAGAGTCTTTAAACAATGAATTAAGGAAATGTTAAATGACCCAGAGGATTTTTTTGCTAGTCATAAACAGAAAAATCATCCAGAAATTAATAAAAGTCCAACAGAAAAACATTACACTCTCATGTTTATAGAAACTTTCAAATATAAATTGTATTTCTGTTTGAAAGGTGGACGGGAAGATATGTGTTTGTTTACTGATGTTAGATTATTTTAGGGTTTTTCATTTGTTGTTGTTGTGTTGTTGACAGTATCTGAATTAGATTTGACTGAACGGAATCAACCTGACTCAGGTGCCAAGACAGATCAAATGCAAGATATGATTCTTTTCTTCTCAGAAACGATGTTACAGAAGACCTTTTCCGAAGCCCCTGTGAGGAAGATTTTGGCACGAAAGAAGAGGTATAGAGGTTCCCCAACAGAGTTACAAATCATCTTTGTCTTGTTTGCTCTTAACTTATTATGGAGAACAAGTCGTGCGGTGCAACCTGACTATGAGGCTATGCAGGAAAGTCCCTATGTGCTCTACAGAAACTAGAGCTGGAATTCACTGAACCCTTGATCCCTGCCATTTTTTTATGATGATGATTTAGGGTTTATTTTGGTTTTCATTTTGCTCAAATACATTCTAAGTCACAGAGGAAGGTAGAATAGTTAGAAGCTATAAAATAAATCTATTTGCTGACGAAATCTCTACAAAGAGGATTCAGATCCATGTTTAGATAGCTGAACAGACAGGACTGGACTCTGTATAAATCCACACAAATATGAATACCTGATGGTTCTTCTTTTTTTTAACAACAACAACAAAAAAAAAAAAACAAATTAGATAATGAAAAAAGAAAGCATCTTCAGCAAATGGTGCTGGCATAACTGCATGCTGGTATATAGAAGAATGCAAATTTTATTGGCATTCTGTGCACAAAACTCAAGTTTGAGTGGAGTATAGCCCTCAACATAAATCCAGTTACACTGAGCCTGGGAGAAGAAAATAGTGGGAGGTAGCCTTGAATGAACTGGCACAGGACACCTCTTCCTAAATACAACACCAGTAACACAGACATGACATCAACAATTAATAAAGGGGACCTCTTGAAACTGAAAAGCTTCTGTAAGGCAAAGAACACTGTCTATAGGACAAAAAGGTAGCCTACAAACTGGAAAAGTTCTTCACCAACCCCACATCTGACACAAAGTATATAAAGAACTCAAGAAACTCGACATCAAGAAACTCAATTTCAAAACACCAAATAATCCAATTGAAAAAAAATAGAGTACAGATCTAAACAAAAAATTCTCAACATAAATATCTCAAATGGCCAAAATACACTCAAAGACTTGGTCAATATCTTTAGTCATCAAGAAAATGCAAAACAAAATGACTCCGAGATACCATCTTACACATGTCAGAATGAGTAAGATCAAAGAAAGATGACAGCTTATGCTGGAGAGGATGTGGAGTAAGGGGAACACTCCTCCATTGCTGGTGGGAGTTCACATGTGTACAGCCACTTTGGAAATCAATATGGCAGTTCCTTAGAAAAATGGGAATCAAGACCCAGTTATACCTTATATTGGACATAGAAACAAAGGATGTTAAATCACACCACAAAGGAATTTGCTCAACTATATTCATAGAAGCATTGTTTGTAATAGCCAGAACTTAAAAACAACCTAGATGCCCCACAACTGAAGAATGGATAAGGAAATGTGGTACATTTACACAGTGGAGCATTACTCAGCTCTAAAAAAATGATGGCATCATAACATTTGGAGGCAAATGGATGAAACTAGAAAAAGTCATTCTGAGTGAGGTAACCCAGACCCAGAAAGACAAACATAGCATGTACTCACTCATAGGTGGTTGTTAGGAGCAAAGTACAAGATAACCAACCTGAAATCCGTAGCCCCAGAGAAGCTAGATAACAAAGAGAACCCAAAGAGAGATGCATGGATTTTCCTGGGAAGGGTAGATAGAAGAGATCTCCTTGGTAAACTTGGGGTGAGGGTGTTGGGAGAATAGAAACTTGAGGGAGTGGGTTGGGCAGACTGGACAGATGGCGAGAGTAATGAAAAAAATATCTTGATGGGAGCACATTTCCAGGTTAGTAAAAAACTGGCTGCCAGGAAGTTCCCAGGAATCCACAGCGGTGACCTCAGCTAAGATTCCTAGCGAGAGTAGAGAGGGTACCTGAACTGGCAATCTTCTGTAATCAGATTGGTGACTACTCTAATTGCCATCAGAGAGAATTTATCCAGGAACTGATGGAAGCAGATGCAGAGATCCACAGCTAAGCACTGGGCCAAGCTTTGTGAGTCCTCTTGAAGAAAGGAGGGAGGGACTGTATGAGCCAGGGCCATCACAATCATGATGGGGAAACCTACATAGACAGCTGACTGAGCTCGTGAGAGCTTGAGAACTCTGGACTGACAGCTAGGGAGTCTGCATGGGACATACCTAGGTCCTCTGCATTTGTGAGACAGTTGTATAGCTTGGTCTATTTGTAAGGCTCCTAGCATTGAGATCAGGACCTGTCCCTGGTGCTTAGCTGGCTTTTGGGAACCTGTTCCCCATGCTGGATTGCCTAGCCCAGCCTTGATGCAGCATGAGGAGTTTGGTCCTACCTTCAACTTGTTATTCCAGAGTTCCTTCCAAACCATGGAAGGCCTACACCTTTCTGAATGGAGTTGCAGGAGGAGTGGATGGGAAGGGGGGTAGATGGGAGTGGGAAGGAACAGGGGGAGATGAGGGAAGGGAAACTGTGGTAGGTATGTAAAATGAATGAAAAAAGTGTTAATTAAGAAAACATTTTAATAAAAAAAAAGATCATGAACTGGACATACTGGTATAACTGTGATCCTGTCACATAGGATGCTGAGATCGGGTGATTGCCATGTGTTTGAGTCCAGCTTGAACTGCAGAATAATACTCTCTTAAGAATTTAAGTCAGAGAGAAAGAGAGAGTGTGTGTGTTTCCTGGAGAAAATTATTGAAGTAACAAATGAGATGCAGAATTTGGGCTACAAGGAAATTACGTAATCACTGTAGAGGAGGGACAAAAAGCAGTTCAGAAAGACAAAGGAAGCAGAGACGGGTGCTATCAAAGCGAGGCTGCTCACTGTGGCACTCAGAACAGTGACGTGGAGAAGAAAGAGCTGGGCTCAATCTGATGGGCTAAGCTGACATTAAGAGCTGTGCCCCCTGTTCACGGCACACCCCGAGAAAAGTGAGAGAACTTGGCATCTCACGTTGTAGCGTACAGCTTGAAGTCAGGCTGTAAGCGACAACGAAGAATTCTGAATAATGGATCAGTCCATTTGTAGTTGAAGACTTGAGGACTTTCTGCAGTTGTACACCAGCGTCACAGAAGAGTTTTCCATGCCCTTGAATTAGTTGCAACAAATAACGTATTTTGATTTTCAAAGGTGTCTTTACCCACTTGATGTTAAATCCTGCTATGTTTCTAACATGTTTGTTTGCTTTTACCCAGTAAACTATATCCACAAACAAACCCCAGGAAAATTAAATATCAATGGTAGATGTCACCCCATTGACCCCCAAAATTAAATAACTTCAAAATCTTGTATACTTCATCACTCACTGGCTTTTATTCTGCTTCTACTACCACTGTTTGAAATATATTACTTACCTGTACCATATATATTCATTGCTTACATATATATGTAAATAAATACATACATATTATAGTTAACTACTGAACAAAAATGTTCATTAAGCTCACCTTAGAACCAAATTTGAAAATAAATTATAGTTGTTGAGGGCAAATATGTGCATCTAGTGGCATTTGGGAACTATTTGAAATAAAATTGATAAGTCATTGCTCAAAACACATTTTCTGAAAAGAATTTTTTTTAAAGAAAAGCTGAAAAGTTGATTTCAGTCACAGCAAACATTTCCTTCACAGACTTTCTCACTTTGAACTATAATCTCTATCTAGTACCCAGCATAAAACATTGCCTCAAAATAAAATCTTAAAACATCTAAGGGATCTGAGCAATTAATTGCCCCAATAGTTTTGTGTTTTGAGAAATATATAATTTACACTTTCAGCAAATAAACCAGCTTCCACATTTTTTACAGCAAATCCTTAGTGTAACAAGAAAGGGTGCACATATTCTTTAACATTTGCAGGATTTCAGCTATGCGATGAGAAAATTAAATTCACTGAGGTGTTGAGATGAAAATTTAGAATTCAATTTTTTTTAAATAAATAATCTGTTTCTAAAAGCAGATGCAGCCAGATGGAGACTACACACTGTGGTCTCTCTCAGCTACTCATGACTGGGATGGGAAGACCTTTGAGTCCCAAAACTCAAGATAAACAATCTCCAACTCAAAAAGAACAAACGGGAAATAAAGTGTAAGGTCAATGCATATGAAAATATTGTTGGAAAGCTAAAACAACTGACTGGATTTGCTTAGAGAAATTTATGTTTAGACACTGAGGCTTGGGAAGACATAAAATAACCTTCACATGGACTCATCTAAAAAAATAATATAATATTTTGATTAATGATTTGAGAATTTCATGCAAATGTTTTGATCATGTGAGCCCCCCACTCCTCCTTCCACTCTTCC
>NW_004949100.1:10526404-10530043 GCF_000317375.1 Microtus ochrogaster | reverse complement strand
TGTAGCCTATTTGCCAGGCCCACACTGTCATATAAGGTGACAAAAAGCTGTGTTCTTTTAATGCAGAGCTTTCGGTGCTAAATGCCAGGTGTAAGTCCGAGCACCATGCTCCCTAAAGACCTGCTTGCCAGATTAAAGTGTTGGAAACTGATAATAAACATGAAATGAAATGTTTGTAAATTATTGTACCCCTTCATCAAGAATTATTCTGAGGACAACATAATGTGTATTGCCCTTTGTCATAACAGAAAATGAAAGACTGGCTACAAAATAATATGTATATGATTTTAACTGTATAAGATATATACATATAAAACAAGAAAAATAAGAAATAAAGCTTTTTATGGTCATACATGAGCTTGAGTCTTCAAGAAACCTCATATTAAAACAGAGCTAGGGAAATGTTGTTAAGAACCCTGACATTATGTCTCCTAGAAATGTCACAGAGGTTGTTAACTCTGGAGTCTTAACAATGTGGCTGCCTAAACATGGTCGGAAAAGGGACAATGCCAAGAGACATGTCAACATGAAAGAAGCAACACTCCAGCGGCCACAGCCCTAGACAGTGAACTACAGACAGCTAAGGGATGCTGAACATAGAAGAAAGTCTTCCCCAGGGAAGCACAAAATTGGTTATTCATTTTATGAGTAGCATTAAACAGACTGAGCAGGTCATATTTCCATGTTTACTAGTATATATAGTATAAAGTTGAGAGAGAGAGAGAGAGAGAGAGAGAGAGAGAGAGAGAGAGAGAGAGAGAGAGAGAAAATCTAAAAGAAAAGAGGCTACAGATTTGAGACAGAACAAGGGGATGAGGGCACATGGGAGGAACTGGAAGGAGGAAATGATATAATTACAATCTCAAAAATATTTTCAAAATCTAGTGATAAAAAACAGTCAAGAAACCATGAAGTTAGGAGTGTAAGAGCTTGTGGGGGACTCCTGGGGATCCTTGAGTGTGTCAGCTCCTGTGGAGGATAAAAGAGAGGAGACCAATTTGAGCAGTGCAATCGCAGATATGAAGCTTAAGAAAGAAAAGGGAGAAGGAGGAGGAAGCAGGGCTTGGCAGAGAAAGTTTCAGGCTAAGGTGTAGATCTAGCAGTCTCTCTGCTAATCCCAGTGCCAGAGTCCTGTTTTCGGGAGACACAGTCACAGCCTGATACAAAAGCAGAATTCAGGATACTCAATATCCAATTTAGTAGACCAGTAACAACTTTAGGTGATATCCATAAAAAACCTAAACAAAGTTCCTAACCTTATATTAATTGAGAAATAATAGAAATAACATCAGAAAGAAATATGTCAAACTTTATAATTTCCATTTAACTTAACCTGACTTACAATATCACAGCCAGAATAGGAAGGCAATTTTTTTTTAAAGCAAATCAATAGAAATCTTATTTAAAAATGATACAGCATACATAGAAATCACCAAATAATTTGCAGATAAATTAAGAGAGTTTGTAGTAGAGCCAACTTGCTTTTCTTTTTCCTCTAATCCCAAATATAGGCCTTCTTCTTTCTCCCAGTCCATCCCCCCACCTCCTTTCTCCCCAAGATCAACTCCTCCTCCATTTAATTGAAAAAAAAAAAAAGAACAGGACTTCCAGGGATACCCAGCATGGCCTAACAAGATACAATGAAACTGGGCACAAATTCTCATATCAAGGCTGGACAAGGCAACCCAATAGAAGGAAAACAGTCCCAAGCATAGGCATAAGAGTCAGAGACTCCTATTGTTGGGAGTCCCACAAGAACACTCAACCATAAGGTATATGCAAAGGACCTAGGTCAGACCCATACAGGGTCCATGTTTGTTGCTTCAGTCTCTGTGAGCCCCCATGAGCCCTGATTAGTTGATTTTTGTGGCCCGTGTTTTTGTGGCATCCTCAACACCTCTGACACCTACAATTCTTCCTCCTTCTTTGCTGCAAGGTTCCGCTAGTGAAGCACACACACACACAAAAAAAAATACATTATAATTCAATAGCCCTAATTATAAATATAACCTAAAGAAGCTCTAATTTTCAACAAGGGGATGTTGGTCCAATTCTACAATGTATCACCTAGGATGAATAAGCTCCTATCATATGGCATGATGGTGGGGATAAGAATGAATGCTTAAAATTTGCTGAAAGAGTAAAAACTAAATGTTCTTACCATTAAAATTGTATTCATAAAGTGATGCATATTATGATTAGCATAATTTAATAATTTATACAATTTTAACAATCGATATACAAATATAATGGAAATCAGGCATACCACCTTTGCCCGTTGTCCTTGTTGCTTTATGAAGGCTGAATGAAAAGATCACATAAAACTTTCTGGAATAAACTTACAAAATATTTAAAAGATTTTTGATAGAAAATAAGATTTTTAAAATTCATTGCAAAATTACCAGGCAAAGAGATATAGCACACTCAGGCTTTAATCTCCATTTCATTAATCTCCAGTCAACCTATAGAGCTAATGCAACTGTAGTAAGTGCTTTGACAGATATGTTTTGATGCAACTTCCTAAGGCTATACTGAACTTGCTCAGTCTATTCGTGGGAAAGGGGCATGTTTTTAAATCTACCTAAAGGACTACAAAAAAAATGAATCATTTGCATTTGTAAATCTCAGATACCGGGTTCTTTTGGATTGTCTGTGCTGAGGATACTTTACTCTCACAGATATCTCATTTCTGAAGGCTAATAACTAATATCGCCATTATGCTTCCATGTAATGCATTTTCTCAGTTTATCATCCAAGTCATTGTGCTATCAATAGCGTGTCTTTTTAGCCGTGGACCTCACTTTTGTGAATATCTTACCACTGTCCCAGCAAGCCAGTGGTCCTTTCTTCCACGTCACTTCATTATTGCTTTGCTTCACCGGAAGCAGTCTTTCTCTCCAAAAATGTTTCTTGCTTCTCACTCATTTTGATAATTGTGTAGCAAAACTCTAATTACTATGGCTCACACCAGAATTTTCAGAAGTATAGTCAATTTGAGTGTTAATATATTTTAAAGTCACCGTACTTTAACTGTAAAATTTAATACGATATCCTGTATTTAACAGCCTGTTATTATATTATTTCAGCCACAAAATGGCACCATTCCTTCCATACAGTCTCTCATTTATCAAGATGAAATACTTTCCTTGCAATTAATTATTAATACAATTTTAGCATGAAGAGATTCTGTTTTATACCACATGACTTTATAATAACTGTATTCTCAGGAAAATTCTCTTTATTGAAAGCTGAAAACATAGCACAGAGAAAACTATGTAATCTTACTAATTTTATACATTGTTTAGAAGATACTTATGCTAAAGAAAATTATAAAAGAGGTGAGAATAATTTTCTGGAATAAGAAAATAATCTCTTCTTTTTAAAACTCCCTTTACTCTTTATTTAATTTCTCAAAAATATTTAATATTTCAATTAATAATTATTTCTGTAGTCACATAAATAAAAATAGGAAAGAGGTTTGTTATTACTTTCTGAGATATTTGTGCTTGTGAGGATGACTTAAATTGTTGCCTTAAGATCATTAAGAAGGCATTTAAGGATGAAGGGGCAGGAGATAGAGATAGATAGATAGATAGATAGATAGATAGATAGATAGATAGATAGATAGATAGATAGATA
>NW_004949100.1:10514320-10526124 GCF_000317375.1 Microtus ochrogaster | reverse complement strand
ATAGATAGATGTATATAGCAATGGATAACAAATAATGGAGAGTAGGTAAAGTGATAGCAAATACGTACATGATAAATATACAAATAAGAGGTGAGAGAAATGAAGATGAATGACAGAAACAAACAGAATGAGAGCTAGGTGTTTTCTTGTTTCTATTTAGCATGGGAAGAAATCAAGCTAAAGGGCTTTGGTTATAAAAAAAAATTCCAAAATAAAGACTCTGTAGCTGTGACTTCTCCCTCTTGAAAAGCCCACCCCTAAGAGCAAAGTTTTCGCGATGAAGACAGGAGGCACACTTGGATCCAAGAGTGGCTTGCATCACCAAACTGTGACCTGAACTGACACTTTTGCTCACCTTCTAGAAAAAAGTTTAAATAAAGAGATAACATGGTAAATGCCAGATGGGCATAGTGGCACAGGTTTGTAATCCCAACACTCCGCAGATTGAGGCAGGGGAATCACCAGTTTGAGATCAGAGTGGGCTGCATGCAAATTTTGAGCCCACTCTGAACTATACATAAGGTACGATACAACCTCTCCTTCTGAAAACACCCAAGCACTCAAGCAGAAAAACAACAGAAAAGGAAAACAAACACACCCATCACACATGTGCATGCGGGGAGGCAGGGAAGGGAGCCAGAAACACAGAGGGAGAGACAGAGATGAGAGAGAGAGAGAGAGAGAGAGAGAGAGAGAGAGAGAGAGAGATTGCAATCTGGGATTTCCTCCCCATGTTAGCACCAACCCAGGAAAGCACCATGAACCCTGTGCCTGCTAGGGAAACTCTGCAGCAGAACTTTCCAGCCCGTGATATTTTCGGAGCAATTCAGATGCTCTGAAGGGATAGAGAGCCAACATTGTGACTAATGCCCTTCCAATGTGTTGTCTTTTCTCCTCACTGGCCTAGCCAAGACGTCATGTACCTACTATGAATCACAGTTCTTCTGAGTCAGTATTGAAAAATGATGAGGAATACGCAGAACTGCCTTCTTGCTTTGTGGGTAGGAAACCTAGTCTTGTATGTCAGTTTTACTGAACAAAGAAATGAGATCATTTCTTGCCTTGATTTAAAAACATCGCCCAGCCTTCACATTTCTGCATAACGTGCAGGAGATGTGGCAGGCAGATGCTTGGGCAGTGACCACGTGGATCAGCTACGCTTGAAAGCCACGTGTCCTTGTACCGGAGTCCTTTCATTTTCCAGGACGTAGACGCTTCATTGTTCCTAAGTCCACCCCACCCTCTTCGATGCCTCTGGATCCAGGGCGAATTTTCAACAAAGAGATATGTGCGTGATTCTCTGTGCATGTGTCGGCATCTGTATTGCACACTGAAAATAATTAAAATGCCTCCAAAAGGCATGGCCCAGGGCACTGCTTTCCTTCTTATCACATTTACCTGCTTACGAGGCTCCTCTGACTGCCCATGGAGAAAGAACAAGCCATTATAAATGATTTTAATAAATGCAAACTATAATTGGATGTTTTAGGTCTTGCAGGGCTATCCCTTTAGGTTGATTTGAGTTTGTATGCTATTTTTGTAAACCACTTACAATAATGGTATTATACATACCTAACTTTCATTCATCAATGTGATGTCACATAACCCAGGGCTTAATTGTTAAAGACCTAAAAATTCTAAAGGTTTAAGTAAGTGAGAACCTGAAAAACAGAAAGATGTTTGGCCCTGATTTGACCAAACTGATGCTGAAAGGCAGGATTTTATGTAGTCACCAGATTACATCGAATTTTCCCCTGTTGATTCATTGGTAAAAGTTGTTTACATTTGATTGTTATGCAGAATCCCTTGTGTTTCCTATTATCTTTAATTTGGACTATGAGACCTATTTATAGTTTCCCTTGTCACATGCTCTACTTGGTTCACTTTCTTGAAAGCATATTTGCCCCTAAAGTTATGGGTTTGTTTGTGTTCATCTGCTCTATTCTAGACTTAAGAGAACTGGTTGATTCTGGATTTACAATTGAATTTTTCTGTGGAAAAAGCTACTTGAAAAAAAAATGTTTCCTAAATAATTATACGCAAGCACTCAATATCTTTATATAGTTGTATATTAGTTGGTTCCGAAGCATATTAACAATGAGAGAATGTAAATAATCGAATGGAGTTACTACTTTTTTAATACTTCACAAAATGTCTAAACTCTTGCTTATGCTATTGAAAATAACTAAGACTCCAATTTCTCTGGCCTTATTTCAAGGAAGACAGTGGATCATCAGATTCAGATGCTAAATGTGAGTATTCAGGCATTTGAATTTAAAGATAAATGCAGAGATATTAAAGTTCTAAAGTAATTAACTTCTCTTTGGAGAGCTGTCACTTCTCTCTTGTTATTGGCTCAGCACATCAGACAGAAAATTTCTTGTTCCAATGAATGTTATTGATAGTAACGATAACATGCAGAAAATACTAAAACAAATTGTGTGGCGAGAGAAGCAATTTTAAGTTGTACCAGGTAACAAATCCTTTGTGTTGATCTGTGTTATCTTCCACTCTTTATGCATACACATATAAATTTTATTAGTGCAAATAGCTTAGCTATCTGAAACCATTCTTCTGCCTGTGAACATTTAAGTCAGATTGTAGCAAAAATCGTGCAATTGTTCACTTTTCGAAGGTGCAGTTAGAAGATAAAGTGGCAATAACTTATTTTATCTGTAAAGGTTGAGGTTAAGCAATATTAATGGTTGGCTAATGGCTTAATGAGTAGGCTACAAAGCATTTGAGCATGCAATGAACCTTAGCTTTTCAATGACTTTCCTAATGAAAGATCTATATGACTACATGTCTCATGTCACAATAGAGATAGTAGGGAAGGTACCTAATCAATGGTGATGGTAAATCAATTGATCTGTAGCCCTGTTTTCATACAGTGAAAAAGATACAGAGAGAGCATTTTACTATCTCCTTATTTCTAGCTGGAGATCAATAAATAAAAGAGACAGCTAACTATTTGAAAATGCTATTTTCCTGTGCTTCGAAAGCCCAGGCAGGCAGATTGATGTCCAATTTCATAGATGTGTCGGTTTCCTTTGTCATTTCTCAAAGATTTAAAGTTCTTCCAAATTAAATATATGATAGAGATATCTGTGAGTCTAGACTTATTGTAATGACCGTGGTTCAAATTGAAGATAAAACTGTGACATGATAAAAAATTTGCTATTTTCTGTAATATTCATGGATATCATTTTTAAATGTCCATCAAATAAAAGGTTTTATTTTTTTTTACTTTTTAAAAGCATTCAGGACAGAGGAAAGGAACCATAATCCTAGTAGTGATAGCATTTAAAGACATAATAACTTGAGATAGTGCTAGAAAAATGAAAAGACAAATCAAAGACTTAACAGAAATGGCTGTTTAAAGCCTATCTGATAAAGAATTTATAACTAAAATACACAAAATCTCTAAAATTTCAACAATATTTAAATATAGGCAAAAGATCTAGACACATATTTCACGAAAATAGGCATGTAAACAGAAAATAAACATGACATGATCGAATTGTTGTCATTAAAACATAATGATTGCTCACATCTGACCCTCTACTGATGAAAATCTTTGGCTTTTTCTAAATTTTGGTATTGCTTTAAAGATATCTACAATATGGACAAGTGTAAGCTATAGAAGTGCCGCGCTGAGCTGACACTTGTAACAGGGCTGTTACAGTCTCGATTTCACGGTGGCTGTGGTCACCTGAACTTTTGATCAAGCTAAGCCAGCAAAATCCTAGCATGGAACAGACCAATGACTCCAGGCCCCACCCCAACCAAGAAATAATTGGAAATAGATAGTTGCTGAGGGAGAGAAAATCATTCTTTATTGAGGATATGGTCACTAGTAGGTTGCTGCTGTAGATGGTCCCACTTCCCTGAACATATGGGCATCATTAAGCGGACTTAGGAGATTACTTAAGAAAAAATAGATATGAAGTTGAAAGGGAACATCCTGGGGGGGGGAATATAGGGGAGTTCAGAGGGGGAGACAGAGAATACATATCATCATATTTCATTGCAAGCGCCTATGAGCTTTCAAAATTAAAGAAAAATGTAAAAAAATTAAAAATTACATAAAAATAAATGATTCTATCTTTTAAAAAAGAAATGTCATTCTAAAATATCAATTAAATGTTATAATGAACATTTAGTTAGCATCTGTGTGCTGATCAAATAAATGTAAAATGCCATCCTCGTCATCACCTAGAAATCCATTCATTATCCCACTGAGATTATATTTGAAGGAATTATTTTTCACCACATATTTTATTCTACCTTTTCACTTCTGCTGTTCACGTTCAAACTTTGAGTCTTTTATAGACTCCTGTCCTGGTTTCCATGTTCACTAATCATGCTATCTGCATACGACTGCCCATGCTAAAACTGACCACATCCTTCAGAAGAGTTCATCAGTCTGGCAGAATGTATACACAGGACTTCCTGATGGGCCCACAACTTCCTTCCGTGCTAATTCCCTGTTTCCACTTCCCACTTTCTATGTGCGTACATTCCTAAGCTATGTGCAGAAATCAGACATGAAGCATTTTCTCCATTTACACATTCCTTTCTTCACCCTGGCCATTCTTCTACATTTTCTTCCTCGGAGATACAGATAGCTCCTAAGTGACTTCCCAACTCCTACGAAGTTTCATCATTTCCCCGTACAGCATGGTCCTGTCTTTCTGGGGCTCCCATCAGCCTAGCACTTGTGCTCCTGACATGCTGCCTTATTAAAGCTTCAACATCCAAGTTCCTGTATTTGTGTTGTTGTTGCTTGTGTGTATATGTAGGTATTGAGAGCTCACTGAGGACTGAATGACCATCTCATCCACGGAGAAGACCAATGCTCTTTCTCTCGGTGGCCATTGATTTCCTATAGCCAGTCTAGGGTGGGGCCCAAGATTTCCCCGACCCATATTGACAAATGATGGTGTCGTTACGTAGATCTTGTTTAAGGAGCCATACTGAGACTTCATGGATGCAACCCCCTTCCATATATAGAAAACACAGTCTTATAGTAGATGACCTGGTCTTCTGATCTTACAACCTTTTCACCCCATGTCCTGTGATATTCGCTAAGCCTTCAGTGCAGGGGCGGAGCTGTAGTCATATCAGTCAAACTTGGGCACAGGCAATTGTTCTCTGCATTTGGCCAGTTCTGGATTTCTGTAATGGTTTCCTTTTTCTGTAAAAAAAAAAAAAAAAATATCTTCTTTGGTGAGGAGTGAGAGCTACATTTGCCAGTAAGTATAGGGATAAATATTAAGAATATTAATATATTTATATAATAAATAGAAATATATCAATTTAGGAAGGCAGCAGCATCTGACTCTCCTCTAGGGTCTCATGATCTTTCCAGCTGCAAGTAGTTGACTAGTTTGCAAGTAGTTGACATGTGAATTCTCCTTTTTTGTGTAGGTCTCAGGTTCAATTAGACATCTATTGGTTGGCCCAATCTCCTACAATTACTTCTTTGGAATCTTGCCATGCTGGACATTGTTGTGATCCGTAGACTTTTAGCTGGGGAGGACTATTGATAGATTTTCTCCATTGGCATCTTGGAGAGCAACTTCAGATACTATGAGAACCAGTGCTCATGGAGGAGGCTTCCGGGTCAGTTCCAGCTCAGCTCCTCGAAGTATTGGCTTGATTTGGGGCACCTCCCTGTCTTCATTACTTGTCCACTGGCAAGCAGGGACAAAATTCTGTCATTTGTTCACCTTCTGCACATGGCTTAAATTTAAGACTGAAATAGGGAAATATTAGGTAAGGAGAAAGAAAATGAAAAGATCCTTTGTAGACATGTGTTTCCCAGGCACTGATAGAGACACATAAATATCATGCGAGCTTCCTCTCAGACAAATAATGCGGTCAGTAGTTAGTAATATTGATAAACAATTTAAAAATAATTTAAAGATGGCCCATTTTAAGCACTCTGGTGGAAAACGTCTAAGCTGCTTGTCACTCAGTTTCAAACCATCCATTTCATTTTCCTTGTTGGTCAGAGATAAAGCAGCACTGACCATTCCTTAAGGGCTAAAGACTATTTGAATGAATTAATTATTTGAACATGAAACAACGGAGGATGCTGTAAATGGTCTGTAAGGTTACAGAGCACACCAATGATAGGAAATATGATTAGCTCCTTTTGCCTGGCCCCAAAACTAACCAAATTAAAACATACACTGAGAGCAATGAATGCTGCTAGCCGTTCCTTTCAGAACACAAAGCTAACAGGCCTACTGGTACCAGTTAATGTGACTAGTTATTCTTTCCTGGTTTAAATATTCTATGCCACACAGGGCAATTATATAAATAAGAAAAATATGAAATATTTCCTTCTTGTTTGGGTCAAACAGTGGAGCATTGCTTTCATAGCCAAGATTCATGTCACTCCTGAGAAACAGGGCTGTGTTTTTGTATACAAGCATTTTGCATTTTCTTCAGTAAAACCTACAAGGATCGACGGCCCTGGAATTCCATTTCTTTCCATTTATATCCAGTGTGCCTACTTTGTCCTCCGTGGTGTATCCGTTTGTACTTCAGGCAAAGCACAACTTTCTTTTCTTCCCTCCTTTCTTCTTCCAAGAGAATTCCGAGACCTCAAACTTGCCTGCCCTGTTGTTTTTTTGTCACTGCCTGATGCATTTAAACTCATTCTCAAATTCCCCTCTGAGTTAGTTTTCAAATTATTTCATCAATATAAAAATGGTAATTAAAGAAGAAAAGGTCATGAATTGATGGAATTGGAGGCTATGGGGTGAGATGAAGGGGAAGGAGTGGGGAAGATGTGAATAGAGTATTCGTGCATGAAATTCTCAAAAGCTTTAATTTAAATTGATATATGTATGCATATATGTACATAAACACGTATATATCTTATACATATCATCAGTGAGATTAAAAGCTTGCAAAGGGTATTCTGTATCCCTGGTGACAGCAATGGATATAGTAGTAAGAGCCTCTTTAATTTAACTAAATTCAAGTTTTGGAAAAATTGTTTTTTTATAAATCCCCATGAAAAGTGATGACAAGTTTAATTATTTCATTAATCATGGCATCTTATGTGTCCAGTGCCTCTGTCAACATGGCCTGCCCTCTTTTGTGCACTGTGAATATATCCAGCAGGTATGTGGAATGTGAGTCTTGAATTTTCTAAGTTTTAAAAACATATTAATTTTATTTTCTCATGTATGAATCTCTTCTCAACATGCGTGCATATGTATTACATGCATGTCTAGTGTCTCTGGAGATCAGAAAAGGACATCAGTACTCCAGGACTGGGGTTATAAGTGGGCTGTGAGCCACCATGTGTGTGCTGGGAACTGGACACAGGTCCTATGCAGGAACAAGTAGCCTAAACAGAAAAGCTGTCTCTCCGGACTGATATTTATTTTCATCGCTTTAATCAAAACTCATCTGGTCACTTCCATGTTCCTAATGATTTCATGCTTTTTTTCTTTTTTCACATCCCTCGGTATTATGAAGCTCATGTGGACTGTGTAGCACCCACCAAGGTATGGTTCTGTAGAGGAGGGAAAAGAGGCCAACGCTTACAGAAAGTGGGCAGGCCAGCATTACCTCTCTTCTCTGCTAACAGGTCTTTCCCCAGACAGATAGACCTCGATCCTGAAATCTAATTTCATGTGTACAGTCTTGTCTCCTACCACTAGGCATCGCTGCTATTTGGGAAACGTCACCTCTTTTGCGTGTTTCTTTGTCCTGACAGAGGGAAACAAAATTTTCACTTTTTCTGTTAGAGCAAAATATCTCTTCACGAATTGATGGTCTGCACTTCTCTCAGGCATTCTCTTCTCTGAAGTACAATGTTCAGTCTCGTCCAGTAGTAACTGGTCAAGTCTAGATTTGAACTACTGCAGCCGAGGTGCCCTTCCAGTAACACCTGTATTTAATAACACTACTCCGTCAGCCCCAAGAGGTCCAGAGTAGGCAAAGATAAACATATAGGAGCTCTAGAATTCTCTACTTCTAAAACCGATTGTTCCTGGGAATGGAGGACATTGCCTTGTCATTTCTGATTTCCAAATATGTTTCACGTATGGGACAGCATGTTCAGTAAGTTATTTATGCCTTTGGTTATGTATGTCATGGAATCCTTTAAGGTCCAGCCATCATGTCGTCTTGGTGCATCTAGCATTGGCTGTCTTACAGTAAATTTACAATGTGTGCTGACAAATCAATAAGCGAAGCATGGCTTTAATCTGAAGGGCTCCTTGATCTTCAGAGCTCTCAGCCTCCTCTTGGGCTTTGAAAAAATAAATCCAAATCTGTATCTTCCAGTGCTTAAAGGAAAATGTCCACCAGCTAAGGACTCTCTGGGTAGTATCCTTGAAACATGTATCTAAAATTAATTATATAAACTAACCTCACCATAAATTTGTGTAAAATACTCTTTATACTGTATGCTAATAATTCACTAGTTTACTCCAATACATCATTCTTGAAGCATTAGCATACTGTACTAGATTATGGCCAAGATTTCTTCACCTTAAAAATGAATTAATGTACAGACTAGCATGCATCTCCAAAGTTCTTAAATCCAGTAATGGTTTAGTTTCATTTTCTCCTACATTTTTCAGGCTATTTTACTTAATAAGAGTTTCCATTCTTTTATAGTTTCATACACTATGCTTGGATCATATTCACCCCAACAGATTCTTTTATTTTTGACAGACACGAAGCCTGATACTTGTACATCGTCACTGCTAGTCCCTCATCTCCCTAGGAAATGAATTTCTGTCAGATCCAAATGGCGTTTAGTGTCTGTACTCTTTCCCTCTTTCTGTGTGTGACAGAAGTAGTGTGCTACTTGTCTGACCTGCTCTCACCAACATTGTATCTGGGCATCACTTCCATTGTAGAGTCATAGAAGCCCTTGCCTTCTCTTTATGGCTTTTTGATTAATACCGTTTCAAAACAATCATTCAACTTAGACATTTTCAACTTTAGAATTGTGTAAAACTCAAACTTATCCAATATAATTTATTTTTCTAATTCTGATATTTTCTAAAATTGGCGTTATTTGGTGTAATATTCTCTTCAGATGTTGGTCACTGGCAGGACACTCTCAGTCACAGACTCACAGAGGGGAAATTAACACTTATTGTCGTCTGTTGGCAGATTTGGTTTTCAGTAGGCAAAGTTATAAATGCATTTTTGTCTTACAAGTTTTCAGTTTACTCTGAGTTTATAAGAACATAAACCCATCATAAGCCAAGAGGCATCTTATTCCAATTTGAGGCTATATTATGGCCCTTACACACATTCCTGTCTTATTTTTGTATGTTGTTATAAGCAACTTAACAGTGATTAGCCTTGTAAGTGACTCATTTGATTGAGGCAGTGTATCTGTAATCTAAATTCTCAGAAGCAGGATCACTGTATTTAACAGGAAATGTATCTACGGTTTTGGATGACCATTGCCTAGTTCCTTCTAAAGGGTAGTACCAGGCTACACTCTGTCCAGGAAACAGAATCTGTTTCTTTGGGCTCTGATCAACACAGCATGGTAACAATTTTTTCCTTTTTGTCAGTGTGAGGTATGTGAAAAGGTAGAGTTCCAATTCACATTTTTCTTCTTTTATTGCAGTTTCTTTACACATTTTAAGTGCCAGTCATATTTCTTTTTCTGTGAACTGCCCATTTATTCGGTTGGATTAATGGCCTTTTTCAGCTCAATTTCTAGTTGCTACTTACACCTTATAAAGAATAATTCTTTTGTCTTATATGTGATGTTGATATATTTTCTTAATTTGACATTTGTCTTTTGACTTTGCCCATGAAGTTTTTCATTTGAGATTTGTTTTTATCTTGGGAATATATTTTTAATTTTATGTAACAAGGTTGTCAATATGTTCTTCTATGGCTTCCAGATTGTAGATCACAGTTAAGCCTTTTTATTTTCTTTCTAGGACATTCACAAAAACCTACACGTCTTTGAGCATTTCCACTGTTTCTCTCTTCAAAAATGAAGTTATATCGATTTATCTTAATGTATAGTCATCAGTTCAGTCAAAGATCCAACTTTGCCCTTGCTCTAATTTGCTGCCATTGGTTCTAACTGTATTTATCTAAATGTTACACCTTTACTTCACTGTTCTGAATGCCTGCTCTAACACCCCAAGTTCTCATGCATATTTTAGGTCTCTTAACATAATTTCTCTTCTGTCTTCATTGGTCCACTTGTCTGTTTTATGTTCTAATCAAAATTTTGTCTCATGTTTCTCTTAATTAAACTAAGAATAAATGCTGAGTGATGCAGAGAAGATAAGAGGTAACAAAAGTTTCCATCATCTGTCTCCCATTCTTCCTAAAGTTTACTCTACCACCTCATCTCATTTTTCAGTTTATGTTGGCATATATATCATCCCAGATCACATTGCAATATAGAAATGCTCTTGGAGGTTCAAACTCTATATCATCTTTATGGATCTCCTGGCTGGTGTAGGGTTTCTCCAAAGTAGATTGGTACATGGCTTCAACCTTCAGAAAAGTCAGATTGCAGGTCGGTAGCTCATGCTGACAGAGCAATAGAATCAACTATGTATTGTCTGTCCTTTGACGTGTACTGAAAGCATAGACCACTCAGTCTACTGGAGATATGGAACAAACAGTGCAAATACTATCCACATAACATAACACAGATAGCCCTGCCTCTCCCATTCCGTGCCTGGCAGATGAATAGAGATCTCTAGGTAGAAGCCCGCCTACCACCTACCAAGTGCCTGAATGTAGACTCATGTTGACAAAAAGCTGCAGTAGTCAATTTAAGGAATTAATGTATATGCTTAGAAGTTGTTTCTGGCACTATTCAATTTGAATACCATAAAAATTTCTGGTCACATTTTTATAAACTAAAATTAATAGGCAATGAAAGAGCTAGGTGACCTGAATGCACAGATCCCTGCACTTCCAACATCATTCTAGTTGCTGAGTCTTACCTCTTTCTCATCTCCCTCTTGTCCCTACCAGCTCTCCCCTCTCTCACTAATCTCCTTAGCATTTTTACTAGTGTTTGTTTTGTTTAGTGTCCTCCAGACTTTATCAGGAATGTCTGTGTGGCTGAGTTTGGAACTGACTCATTTGAGTCTGGTGGTCTCACCAGGGGTGGAGCAACTAGACACTATACATCCATCTCTCAGAATCTGATAGGTGTCAGTGTGTCAGCGGTAAGCAACTGGGTTCTGTGAGCCACCTACCCCCCCATATTTGATGGTTGGGTGGGCCCACCATGTGTGACCCCATAGTCATTCAGTAGGCACATTTGCTATGAGTTCATGATTGCCATGGCTGTGTCATGCTTAAAAGATGATATTTTGCAGCCCTTCTTCTTAACTGCTGGCTCTTACAATCTTTTTGCTTGTGCTTGCTCTTCCATGATGTATCCTGAGTCTTGAGGAGGTGTATATATCTCATTTAGGGTCAGGCTCTCAGCTGACCTCAATTTTCAGCATTGTGGACAGCCATGAGTCTTTGCATTCATCTCTGTTCAGTATAAGGAGTGATTTATTTATTTAAGGTGAAAAGTAGAGATTGCCATGTTTATACACATGAAGATGTGTTGTAATAGGAGCGGCGGGGCTGCATCCCTGGCACCCCAGCCGCCTTGCTAGCTTACCCCCAAAATAACAACACACAAACTGTATTCATTTAAACACTGCTTGGCCCATTTCTATCTAGCCTCTTCTCGGCTAACTCTCGCACCTGGACTAGCCCATTTCTAGTGTAGCCCATGAGGTGGCTTACCAGGGAGATTCTAGCCTACGTCCATC
>NW_004949100.1:10473274-10514220 GCF_000317375.1 Microtus ochrogaster | reverse complement strand
GGCTGCATCCCTGGCACCCCAGCCGCCTTGCTAGCTTACCCCCAAAATAACAACACACAAACTGTATTCATTTAAACACTGCTTGGCCCATTTCTGTCTAGCCTCTTCTCGGACCTGGACTAGGCCATTTCTAGTGTAGCCCACGAGGTGGCTTACCAGGGAGATTCTAGCCTACGTCCATCCTGGGTTGGAGCTTCATCGCGTGGGCCTCAGAGAGCAGAGCTCTCGCCTCTGCCCACAAGAGTGGAGCATCGTGTCTCTCCGAGGTGTCTGCCCCCGAGAGGAGAGCTGTCGAGTCTCTGAGCTCACTTCCTCCTCTTCCCACCTATGTTTTAACCTATCAGGGCAAGCAGCTTCTTTATTTAATTAACCAATGACCTTCCTCCATCAAAGATGGGCAAAAGAAAGCTTGCCTTTGACTACTATGACTTTCTTTCTACAGTAATGGACTCTGTGATAGTTTGAATGTAATTGGTTTCCATAATCTCATAGGGAGTGGCACTGTTAGAAGGTGTGGTTTTGTTGGAGTAGGTATGACCTAGTTGGAAGAAGTGTTACAGTGAGGGTGGACCTGAGGTCTCATATATGCCCAAGCTATGCCCAGTGCCTTAGTCTACTTTCTGTTGCCTTCTGTTCAAGATATAGCCAACACCAGCTATGCCTGCATACCACCATGCTCCCCACTGTGATGGAAGTGGACTGAACCTCTGAAACAGTAAGAAGTTACCTCAATCTAATATTTTCTTAATAAAAGTTGCTATGGTCACGGTGTGTCTTCACAGCAATAGAAACCCTACCTAATACAAGCTCTGTCTGTGGACTAACAGACTGACATCATCTGAAAATTTGTTAGAAATTTGAATTCTTGGGTCTTCTTCAGATTTACAGCATTAGGATATTCTAGCTGTTGATTTTTAAAGGCAAGAAGCTCCTTATCATCTAAAGAAATGTATCTGAAATTGTAATCTCGTGGTACATTCAGAAATGTTTCTGGAAACCTGACTTGTTTCCAGTTGTATACCCACAGACACAATTCATGGTGTCTAATTTAGCATTGCCATATTGTATAAAGAAACCTCTGGCTCTTTTCTCCTCATGTTATCTGATAGTTATGTAAGACTATATTAAGTGCACTGGGATGGAGCATTTCAAAAAATTTAGTCCTAAAGGAATGGATTCAAATTCTGCCTCTGCCAGTTTTCTACTGTATTTCCTTGGCAAATTTTCTTAATTTTAATGAACTTCATTCTTGGAGAGAGTATGTTTATGGTCCCCAAATAGTTTTGGCTTAAGAATCTTCTTTCCCTCTCAGAGCTTCTCATTTCGCATAATTACACACACACACACACACACACACACACACACACACACACACACGTATATGAAGATCCCTATCCCTATATCTCACTTCATATTTACAACTGGGATTGACATGTCAATATCATAGTCATTATAAAAATTATATGAACACACATGTGTACATGTATAAAAGTTCATCACGCAGAATACAATATTTATAAAACTTGTCAAAAAATGTTGCTGGAGAAACACCCTGGGGTTTAGGAGTACACATTGCTCTTGCAGAGGATGCAAGTTTGGTTCTTTGCACCCACATCAGCTGCACCTTGGTTTGTCTGTATTCTGTATCTAAGGCATATGTTATCTTCAGCAGTATGGTCTGACCTTCTAGTTGGAGTGAGCAACCAAACAGAGTGACACTATTACTTAGGTAGCCTATGGGAGCTCCCTGGCTAACAACTTACAGAGAGGTGTCTGGCACTGGGATTTTGTTTTGAAATCTATGACTTTATACTCCTCCAGAGTACCTCTGTTCCAGCTTTTTTATTTTATTAAAAAATATAATCATATACTCTTAGTTAGTTTTAAAGTAATAAACTTTTGTATTAGATTTTTCATACATCCTTAATTTTGGTTGACCCTCTCCACGATACCATACCAACCTTTATCCCAGAACATTGTTTTTAAGATCCCTTTACTTCTAAAGATATCTCTTACATTTCTAGACTACATACAAAGGTATAGCTGATTTCATAAGGCCCACAGGTCTAAAGATATATAAAATATTTCAAGACTTTCAAAATTATGGTTATTTTATTTTGTAACGTGACATTTACCTTTTATGCAAATCTGCTGTATTCCACTGTCATTTGTATGCTAATGAAAGAATAATAATGTTAACTAATAGAACACAAATACCATATTTATATGTGACTGCCAAATCCAAACCACATAGAACCAAAAAGGGGCAACATAGGTCACATCTGAAACTTTCTGCTTCTTAATCAGTTTCATGTTAATAAAACAATTATTAGGACACATGAAAGTCTGCTTTTGTAACTCGACAAAATGGGATACAAAAAAATTATGATGTAACATAATTGAGTCATTGGTGTGATATGCCGTTGATATCATTCATAAGAGCTTGACATCATTGCTGGCAAGAAGCTTGAAGCTAGGAAGATCACAGATCTGTAGAGGAACCTACTACTGATACTGATACTTTGGTAAGTTGTGCATGTAGTTAAACTGCCTTTAAACTTTCGTGATTCTGCACACAGAAACTGATTAGTAAAGTTCTCACTCTTGGTTAAAGAAGCCTCTTTTGCAAGCAAGCAATAGTTAAGATTGACATCCAGAACTTGTCCATTTTCTGAAACAAATAAAAGTTGAGAGCATTGCCCAAACAAAACATCTATATTACTCTCTCCAAAGCCCAGGGAGCCCTGTGTAAAATGAGGTGGAAAGATGTAAGAGTTTGAGCATGGGAAGTGGTGCTGAGAAGCATCCTATAAGTGTGGCAAGGCCATTTCCAACAGGACCCCACAGCAGCTGTGGTCACATGCACAGATCTGCACATGACCCCACAGCAGCTGTGGTCACGTGCACATACATTCACAGGACCCCACAGCACAAATACGAAAATGTCAAAAATTAAACAATGCTAACAATAAGGCCTTTTATCTGGACAAAATAGACAACAATACTGCTGGGTATTTTTGCACAGTAATAGTTAAGTCAAATGGAAGGAGTATTTGGGCCATATTTTGGAAATTTTAAGTCAGATACTTATAAGATGTCAGTCACATTTAAATTCCTTCACGTCCAGCTAGAATTATACAACTTCATATTTATATTGGTTTATTGATAATCTCAATAATATCTATTATTAATAATAATAACTATTATTAGACTTATGCAGTTCTCTCCTTGAAGCATTTTTATAAGTTAAATATTACCATTTGTGCATCCTGTGGTAGGAACCAAGATACAGAAAAAGTTGACTCTCCCAGTATGTAACCATGCTAAGACCGAGGTATAGGTGCTGTAGCTAAGATATGCCAGCCTCTGACTCAGAAAACCGACTTTCCTCTTTAACAATTGCCCCATTTCTCAATTCTAAGGTGAGGATTCGCACACTTAGCACGACTGTGTGAAAGGGCATTGTGAAAGCGCCTGTGTATTGATACATATCTTTTCAGCATCCTTTATCCCTCTCTGTTTGATTCCAGCCGCCTCCCTGCCTTACTCATTAGATACAGCAATATTCATCTTCCCTTTGGGATCAGATGCCTCTAAAAAGCCTCATCTAATTCTATGCCCACCTCTGTTTTCCTTAATCAAGACAGCAGAGCTTCCTGTTTTTGCCAAGGAGGTGGCATTGGTCAGCTTTTCATTTTTGTGAGAAGATGTCTGGGGAAATCAGTTTAAAAAGAGGATTTCCTTTTCCTGACTCGTGGTTTCAGAGGTTTTTAGGCTGTAAGTCAGCAGTTCTCAACCTCTGGGTCACGATCTCTTTCACAGGGATCTCCTAAGACCATTGGAAAACACAGTTATTTACATTACAATTCATAACAACAGAAATCTAGTTACAAAGTAGCTACAAGAAAATAACGGTATGGTTGGGGGTCGCCCCAACGTAAGGAACTGTATTAAAGAGTCGCAGCCCTAGGAAGGCAGAGAGCCGTGGCTGTAACTCCTTGGTCACACTGCATTTATGCCCCTGTCTAGGCATCATCATAAGCTCTGGAGTGTAGGGGAAGACAGTACTCACTTCAGGGTGGCCAGGAAGCAGAGAGGAGAAAGGGCCAGGAACGAAACACACTTTTCAAAGTCACACCTCCAATGAAGTACTCACCCCACTCAGGCCCCACCTTCTGAAGCTTCTGCCATTGGGGAACTCATTGTTAAGCTAGGACTCTATAAGTTAGTTTATCTGCTCACAAGGTTAGAGTCTTTATGATCCAACTGTCCCCCAAAGGCCACACCTCCAAACACTGCTAAAGATGGCTAAGAGCGTTCCACGTGGGAGCTTTCTGAAGATATCTGAAACCCAACCCATAATAGATCAACTTCGACTGACACTCTGAACCGCCCTTATTAGATACAGACAAACTAAGCTTCGTGGTGCATAATCCATCCATTTATCAGACCAGCAAATAAAACCTGTTGGGTGCTATTTAGGTGTCTTTTCCTGTGATCAGGTTACATCTGTATGGAAGGTTTTTAAAAGCAGCTTCTTCTCGATTCTTTCATTTAATTCTCATGACATCCCTACAACAAACGTTCTTGTTCTCCGTTTGAACTAACTGTATCACCATCAACCTAGTCCTGGAGATTCAGAGAAGATATTTTTTTTTTCCAAACCCCATTATCTACCTTACGTCCAACGTCGGCTCTGAATCACAGCTTCGCCCCTGCTCATCGCCTATATTTCCACTCTGCTTCAAGCCCTTGGTGCATATACCTATATTTATTCCTAGTATCTACCTAATCACGTTTATTTCCAAACTAATCTCCTAAAGCAGTGTTCTAAACAGTTCGTGCCTGAACTGAAAATCTGCAGGCATTCTTCCCAGCGCTTCAGCAGAACGTTAAAGACTCACGCTCCTTTTTGAAATTTTATCTCCTGTGTTCCCATATAAAATGGTCTAATATTATTCCCAAGACATATCTTAGAGTTGTGTGACTCTGGAATTGTATTCTCACCATTTATCTCTTAGAATTACTTTTCTGTTTCTGTCACACTTTCTAATACTAAGCTATTATTCAAAACCCTGTGCAGATTTCATGGTTTTCCATGATCTTAACTAAAATACTAAGCCATTATTGCCGCTCTACACTAGAAGAACACAACCAATAGGAAGTTAGCTAGTTATCCTGTAAGACAACACTGTGTTAACATGTCCTCCTAGCTTGCTTTCTGTGGCTCAGGAAAACAGCTATGAATATAGAGACACATAGCTTACAAGCCAAATTTTACTTTAATAAAAATCAAGATAATGTCTTTTTATTCTTGCCTGTTTATTTTTCTCATTATCATCCACTTCTTTCTCTCCTCAACTACAAGCTAAAAGTGACAACGGCTATCAGTTTCACTAATCCATAACTCCTCTGCTGTCTAACACAGAAGACGATCAAAAAAAATGTCTAATTATATTGTAGATGACAATGTATATATCTAAAGGAATAGCAAATGGATTTACAATACACACTAACAACATAATCTAAAATGAATCTCAACTTATACAAAGGACAAAAAGTCAAAACATTGTTTCTGTGTGTTTCTGTGCTATGAAGCCTGATTTGTTCCAGATTTTAGCCCAGTGGTTAGCCCACCTGACCTACTTGTTATGTAATGAACGGCTGGCTAAACTGCAGTACAAGCTAATGAGAGAGCAGCCAGTGAAATCACCATGCCACGTGAGAAAAGACCAACAATCTTATGTCACTCTGCTTTCTTCTCCACCTGGAGCCATAAAGGAAGTCATGTTAACTGTGACGAAAGAAGTTGATCATGCCTTTGAAGGTACATCTTACAGATCCCGGGGCTTCTGTATGGTGTCACTGACCCTTCCGGGTTCATAGCAGAATCAAATGCTTGGAGAAGACATTTATAGTACTACCAAATTCTACCAAGATCATCTTTAAAATAATTTTTCAGCCTCTGTGTTTGGCTGGCGATTTGCTACAGCTCCACTGGTGCTCTGAATGTGCCGTTTCCTTCGCATCTCTCAAGTGGGAAATCACCAGAGATCTAACCGGTGATTTAGTGTTTATCTGTGCTGGAGAGAGGCTTCAATGGTTCATTAATGTAGCCTGATTCCCTCCTCTGCTGCCTTTGATTCTGGCTTTAATATAATCTTCCTATCTGCGTGACTGTCATGGGCATAAGCCAAGCACAGGCATGACAGCTAAGGAACCAGAAAGGTATTTTTCAATCATGTATAGGGAACCTCATTAGTTATACTGAAAATTATAATAAAAATGTAAGCTCTTCATTTCACCCTAGTGACTGTTTTGAGTATATTGTTTATAAGTGGTTGTCAGCATGTAAGGATCCCTCATGCTAAACATGAAATTAACGGTGAGTTTGTTGTTATGATCCCGTTTGGGCACTTATAATAAAATACTTGTTTAGAAATCTACGTTAAAATGCTTGCTCAGTGGAAGCCCGCCATTATTTTTTTTTTCTGAGCTACAGAGAGTTGCACAGCTTTTTGTGTTGATCCTGAATAACTTGGGATGCTGAAAATTTTGCAAGAGAACCAGATACAATAACGAAATCAAGAGCACTTGGATTTTCCATGGTAAAGGCACTATAATAGGGAAAGCTCTTTAACAGTCTTCATCCCGAAGTGGTGACTGACCTACAGGATAGGCCACGGAATGAAAAGATCAGTATCCAAAGGGTGCTTTAAAAACCAACTGCTTTGAGTCTTCTCCACAACAATGCACTTGAAGAGATTTTTGAACAGGTAAAATGGCCTCTTTTATGAATAGCTAAGCAAGACGGGATGCAGGGACATTAGGCATGAGTTAAAGGGATTGGTAGCTAAAATAAAAAGGCTGACATGGGGCTTAAAGGAAATATGGGTTCATTGACCTGGAGCAACTCTAAACACTGCCCCTTTAAGCAAGTCAGAGAGCATTTTTAGAAGGAATTTCAGGCAGTAAATATTTTCCGAAGCAATTTATTGGCTGAGCAGAAAATCTAGATTGCAAATGCATTCTGATTGGGTGATTAGTTAGGAAACTGCTAGCTGAGCAATGCTAATGCCCAATGTGGATATCCAAGCCTTCCCAAAGTCCTGAGGCTTAACCATGAGGGCAGGACTCCCAGCTCCTCTTCAGAAAGTCTCAGGCTAAACCAGCACCGATCCCACAAAAAAAAACTCAGACCTAGGTCTGTGCACACTGAGTTCTTATTTGGCTCAGCATCTGTGGGCTCTGTAAAGACCCCTGGGTTCTACAGTGGTTGGTGTCAAAGTAACTGTGCAGGGAGGAGCACGGCTCCACCTCCTCACACTTCAGCACGAGTTAGATCAAAAGAGAAAGGAAGGGTACCTGTCGGGGTCCCAGGCTAGACCCCAGAACAGAGAACGGCATTGGTAGACAAATATGGAGATCCAAATAAAGCACACAATTACAGCATCGTTAAGAGTCTTTGACCCATGTGTCGAATTAAGTGATTAGAAAAACCTTGATGAAAAGTTCATGGACTTGCTCATCTCTTTGCCACTCATCTCTAAGTCTACAGCGACTTAAAGGGAAAGGGCAGGAATTGCTTTCCAGCTGTTGGATCATCATTATGGAAGACACGTAAGATCTAAAATAACGCTGTCACTCAGTAGCCCGTGTTCTGTAATCACAGACAGAAATGGGAATAGCAACAACTGACATGATTTCAAAGGCAAAAGACAACACATCCATCCATTCCAGCCCCAGCTCCGTCCTTCGCTTTTCTATATAAACCAACCTAATCCAATATTCCATGCTTGCCTTGAAAAGTTGAGTTCTGTCTGTATTCAAATCGCAATTAATTAGTGCCTAACTCATAATGTATATTGATTTCTCATGTTTAGTCCATACATAGTTTACTCACAAATCATAAAGAGAATATGTACAAGTTCCATACATGCAACCACTTATTATGGGCAGGGTGCTTATAATGTTCAGATTCAACTAAGGAAATGAAAATGCATTTTTCAGTAAAGAAACTGCAGGTGAAAGACTGGATAACTCTATCTTCCTATTAGACTTTAAAACCACTAGCTATATCAGCTGTGTAACCGGGCTTGCTGTTCTGAGCCTCGACTCCTTTGCTAAAGAATGGAATCAGGACCAGCAGCTGTGTCCTTCCTGAGCATTGTAAAACGCTGAAATAAAGTAATTAAGACTTGTTCCCGAGAACAAGCTTTCAATAACTGACTGGTCGCCGGGGATGCCAGTCGATCATACAAAGGCTGCGCCGTTCAAGTGACGCGTTAAACTTCAAGTCAGGCAGGACTCTGTGTGAGTGCGTTTTAACCAGCACAAGAGTGTTGGAAAGCTGAATTACTGCATGAAATAAATAAGATAAATGCTAAATGAGCAAACTTGAGGCAAAGAAATTGTACGGTTCATTTTGAATACTGAGTTCTTTATTGCTTTTTTTTTTTCATAGTGTTTGTTTCCATCTTGAAGAACCGTGTGAAGATACTTCACGAGAAGGGCACAGAGAGTAACTTAGCTGTGTATACGCGTTACCAGGACCAAAAAACGGACCAGTTTGCAAAAACAGAGCAGTCAGAGTTGGTAGATAATATTTCTCTAAATGAGGGCTGCTGGCGATATTCCTCATGGGACATCATAAAGAATGTGTCTGACTTTCTATATGGGTGGACAGTCAGGACTTTGGGGCTCGCCATTAACTAGGACCATTAGAGGCATCTCTAGCCTCCAGTGACAGCATCACAATATGTAACAGGCTGCCAGACACTATAACATCACTCCCTATGTCACCTCTATGGACCGTACCAACAGTGCGACCAGGAGCACTTCAGAGAACCCACGAGAGGCTCAGGAGTCACGCTGTGGGAAACGTGGAGTGCCGGTTCTCAGAGGGTCATCTATCTGTCCCTCCATCTGGCGTCTGTGCCTGGAGTTCAAGGCCTCAGCGCAGGAGGCACCATTGGGCTTAATCAATTCTGCCATCTAGTGGACAGTTTTTACTCCCGCTACCCGTCCTTTCGGGTTTTCTCTGCTGTAACTGAGGGGCAGGTATTGATGGTGAAAACCTGGGGCGCTGGTTGGTAGTGGGTGGGGAAGAGGAGAAGGGAGATTGTAACCTTCCCATAAGAAAAGTAATTATTGGATATAAATTAAAAAATGTAGAAAGGAGCCGTTCCAGGGGCCTCACCTCCAGATACTAAAGCAGCAGGAGCCATGCTGGGCTGCGCAGCTTCAGATCAGCAGAAAGAGCAGCAGGCGCAGGACCACCTGTTAAGTGAAAATCCAAAAATCTTCAAAGACCTTCCAGAGCCAAAATACTGTAGTGAAAATCCCCCTGGGTTTCAACCATCTTTGAAGGCAGCCCCTTGTTAGCTCTGCCCCCTCCCTCTGAGAGCTGAGTATGTTCTACCCCCACCCCAGGCTCTAAGCTGTTTTTCTTTTTCTTTTCTTTTTTTTTAAGAAAAAGAAAGGTTGTTTGTGCCCCTGCAGATATATAAGAAAGACGTGATTTCTAATGTAACTTCACCATCACCTCAAACTCTCTTGCTAATAAATCACCTTACACTTTAACTGTAACATCAGAGAGTACTAAATTAAGAAAAATGTAATCTTCCAATTCAGATTGCCTTGTTCTCTGTGAGAAAATCAATACACAGGTTAGGAATGGGAGCTTGAGTAAGGAAAATACTGTTTCTATGATTTTGATTTTGTCTCTTTCCATGAGTGCCAAACTACAGTTAGGAAGGAGAGAGAGAGAGAGAGAGGAGAGAGAGAGAGAGAGAGAGAGAGAGAGAGAGAGAGAGAGAGAGAGAGAGAGAGAGAGAGAGAGAGAGAGAAAGAGAGAAATAAAAATAATGCTTATTACAAAGTATTAGAATTGCCTATGACATTCCAGACAAACCCAGAATTCTCCGGTAAGAATTACACATTTGTGTTGCTTTTCAGCTGAGAGCCATCTTGAGAAGTTTCCCAAGAGTCTGCATATAAACAGAGTAGAATGAGAACCTTCATCACACATAACTTCCTACGAAAAGAAGAAAGCATAAGGCAGAAAGTAACCATGTGGCTCCCACCCTGCTGGCTTGCTCACGTTCGCGCAGAAGTCACGTGACACCCCTCTGGCTTGCTCACGGTCGCGCAGAAGTCACGTGACACCCTGCAGGCTTGCACACGGTCACACATACTTATGCTATGGTAACTTTCCATCATCTCACCACTGAGTCAGGCTTTGCTTTGTCCTGTGTTTCCTTATGGTTGTCATTCCTTCTGCTAGCTTGTGACTTCATTGCGAGTATACTCTTTATTCTTTCTTTAGTTGGTTCAAAAGACAAAGCATACTGTTTCAAAGGCTGTGTACACTGGGGAATGGCTGAGTAAGATAATTCACATATGCCTTGCCTCACATGCCATCCTTATTGTTTGTTTTTGATAAGAATACCTGTAATCTCAACTTTCGAGCAGGAAATCCTTAGCTATTGACTAGTTCCCAGTTTTAATGATAGACTTTCCAAATTTACTCTTCCTGACTCTCTGAAATTCATGTTTATTTTATTTATTTGTTTGTTTGTTTGTCTTTTGACCAACCTCTCCCCAGTCCCAGCCAACTTTTGAGAGCTGTCTGTGTTCATATTTTATTTAGTATACTTACCCTCTAGAAGAGGTCTTCTGCGTGCTATATGCTACATGCTATCTAGTTGGAGGGTTCCTATATGTACCTTCACTGAATCCTCCAGAGACTTTACTGGCTCAGATTCGGATAGTCCATTCCTTCATTTCTGTTTGCGAACTATACACAACCGAGCAGCATAGATTTAGACTTGAGGTCTTGATTTCTTCTGGGAGGGTTATCCATTCATCTTGAGATAAGGTCTCTTAACCCTTCCCATGGCTGCCCTTTAAGAAAGAGGCAGTCCCTCTGGGCTCCTCCTCATGTACACGTGGTTCCCTCCCCTTTTCTGCATGCCTGTGCTTTGTTGTCAGTATTTCTGCAACTAAAGTCCCAGTTTGCATGTTTGTGCTCTGCCTGTGGTTACATCGCTGACTCTGCTCCTAGGAATTTTCCAGTTTCTAATTTGTCTTTCTGTCTTTTCTCGGCACAGCACTGTTGTATTTTAGACAGTACTCCCTGTGTTTTAGTGGGGGATTCTGTCACGGTGTTCAGTCAGTCATGGTGCTGGAATTTGAATGTGCCCTGCCGACTAATGAATCACATAGTTGATCTAGCCCTCCTTTCTTTCTTTGGCCAAGCGATACTACAAATTAAAGAAAAAGAAGGGGAAAAAAGTCCCATTGTGTTACTCAACCCCTTCAAAGCATCTGGGGTTAGACTGTCAGTCTCGCTCCATCTGTCCTTCTACTTAAGGATCAGTACTCTGCCATCTGCTTCCAGCTTGTTCTGTACGGTGGTGCTGAGGCCGATGCTCTTTGAGATCTCCCAAGAACCATGCTGGGAAAGTCCTAAAGTACACAAATCACAAACTTAGGTTGCGTATCTAGGTAGCCATTTACTGTGCGATCATAGAATTTGACATGAACTCAGTATCTTAGGTATGGAAACCACTGCAAAAGTCACACTTGTTGTAGCCAGCCACATAAATAAGGGATCTTGAGACCCTAGCCAAGGTCTCTGAGGCCTGAGATGACTCAAAAAAGGTGGGGGGGGAGGGGGACTGCAAATCATTGGGGTTAACATTTATACTTAGACAAGTGCTGAAACATGCTAGAAAAACTCCCTCCAAGATTACTAACTAAAGAAGTTGTTGTGAAGAATTGCCTACATATGTAACACTGTCCCTTTAACTTTGTTTTTCTTTAAGTAAATATGAATTTTTTTTTATAGATTTTATTGAGCTCTACATTTTTCTCTGCTCCCCTCCCTGCCTCTCCCCTCCCCTTCAACCCTCTCCCAAGGTCCCCATGCCCCCAATTTACTCAGGAGATTTAACTTTGTAATACATCAGTCTTTTTATATCGCAGTTAGTCAAAATAATTCTATAACTGCTTTTTAAAATTTCAGCACAGTCAGAAGTATTATACGAACTCCCAGTACCAGCCTAATAAATAAACACAGACAATTTTAATCTACACATCTGTTGAAGAACATTTCACCATTTTATTCAACATTTCTGAATATCGGAGCGTGTTTGTTTTCCTCCTCAGTTTTAACTTTGTGGTTTTTGTCTTTCTTTTTAGTATCACTTGTTTGTTCCCCCATGGCTTTTAGGAGAGCAGAGAGAATATGGCCCTGTGACATTGTCTTAGCAAGGAGCAGCACTCCACTTTGCAGAAGCCCTGAAGCCATCACCACCCTCTCTCTCTCTCTCTCTCTCTCTCTCTCTCTCTCTCTCTCTCTCTCTCTCTCTGTCTTGCTCGCTCGCTCGCTTGGAAACAGAGAATATGTTAGGGAAAAAGATGTTGGCCCAGGAGAATTTCTGGAAAGTGTTTTGCTTTTCTCTGGGTGCCGTATCTTTTATTCTTAAGAGTAGAATGAGTTCTTAACAAAATTTGCTTAAAACTTTTTATTGCCAACTTTCTCTCATGGATGCATGTAGTAACTATGCCCATTTCCCTAAAATCTCAGAAATGCAAATATAGTGCCAACAACAAAGTTCAAATAAATCGATGCTAAATTCTGAGGACCTGGACAGAATTTATAAACCATGATTTTCCCAAGGGCCAAGGCTAATGCTGGGCTAGAATGGCAATCTAAAATTCATTTGGTATTTAGATTAGGGTAGATATTAGCTCCCGATACAAAGACATCACCTCCTGGCAGGCATTCTGAATTTATACTCACTCAAAAGGTGATGAGTTAGAATGTGGTATTTTAAAAACTGGCACAGACATAACTAATACATACAAGGGAACATTGATATTGAAATGCTACAGGAGGTCTGGCTAGTCGATCTTTACTTTTAGAAAACAGAACACGCCAGATGTCTCAGGGAGAAGCATAAAATCCGCATCAGGTGCCTAACTGTACAGTATTACATCACAGGGGTGAGGTTTATTAATTTTTTCACTGACAGCAGCTGGTGATAACAGTATGGCCTGGAGCACCAAAAAACTCTGTCCCTAAATACAGGGAAGCTTCTTGGTGTGATTCTTCTAGAAGGGTGGAAAAGAATTTTTGCTTCAGGAATCATCACATACAGGCTGGGCCAGCGAGATGACCCGGCCAGTAAAGGTACTTGTCACCAAGTCTGAGACCCCGAGTTGAGCTCCACATAGGAACCACGTGGTAAAAGGAGAGAACCGATTCCTGCAAGCTGTCTCTGACTTTCGCATGTTCATGCACACGCACCCAGAATAGATACATGAAATACAATTCAAAAATCATCACACAAGCAAAGGATGTCTTAATATCAGCACCTCGTGGGATGTGAGCTAGGATGCTCAACAAACTAGGCTCACGGACACCAGAAAGACAGTCACTCGAGAAGGGAGACACCAGTTCTGCTGATCCAGATACTGAACAAACCTGGCTGTCCTCCAAAATGTCCCTGGCATGAATAATATCTCATTTTGTCATGGATCTGGACCTGTAAGTTGCTTCTGTGTCAAGGGCTGGTCACACAAGAAACGGAGGAAAAATCAGTACTAAACTGGTGAGTTATGTTATGTTCTAAAAATCCTAAATCCACGCCATTGGGAAGTTAAAAAATTGGAGCAGTGTTTTTCAGTTTGGTAGTTTCTACATCCCCGTGTACAGATAGCCTTGTGTGTAACATATAGAATAATATTCAGACAAGCCATCCGCTAGATGATAGGAAAATGATTTTGATGTAAGCCTTTGATTGTATTCTCAATGATTTCTTCTTATGAACATGTTCAAAGGAGTCTATAAAAACATATGTAGAACAAATATGATTCCATTTATTAAACTAGAATTTTGTATGCTATATAATACCTGTTTCTAAAACAGAACTGAGTAATTATTAAAATGGAATTATTGAAACTTGGTATTTTACTTAAAGAGGTATTTTTATATACAAAATCACTGTCCACCAGAATACACTTAGATAAATGCCCTGCTTTTAAAAACTCAAAATTACCTCCATCTAGGTCATGGCAGATGAAATAGATGCTATTTTTTATTTTAAATTTAGAGAAAACATCATAAAATGATCAAACTACTTTCCTTCTGTATTTTTCTAGTAAAATAAAGGTTTTCAAAAACTTTTACCACACCCTGCAATACCACCAGTGCCACCGAGCGCCTGCACGCTGCAGCTGTCCTCTGGTGCCCTAGACCAGTCCTAGCTGTCACAGTTCTAATGCCCTCCTCGGACCTCCTATCCACTTCCTCTCTAAGTCCTGCATGACTGTCACCAAATTGCCAATCTGGGTGTCTTTTCCTGCATTTTAAAAACGTGCCACCAACACAATAATTGTGGTATACTTGATACTTACGTAACACATACCGGATTTTGGCAATTGAAAGCATCATCTTTTTCTAAGTTGAGCTTATAGTTTTGTGTGATACTGCCATCTAATGGTGTCTGTGGCACCCCACCTCTTCCATGGGTCACCGAACAAGAGAGTAAGGAAGGCATAGCTCGTAGATTTTAGGACTTTCGTCGCGGTGAGCACATTTGCAGCATCCTAGTGTTTAAAACTATTTGCATACTGAAATGGCTGACCCTGTGTGGCTAACTTAAACATCAAACCCAAGCCATCTTAAGGTATCTTGTATTGATTTATCAATGGGCTTTAATTAAACACCTTCACTTGTTATCAGTCTTACTCTTGTTTTTTTTCATTCATAGGCAGAAAGCAGCCTTACTTACTCATTCAAGACTATTTCAAATCAGAGCTGTAGAGAATTTCTTCTGAAGCAGCCTTACTTACTCATCCAAGACTATTTCAAATCAGAGCTGTAGAGAATTTCTTCTAAAGACTAGGGTTTCCTTGCTGCTTCTCTTCAATCTTTCTTGCAGACTGTCACCATTCTGTGGATGGGCCTGGAGGAGCTTGCTGACCATCTCCAGTACTGGCACTTGGTATCGCTGTGGCCGAGATCTTTGCCTCTCTGAAATTGAATGACCGTAGACTTGACTAAATGTAAATGGGTAGTGTGCTAGACCTCTTTCAGTTACTCTGGCAAAACACCAGAGACAAAAAGTGTAAAAGGGGGAGAGATTTATGTCAGTTCATGGTTTTAGAAGTCTCAATCCATGGCTGCTTAGTGACCACTTTAGGCCTAGGATGAGGTAGAGCATGATGTTAGGGAGCTGAAGAGAGAAGGACCGGATCCTCCAATCCCCTTCAAGACCACATTCTTGAGTACCAAGTCACCTTCTAATCACCTAAAGCGTTTCACCCACTTCTAGCAGCACTACGACCCAGAGACGTGAACCTTGGGAGGTACTTAAGACTGAAAACGTAACAAGAAGAACAGAGGTTTTAAAATTTCCATGTAACTGCATTTTAAGAGCAGACCCAATACAATTCATCCAGGATGAGAGTTCATCTGATAGCATGACGTCTGTTCCTTAAACCATTTGAACACGATGGAGACTTAAGACAATGACTTCTTAGTTATTCTTACTTATCTATGTGGAAACTAATTTTGCTTAGCTTAGAACACTTTCCTCATGTTTCTAATATAGTCTGTTATCTTATAAATAAGCTACTTAGAAAATGTTTAGCTAAGATGCTCAAGAACAACAATGGACCTGGCATAATCCAGACAACACGAGATGACGCATTTCGTTAAAACACAGTGACAACATGCTATATATGTTTGGAGAAACAGGGATACAGCACATTTATTCTTATGTCTTCTGTTTTAGCTTTAGTGATCCCTGGCCCTAAGGCACTATCAGTGTAAAACAACAAGAAAAAGAAAATACCAGTATATAGTCAGATACAAGAATTGAGCTACAGACCAAAATTAAGATTCTAGAAGCTCTTAGGTGTGTTGGACACAGATAGCTTCCCAATTCACTTCAAGGAGTCCACTTCATAGCAATACAAAGTGTAAGTTAGTTTTCCTCAAACCCCTAATTAAAAAAAAACTTCCTTTTTAAAAAAGTGAATCTAATATTTCTATGTCTATCTTATGAGGTTGTGATTTCAAGAGTTTTAAGCATAGAAAATTGCCTCATAAAACAATTTTATATTTTTAGCTTATTCATATGCTTAGTAAGAAGGCAAAATGGAGACCTATTGCTATACAGCTTTAAAGGTTTTCGTCCAAAGAGAACTCGGTGCCCCTTTGGGAGGGGGCGGGTAGAAAGGCATAGTAAACGTTACATAACAGAAAGCAGGACAGTTTGATTAGAAATATGTTTAGACATGCACTTCGCTCTGGTTTCCCAAGCCAATCTTTATCCTGTCCTTCCTATTTATGCTTCTTTCTGTCTTCCCATTACCTTTTATGAATTTGAAGTCACGTTAATCGAAAAATGAGGGTATGTCCTTCAAGAAAACATAAAGTGAACCAGGCCCCTTCATTCCGGGTGGGTAAGTCTCAGCTGGGAAGAAATCCATCATGCTAGAGTCCCACATACATCATAAGCTCTTGTGTATTTATAGCAGAATAAAAATGTTTACTGCCTGTCTGGATGCATTTCCCAGCAACGGAGAAACCGACATCTAAGGCCGATTGCTCGGAATGCTATCTGACACTACAGAGGAGAGAGCGATGTGTTTTGCAGACACACAAGTAATAAAATACTTGGGTAAGTTCTGAAGGGAGAAGAGAGCCAGGGGAAAGAGGCAGGGGCTAGAAATCATTAAGGAGATTTAGGTTATAAACCAGAGCCTGGTCGGCACACAGAGGAAGAGAGCGTCCCAGGAAGGGAAGATTAACATTTCCCAGAATTTGGCAGTCATTAAAAGCCTGATTTCAGGTTCTTTGGGTATTTGTGAGTCCTATTGTACTTTTCTGACCTAGATTAGTCTGGTTACTCGGAGCACAGCGGTGTAGCTCTGCAGTAACGTTGCCCCATGGCTTAATTTCCCAATTAAACTTAAACAAATTTCTCAAATGCTCATAAAACCCTTGGTGGCAAGATCAGTGCACCTGAATATTTAATTATTTGAATGTCAGTCTGAGGCATAGATAATTGGCAGCTAATAGAAAATGCCTAAGACCTGAAAACAAAAGATCCGTCTATGGCTAATGGGAGAATAAGTGAATGAACTTATTAAAATAAAGGCATTTTTGTTTTATCTTAAATAGCTAGAAAGATATTAGAATGCCGGAACACATTTCAAATAAAAAGAAAGAAGGAAAGTATCCCTGTGTTGCAGTTAGAGTCTAAATTCTGAATTTGGCTGCCGTTAAATAATAGAATTAATATTAAGTGGCTATCTGTGTCTGTCTTCAGTGCAGACTACCTAATGGAAAAAAGCCAGCATTAGTCTAACGGAAAATATTCTTTTCATCTTGGTTATAAGGTTTCCACACATGGAAATACAAAACCAAGACAAATAAATATGTATCCCAGACCGCATTTTACAAAACAGAAATTAATCTGGTGATCCTCATACATCAGCCTAATTACATATCGAGTGAAATGGCTGGAGATTTGGCTGGAAGTTGATAAGCCAGAGGTGCTGATGAAAGGGTTATGGAGCTCAGGAGAGGTCCCAGTGGGAAGTCCAGGGAATTAGTCTTGGGCTCAGTCTTACTTTACATCTTAATTACTGATTTCAAAGAAAGGCTAAACTGCACATTAACTAATTTGCAGATGGTCCTAAACTGGCAAACACTGGGAACTGCAGATTAAAAATCCAAAGGGATTTTGGGGGTCTGAAATAGGGATCATTGAAATCCAGTCCCTAGGAACTAGGAAAGATGATGGTGGAGATGAAACAGAAGGACCAGCTCAATCCTTTGTGGAGGCGTCCTTCTTCAAGACATAAGTCTTAACAGCTAACGCACAGAAGCAGGTTTGAAACTGGGCGCGAAGCAGATGGCACGGGAAGAGCCAGGAGAGAGAATTCTAAAACGCTACCAAGGCATTTGCTTGAGTACGCAATCAACTCAGCCTCCTTCCTTCCATGAAGGTCAGAACTGAGATCATGGCCCTTTGACCACCATGCATGAATTTGCTTTGCACTCTCCATCTCCTGGAGCAGCTGCTGGCCACCCTGCACCCTCGCATTGCTGTGAAACTATAAAATACCTCAGACTCTAGACCATGCAACATCCTGAGATAAAAGAATAGCATGACTGACCTCTCTGTTCCTCTGTCTTCTGGGAGGTGTCAGTAAAAGCAGCAGGGAGAAGTGGGAAGCACAGTGCAAAAGCCACTCTCACAAACAGGTCATGCCTGGGCGGAGGGTGGGATGCTTATCAGTGTACAAACAGTGGAAAAACTCTTTGGTGGAATCCAGAAATGACAGAAATGAATCTCTAAATCAGCGCAGAATGTGACCCTTTCATACATTTGATACAGTTCCTCACGTTGTGGTGACCCCCAACCATAAAATTACTTTTGTTGCTACTTTATAACTGTAATTTTGCTACTGCTATGATGCATAATGTAAATATCCATGTTTTCTGATGGCTACCCCTGTGAAAGGCTCATTTGACCCCACTCCCCAGAGGAGTCACAAACCACAGGTGCCATGCTCTAAGAGACACAGTGGATAAAGTCAGTGGTAGTGTAATACCAAGATGTGAAAGAATATCTCTGCGTTCAGAACCAGCTGACGGGCAAGGTGGGAAAAGAAATGCAGCTGGGACAGTGGTGTCATTTCTGTAAAACCTGCCCTTGTCTGTGTGCCCATCTTCATACTGGGTCCACACAGTTAGCATTGTCTCCAAGTAAGGAACTTTTTGTTAGTCCCCTAGCCACTGAAAACCCTTTACATCCTGGAACTTGTTAAGTCAGTTCTATACTCTCCTCCTGCAAGGTGACACCTCTTAGCTCTGGAGAAATGAAAGCAGCTTGCTCAGGAGAATGAAGACAAAGGTAGTTGCTGTCCTTTCCTCCAGAGTGAGGAAGGGCAAATTGTGTTATCCGCAGGCAGGGCTGGGCTGCTGCACAGGGCACCATGGCTCAGTTGACAGCCCCAGGCAAGGTAAGTATGTGCCAGGCACTCTGGCCTCTATGACAGCCCTATGTATGGTCAAGCATGTGAGAACCATGAACAACAGAAAAGAGAGCACCCAGAAGACAGACCCGGGAAGGACAGCAACCTTTTCAGGGAGATTGGGATGTACCAGAAGCATAGAAAAACCAGGAAAAAGTAAGTGAAAAGAAACATGTTCATCACAAGATAAAAAGAAAGGCAATTGCAGACAGACCTCAAGGAAAACAAACAGAATCCTGGAATTGAAAGCCATTGTCTAGCTGAAACTCACAATGTGCCATGAGTTTAATACTCAGTAAAGCCATTTTCAAAGTCATCAAGTTGACTTTATCTTAAGTATTCTCTTAGAGTGACTAAGAAGTGAAGTTAAGAGAAGCCAAGAGAAGGCAAAGTGACTGGAACGGACAAATGATAATAGGGCAGAGAGAAAGCATTTTAAACATTGGCTTTCAAATCCTGTTGTAGTAATTGGAGCAGTGGGCTGTGTCCCGCCACCCAGCTAGCTTTACCCGAAATAATTACATGGACACCGTATTCTTTTAAACACTGCTTGGCCCATTTCTATCTAGCCTCTTCTAGGCTAATTCTCGCACCTGGACTAGCCCATTTCTTATAATCTGTTGTAGCCCACGAGGTGGCTTACCAGGGAGCTTCTAGCCTACGTTCATCCTGGGTCGGAGCTTTATCGCATGTGTCTCAGAGAGCAGAGCTATACCCACGTCCACCCAGGAGCCGGGAGCATGGCGTCTCTGCTCCATGGACAGCAGAGCTGTGGAGTCTGAGCTCACTTCCGCTTCCTCCCAGCATTCTGCTCTGTTTACTCTACCCACCTATGTTCTAAGCTATGAGCCCAAGCAGCTTGTTTATTACTTAACCAATGAAATCAACAGATTGATATATGACACTCCCACATCATTCTGTCACCCCCTAACTGTGGCAATCAATATGAAAGACTTGGTTAGGATTAATGGAGAGACTGCAACTTTCCCAGTGTTAGCAATCTTCCCATCCTGAAGCGGTGACTGGGTTCTGTGGCTTCTTCTAAACCCAAATCATTTAGCTCAAGAATACCCTTCATGATGTTCTGCAGGTTATACAATTAGAGACACTGTTGAGACCAAGGCCAGAGTACTCATTTCTTCCTCCAATATAAACAGTCCAGTGATGTCATAAACAGAACTAAAGCAACCGTTAGAAATACCAAATGGCTGAAATGAATATATGGAGGTATGTCTTCATGCTTTGAATTATGAAGGCAAGAGAGATTTCTAGAGCTTTTATTAGTTAAGAAATGGAAATGTACAGAGTATCTCAGCTCAGTATGACATGTAGGTACACAGGCCAGGCCAGTCTCTCAGGATTATCCTCACCACCCACAGGTGGAGGCCAAAGCAGGCTGACACATGGCAGTGGCCCAGCAGCAAGAACAGGAAGGAGTAAGAAAGTGTTGGAGCAGCTACACTGACCGGTAACCCTTACACCTCTGCCCCAGGTAAAAGATAAAATCTGTACAGAAAATGGCAGCAAGAAGATGCAATCTAAATGAAATCCCCATAATCCGAAGTCATTTCTGGGGTTGAATTTCAGAAAGGTGGGTTTTTGAATCTCTACTGTGGAATCAAATGGTATAGTCTACAGTCCACTGTTGCTCTGACTTCCAGAAAACAGTTTCTCCAGAAGATTCTATTACTCTTTGTGTTTTCAATTTACGGGTTGAACTTTTTCAGAGATCGGAAACGACGAAAGGAATCTTGTTTTTTGCAATAACAAGCTGTTATATTTAGCAGTTCTCAGCGTAAACAAGCCACAGCTTTACATACAAAAGCTGCGCATCCGGTTTTCTACCAGCAGGGGGAGGTGCAAGAACTCTAAAGCTTCCCCCACCGACGTGCTGAGAAGAGATTCTGAAAGGGAATGAGAAAAGTTACAGATTAGATTAATCACTTCCTTAAAACCAGCAAGGTTGGTCAAGGAGGATTTTCTTGGTGCGCATGAGAATATTATATCCATTAGAGTAAGAAAGGACATGTTTGTTTCTGGTTTAAGATGCCCCTAAAGTGCTTTCTGCTTTGTTTTCTTTTTCATAAACAAAAACTGCGACAGTAGCCAGGCTCCTTTTCATTGGCATGCTCTACACTTCTGGATGAGAATTCAGAAAAGGCCACCTTTGTCTTCACCTGAAAACATCTGGATTTCATTAGGGAGCTGGCACCTGCTTTTCCTGTGCATCCCGCACTTTCTGACCTGTGACCTCTGAGCTCTGTCACTACCGCAGGTGCTGGGGTTGAATGCCACCCTGTCTGTTCTCTGAGTCCACTATCCCTGATACTAACTGTTCCTCTTCAGTCACAGGCTCAGGCGAAGGTTCTGTTTGGCTTTGGGTGTTAGTCTCTTTCTACCATATAAAAGAAAGGATCTGTATTATATTAAATTCTACTCTGTCTTGCTACTTGAATTTGTAAGTGTATAGTACCAAGAAAACAATGAGCTGGAGCAAGCAGCCTTTCTCAACCTATGGATCTTGACACCTTTGGGACCAAATGACCCATCCATGGAGGTATCCTAAGACCTTCCAAAACCACAGATATCTACATTATGATTCATAACAGCAGCAAAATTATAGTTATGAAGTAGTAATAAAGATGAAATGCATCTACTTGTCATTTTGTGTGAAAACTCAAATGAGTCAGATAAAAATATTATCTTTTTTTGATTTTCATATGATCTAACACTAACTTAAACTCTTCAGCATTTTAGTCCAAATGTTTTCCAAAGTTGTCTATTTCATTTTACCTGTCTAGTCATAGGCTACCAGCTTGATCCGGAATGTGATGTGACAGGCCATCCATAATTTGTGCACAGTCGATGATGGGATTATCTGATTTATTGCACAAATACACAGATATAGATATTTATCACTAGAGTTAGAAAGAAGTATAGTCCAATATTCAGAATTTTCAAAAATTATGTTAAAATTATACCTACCAAATAATTCTGTATTCTCAAAAAATTGATAAAATATTATCCAGATAAATTTTACTAATGTGTTTTTACCAAAAGTATAACTTTTAATTGAAATTTCTCAAAATGCTCTTATTTTCTTTCGAATAAATTGTTTCAAATACTTTGCGCTGGGAATGAAATCAAATGATAGGCCTATGGAGCTTCAAAAGAAAACCATGGGACAGCATCTCTAAATGGCTCTCTTTAGATGTCAACAGTGTCTTCAATGTGGATACAGCGTAAACACCTTTTAAAATACCAAAACAAAAATTTCCCATTGGAACCCAGGCTCTCAGGATATAGCTTCATCTCTAGGATTCTATTTGCTTCTCTGAAACCAGTGGCCTTGAGGGGTTGTCTCAGCAATATAAATCACCAACATGACAGACCTGGAAGGATATGTCTACCAAGGCGATAGAGTCATGAACGCTAAGGAGTAATCAAGAACTTTCTGATTGGACTTATGGCTTTCTCCGCAGGACAGAATGCATGTCTGGTGCTGTAAATCTAGCTAAGAATCCATGACTGTGGTGGGGGCAAGTGTCATGGGCCCTAGGGAAGGGCCTTGTGTTATTTTGCCAAATGAACATAGCAACAAACTACACCTTCTGAATGCTTATCCCTGTCCCTGTAGATTGTTGTGTCTCTCACGCTCACCAAGGGAGACTGTTTTTTGTAGTGGATGGTAGTTAATCCAGAGGTGTGCAATTGGTCAAAGTACAGAGGAAAGGTCACAGTAGAGAGTTCAGCCCTAAATATAACTCCTACATGTGTGTCATTGTTGACTTTTGTTTTCTCTTGCTCTTTTTTTCTTTATCACAAAGACATCAGCTAAGGCCCTGTGAGCTCTGCTGTACCCTTTGAGATTTTTCTTTAAGGTTTTGAATTTTTCCAAAAACTCATCAGGAAGCTCTGGAAAAATCTCAAGCCTCTCTAGAGGTTTTCGTTTCCATTCCGTTGGGTCTGTTCCTGTATTTTTTCCCCTACAGGACTGAATCCTCTTCCGTTCTTCTGGGATAACTTTGTCCTCCATGCAACTTCAGTTTACTGGCTGTATCTAAGCTGGAGATGGTGGGAACAGATCTTCCTGAGAACACTGGAAACGTGGATGCCAAGTGTTCTTTCCAACGGATGCGACCGGCAGATAAGAACAACAAGAAACACAACAGTCCACAATGGGCCAGACGTGGTCTTGACTCTACCAGCATATACTGAGCCCAGTGACAAGTGGCTATAATACATTTTTTTTTGTTTGGCTATTGAATAAATTTTAACCTATTATTTATTAATATGGTATTTCATCCCCTCTGTTACCTACAGGGTGCCTGAAGTTCTGTGCTCCAGTTCTGATCAGCTACTGGGCCTAAAATCTATATTCTATAAGAATTAGTAACCACACAAGTGAGTGGAGTTTTCCATGATAATAGAGAAAAACTTCACACATTGTTATATTTTAAGAAGCATACTATTTTATGTCAGTGTTGCTATTGTTGTTGTTTTGTTGATTTTATGTATATTTTCCTTGTTTTTTTATCTACACTGTTTTTAAGAGTCATTTTTATAACAAATACTTTATAATTCTTTCAATAAGCAGTACACTTCTGATTCTAATGTCATTTCCAAGGAGTCCTTTTGTAAGCAACATCAAGGGGCATGTACTTATACAACACATTTTGAAGCATAGCTCTTTATTTCTCCAACAAAGTCAGTGATGGAAGTTTAAAGAATTATTGAAAGATGGTACATTCAAATGAGGATACAAAGAAGATTATTTTTCTCTGGTTACACACACAGATACACACAAACACACACGCAGACACTAAAATATATACAATGTCTTAAATGTTTTTTTTTTTTTATTGCTGATTCATAAACTCTCTTGATCACAGTCCTGCTTTTGTTAGAGTTGCTGCACAGCTCGGGTACCACATGCCAGAAATCAATGTGTCATAGCGACAGTCTTACTGTAATGAAAAAGAGCTTGTGCTGTGGCAGTCACTCCTCAAGAACTGACGAACTCATGACTTGTTTTGCTCTTATTATCAGGACACTTCCCCTCTCCCTCAGCACCTTGAGCCTCTAGGGAGAAGTAAGGAAGAGTCAGAAAAGAACTCTTGAGTTTACAAATTTTCCCTGAGGCAGCCATCTGCAGGGTCATCTCCCCACACTCACGTCTGCTGGGACTTGGGTGGGGATGCTCTGAAGAGAAGTTGGAAGAGGAGGGGCAGAGAGCTATTGCTCAACATCTGCCACTTGGCTGCTAGTACTGGGTCATCTCCTATAAAGCACCAGTGATGAGAGCAGCCTGTGTTGACCAGTGTGCCGTCATGGTAACAGCATCTCAGCAACCCTGAGGTCCCCATGGATGGAATGCATAGCCTACCCAAGCCTAGTGGCAGAGCTATTCAGGTAGCAGTTCCAGCACCACATCCGTATCCCCAAACACTTCACAAAAATAAAAGGTTCTCGTTCTTGACTTTCGGGGCTTGTTTCCCAAACTCTACTGCAAGGCTAGACTAGAGCCCAAAGGTCCCTCTCTCTGAAGGAAATTCCTACTTCTGATTAGTGCAAATGCCTTATTTCTCACGGCAGGACTTAATTTTATCATTTGGAGGATTGCCTGGCAGATCTTTTGTTATCCCCAAAATTCCAATCGAAGACAGGAAAAGCTCTCTAAAGTGGCTTTTGCAGAGCATTTTAGTGGGGTCACAAGATGAGCAGATGCTTCCATGACTCTCTTAAGACTGTCATGTGTATGGACTGGTGCATGTTTATAACCCATTGCCTCGAATAAACCCCAGCTGGTTGAATGAACAAAGCAGGGATTCGAGGGAAGAGAAGAGAATGATCCTTTGGGAACCCCTGCCTTTTCCCATCTGCCTTTTCCTTCTCTTACATAAGGATCCTATCACTCAGACAGAGTAGATTTTGTTCAATTAATTTCAAATTTACATTTTATGGGATTCAGCCTACTCTGTGCTACAGTGCTAAGAAAACTTATAAGCACGCTGAACGTGTTTACAGACACTAATGCCAAATGCACACTGAACATGTATACAGACACAGATGGCAAATGCACACTGAACATGTATACAGACACAGATGGCAAATGCACACTGAACATGTATACAGACACAGATGTTAAATCATCTTTATTTTAACAGGCTATTGTGCTTCCTTTATAGATGGTGTCAAGAAGGTGGTTATGGTAGTGAGGAGTGAATAACTGAGACTTGGAATTTGAAACATTCTTACAACTCTGTATGATACTTCACTAGCCTTAAAGTAGAATAAACGAGGGATGTTGGTAATTGTGTAATGTTATGCCCAAATCCACGAAGTCCCCCAATGCCAACAAGGAGACCGAGTCCCATATGTAAAAGCAAAGAGCCTTTATTTTATGTAAATTTGCAAACTCGGTCTCTCCGCATGTCCAACGTATTGGAATAAATGGAGAGCCCAGAGTTCTGTTAGAGTTGTGTTTTTATAGTAGTAAAGGTGGGAGTGAGGGGTTTCTGAGGTTCAAGACCCCTGATTGGCTGACATTTGTCTACGGGTGTCCTGGTGAGTGTGGGCTGGCAGGTGATCCTATCTACAGCAGTTGGAATGTTAGACATTTCCTTTGGATGGTCTGTTCTTGGGTGGTGCTCAGGTAATCTTAGTTTATGGTCCTTCCTGCAACTAGGTATTGCTTCAGGGTAAACTACTGAGACTCAGGCCTCTATTAAACTTATCAACAGCTGAGTCTTACTGTGACAGGTGATAATGGTTGGAAGGAAAGAACTTCCTTTGGGTGATCTGTTTATATTTAGTTTATCATGGCTGGCTCCTACAGGTAACAGTTTCCTCTGAGACTCAAACATTCTATCCTGCCGGGAATCTCCTTAAGGATGAAGGTAAACAATGCAAAAATAGCTTCAGGAAGTCCCTGAAACTGACCTCTCCTGCCCAAAGTCAAAGAGCTAAACTTGCAAAGAAGACTCTGAGACCCAGCAGGTTACAAAATTTAACAGAAACCAGCTGTGACGGCTTAAGTACATATGGCCCTCAAAGACACACGTGTTTGCATGCCTGGCCTATCCAGAGTGGCACTACTAGGAAGTGTAGCCTTATTGGAGGAGGTGTGTCACTGTGGACACTGGCCTTGAGGTCTCATAGATGTTAAAATCAGGCCCAGTGAGAGAGACAGTTCACTTCCTGTGTCCAACAGAACACGATGTAGAACTCTCATCTCCTTCTCCAGCATCACGTCTGGCTGCCTGCCACCCTTCATGATGATAGTGGACTAAACCTCTGAACTGTAAGCCAGCCCCAATTGAATGCTTTCCTTTAAAGTGTTGCTGAGGTCATATGGTCTCTTCACAGCAATAGAAACCTTAATTAAGGCACCAGCCGAGCTTCCTGAAGAGGTTTATACCAATGGAGACACATGGTACGCACATTCTCCCGTCTGTTGAGTTGCCTGCAGGCTGTGCAGTGTACTGCAGGTCCCCAGCTTCATGAGCTGTCATTCATGCAGGGTTGGGCTTCGGTGATGCAGCTGTCTTTGAGTTGTGTCTGCTCCTCTAAGAAACCACTCACCCATATTCCTGTAAGTACCCTTAATAAAAATAATTGGTTCAGTAGACAGGACTGTGGTGTTCTCTGTATTTTGGTCTGTTGCAGGTTCTGAAGGGATTGGTATTGGCTCAGGCCCAAGTTCTCATCAGCACAAAGGAGATATATTTGTCCCAGAGGGACAAAGGGCAGGGAATAAGAGACAAAGACAGGAGGACACTGGAGAAGGGAAAGGAAACAAGGGAGTGGGTACAGGAATGTTTGGGGGTGGAGTGGGGATAGGATTCTGTGTGTCTGGATAGAGAGGATACAAACATGACCCACAAGCAAATGACAGTTCATTAAGGTAAAGGGGAAGCCCTGTCTTAGGATGAGCTGTTTATCTTGGTTGGGCATGTTAATTAGGTGAGCTAAAAGGGGCTTCTGATGGTTGGAATTCAATACTGTGGTAGCCAGACCATAATAGTCAGCCTCAGGAGGAGGAAACGACCAACTAAGGGAATAGACCTTGAAGGCTAGTTTTAGGAATGTAGTTTAATAAGCAAGAGGCATGCTTGTCATGCTCTGTCTGGCTAGAGTCCTTCAGGCTCCGTATCTGGGACGAGTAGACACATGTGTTGTGTCCCCCCGGAAATTGTTTCTCATACAGCAGTAATATTGTCTATCTAGTTTTTAAGATATCCATATCTCTGTTTCTTTCTCACACACTTCAAACATACAGACAGACATGAAGTGTTAGAGGTCAAACAGTTCATAAGATAAACAAGTAAAAGGATCATAAAATTATTTATTTGTTTCTGCTAGAAACTTTGATATCTAATGTAAAATACCAACTTCTGCCTATCAACTTTAATTATATTTATTTCTTAATTTTTTTATTTTATTGAGCTGTACATTTTTCTCTGTTCCTCTCCCTTCCTCTCCCCTCCCCTTCTATCTTCTCCCATGGTCCCCATGCTCCCAATTTACTCAGGAGATCTTGTCTTTTTCTACTTCCCATGTAGATTAGATCCATGTGTGTCTCTCTTATAAATTCTAATATCAATATGTAGTCACATGTATGACTATATATGAGACTATGAGAGTCTAGGCATAATTAGCGACTGAGTCTGAGGCTAAAATCAGAGGGCCAAGGTACCAGTAGTGTAGGGTCTGAAAACTGAACCAGAGAAACACACTTTGTGATGATGTAGTGAGAGAAAAGATGAATACTACAGCCAAAGAGGGGAATAACAGAGAGAGAGAGAGAGAGAGAGAGAGAGAGAGAGAGAGAGAGAGAGAGAGAGAGTCCTGCCTTCCTCTACATTTTTTGTTCCTTGGCTCTATGAATGAACTAGCTGATGGCCATCTAAAGTAGCAATAGCAAATTTTCTTTCCTCAACTACTAATGCAAATGCTGATCTTTTCTAACTATCTTCATTGAAAGACATATAATCCTATGTTTCTAGTCATGCTTTCTCCTTCCTTGTGTTCTCTGTAGCCATGTGAAACCACCCGTCTTTTCCCCATTTCTATACCATGTCACTGAAAGACAGTTTAGAAGGAAGCATGCTTTTAGGAACTATCTTCTTGTTCACTTCCAAGTCTGGAATGTATGAGACACAAAGAAGCCTTGGTGTGGTGGGTTGAATAAGAATAACCCCCTCATTGGTGGTCATTGAATGCATCGTTCTTAATTGATTGACCTGTTTGAGGAAGGACCAGGGGGTGTGGCCATGTTGGAGGAGGTGTGTCACTAGGGGCAGGCTTTGAGGTTTTAAAAGGTTAAGTCAGGCGCTCTCTGTCTCTGTCCCCGTCTCTCTCTGTCTCTGTCTCCCTTCTCTGTTCCTTTCTCTGTCTCTCTCTTTCTCTGTCTCTCTTTCTCTGTTTCTCTCTCTGTCGCTCTGTCTCTCTCTCTCCCCCTCTACCCATCATCCACTTCTGGATCAAGTTGAAGACAGAGGAGGGATTATATGAGCAAGAGTAGGGGTGAGGTGGTGGGAGGGGCTGGGGACCATGATGGGGAAAACCACAGAAATAGCTGGCCCAAACTAGTGGGAGCTCATGGTCTGGACTGACAGCTGAGGAGTCTGCATGGGACCAAACTAGGCTCTCTGAATGTGGGTGACAGTTGTGTGATTTTTGTCTATTTGAGGGAACCTTGGAAGTGGGGCCAGAATTTATCTCAGGTGCATGAGCTGACGTTTTGGAACTCACTTCTTATGGTGGGATACATTACTCATTCTTAAGGCAGTGGGGAGGGACTTGGCCCTTCCTCAACTGGATATACCAGGCTTAGTTGACTCCCCATGGGAGGTCTTACTCTCTCTGAGGTGTGGATTGTGTGGGCAGGGGGAGGGAAACTTGAGGAGAGTAAGGAGGGGGAATTGTGGTTGTTATGTAAAGTGAATTTAAAAAGAAAATAAAAATAAAAGTAAACTTATTAAGAAACAATTGATGGTTACAAATCTATTAACCAAAGCTATATAATTATAAAAAGACCAGATTTAAAAAAAAGGTATTTTCAACATAAACAAAAGGTAAGGTTCCATTCTAGCCAAATGGTGATAAAGAATCCAATTTACACTTGTGTTTTCTTAAATAACTGAAATAAGGGAATCATTATGAAAAAAGAGCTTTGAAATGGTGAGCCTATTACAGTGGGCACTAAAAACGAAGGAGGCAGTCAAAAGGGCCCTCCAACTCCATCCACTCCATCTTGGAAATGTTTCCATGCCTTCAGGCAGAGAAAGAGAGTGGAGCTGGCCCTCTGTGCTCTTGCTCAGTAGAGGTTAACTGAGAGACTGGAGAAACCAAGCGGGAGCTCCCGGACCTGAGGAGTAGAGAGTAACAGAACGTGTAGCGACCCACAGAAAGGTCCTCCATGCTCCTTCACACACTGATAAAGTGCGTGAAGAGTTTCCACGATGAGGAAAGAACCACGGCAAAGGGACAGGGAGTGTTCTAGTCTCACCAAGATTAGAAATAGTTTCTGTTCCAGGAACCCAGAGTTGGAAGCTCCTCATTGGGGGGGACAGGGACACTCATTTGATACTGCTTTGGTAATGGGTCAATCAGCCTATACCATATAAGAGGCAATGCCAGGCAAAGCTTCAAAGACACCGCTGAAAGATTAGACCCTTTCTCATGTGACTCACAGATCAGAGGTCAAGGAATATCAGCGAGCACAGATGTGCACGTTTGTGCACAGAGATGAATGTCCAGAACCCCGCAAAGTGAAATCTTCTGTGACCCTAATCTCAAAGATTCCAGATTCACAAAGAAGCAGGCAACCACTTCCCACTCTGAAGAGAAAAATCCACTGACTGAAACATTTAGAAGGACAAAGTATTATGGGAGTTATTGTAGGCTACTATAATTTCAATTCATGTTTCAAGGAGGCTAAGAAACTATAAGCTTGTGAGTGGAAATGTAGGTGACAGAAAGATGGATAGAAAAGACTTAGATTGAAAATCTGAAGTGAAAAGGTACATTTAAGGTGTCAAGGTGACTCTTTCTCTACTTCTCGAGTTTCTTTTTCTGCTCTTTTCCCTGTCCCAAGAATAATTTGCTCGAGAAGCCATCTTAAAGCTCATCTGTGAGAGACAAAGGGTGGTACTCTGAACTTACAGCCAGGTCCTGGGACACCAGCCAGTGCTCTGACCTCTACAGTGACTACCTCTTTAGTCCCTGGCCATTGCTAATTGCTTGAGCCATCCCCTTTCTTTGGAAGCTTTTTCTCCTTTCCTCCCTAAACAAGTAGTATGATTTCTAAGAACGATGGTCTTATGGAGAAAAGAATGTAACCCACCAAATCATTGTTTTCAAAATATTTTACCAACCATGGGTTAATTTGTTTATGAAGATCTGCCATAGACAATTTTTTACCTAGGGGTATATGCAAACAATATTTTGTGAATGAGTTACATGTAAGTTCAATGAAACACAGGGATTCCCTAGTTCTGGTCCTGCTCCATACAATACTGTTGTTGACTCTCAAATAGCTACAAGGAAAAGCTCCACTAGTTGTATGGGAAGAGATAAAATCATATTTTTATTTGTCTACTTTCTCGGAATACTTTGTATTCTTTCCAAGCAAATGCAATTTGCTCTAATTGGTTTGAATTCAAGTTCATGCTCTCTGAGTTGAGACTTCCTTTGCTAAAAAAGATGTCTGCTCCTTCAAAGTCCACATGCTACTCTAACAAATAACAGAGGCTAACGTTGGGGGATTTGTCTCTAAATGTGAGATCCCAAAGGGACATTGAACTGGATTTGACTTTAAAGTTGTCTTTTTTATAGATACAAATATTTGACATCTGACCCAAAATCTGTCCTCCTGAAATATGTCTAAAAGAAAAATAAACACTTATGATTTATGATAGACACACTTTTGAAACATGCTTCTGAAGAGAGAACTGGTTTGACGCAGTTTGGCACCAACAATTGAACTTTGAGTATAATGGATGAGTCTGTCAGTTTCAAAATGGTTTTGCATGGACAAAACAAAGTTTTCTTGTACTTTATAATTAAATATACATAACAAAATGTTTCTTATTTCTCATTAGTAAATGATAAAATTAAAATTGAGTTCAGTCTAAGTATTTCAGGACGGTTAAGATTAGACATAAAGGATTTTACATCTTAATATGATTTTCAAATTAAGGTTTTTATGGCTAAATTCTATTAATTAATGACTTAAGCTTAGAGAATGGCTGATAATTGACCTCTGTTTCACTCAGGCAAATTACATTCTTCAGACTTAACTAGCCGTCTGGCATGAAAATTACAAAATATACCCAAATAAGCAAAAAGTAAAATTTAAACAGAGCACCAAAGCCTGTCTGACAAAATTGCTTTCCAAGCAAGTTGACTAACACTTACAGAACAGTTAGAAGAAGCCACATGCCACTCACAAGCCAAAAGCACATTGCTCCAAATGGTTTTAAACACGGAAACGACACAAGTATGTTTCCTGCCACCAAGATACTTAGAACCTATTCAAACAGATTTATTAATAAATGTAAACATTTTAAAGTATAACAGTACAAATATTATATGTACAAGCTATTTTTGAAAATTTTTATGTAAATTGATGCATCTTATCTCCCAAATCCTATGGTCCAAGATCAGAAATATCAGAGGCAGGTTTTGATGAAGACAAGAAATGTAGTAATAAGAACAAATTTTCATAGGTAGAAAATACAGTAAGGGGAGGAAAGAATAAAAAGTTTACGGATTTCAGTTTTAACTAGGACTCCTCATGTAAGTAGCCATGCGAACTAAGTAAATGCTAAAATATGCCATTAGTGGCTTATTTTCTATAGTTATGAATAGAGACTGCATTAGCCATGCATAAGGCTACTATAGGCCTTAGACAATCAGTTATAGTAAACCAAGTATGTTGTGCCACATTTACCTCCTTCCTCAACATGGTATAATTATTTTTGTTTTTAAAAGATCTCATAACAGTGACCCCACAATGACAGTGTCTCAACAACTCATGAACTTATTTTCTGACATATAAATAAGCCCTTGTTAGAAAGTCCGAAGTCAGTGTGGTAGTTCCCTGATGTCACAAGACATGCAAACTCCTCTTGTGTTTCTGCTCACCATTTTTGGTGTACTGCCACCATACTCAAGGTAGACACTTGGTCCAGGACATATGATGCAATTCCAGCCAACTTACGATCCAAATAACAGAGTGAAAACTACAGGAAGGTAAAATGAATTTTCCCCTAAACTCCCTATGGTTTGTGCTCCTAATGGCCCAATATGACTAAAGACTTGGTTCTCAATTTGGTGTTTCTGGAAGTGATGAGGACCTCTAAGAAGTGGAGCCTAGAGGAGCAGAAAGAATGAGAGATCAGAGTTTTGGGGCAGAGTGCTGTGAAAATGTCTTTCAGATATGACAAAGCCATTGACCAAAGAACCAACTGCTTCTCTGGTCGCAGGCTCCAGCTTGGACTGTCACTATTTCATCATGTGACAGGTGGGGGTGGGGGAGACTCGGATGGTCTCACATCTCAATGAGGGGCTGAGGGAAGCTAATGGATGCCAGGGAAGGAGAATTGATTTTCCTCTGCGGGGTAGCTACTCATCTGCTGCCCCTGTTCCAGTAACTAACCCCCTACTTATGCACATGGAAGCAACCATGATTAAACTCAATGTATGGGAGCAAAGGACATGAAAGTGGATGAAGGTTTATTGAGAAGCAGCATTTTATTCCAAACAGGGCAGTAGTAGAGTGTAATAAAGTTCTAAGATGCCCCAAATTCAAGATATAGATGTAGAACATTGTCAAAGAATCATTAAAAAAAAAAAAAAAGAGCTGGAGTCTCATGGAAGGTAAGTTATTGTAGGCGCATCATTGGGAGGACTCATGAGTTCCCAGTCTCCCTTCTCTGGCTGCTCCTGGTTCAGTATATAACATATACTTGTTACTGCCTGTGCTGTCAGCTACACACCATGATGTGACGTAACTGAAAAATTCAGGTGCCCTTGCTTGAATCCCCAACACTGAGTCAAACCTTTCCTCTTCCCTAGTTGTCCATGTCAAATATTTCATTGTTGTAATAAAAATCCATTGCTGTCCTTTTAAAGAATCTTTCCAGAATTCTTTGGCAACACATTAATTCTCATGTGTCTAAAGTGGATGTTGACAATAGCCCAAAACTTCTTGGAAACTTGCCGTCTATTAAAGCTGGTTTAGTTAATGTGATGGTTTGAATTAGATTTTCCCTGAAAGCCTGGAACAGTCTGTCCACAGTAGACACTGTTTTGGGGGGCTTTTGAGGTATGGCCTTGCTGGACTACATGTGCCTCGGTGGCAGTCACTGAGGTTTTAAAAAACACGTGCCATTTCCCCTGAGCTCTCTATTTCCTGTTTAAAGTTCAAGATGTGAACACTCAGCTTCCTGCTGAAGCCTCTAAGGTTATAGCCTTCTGTCCCTACCATTACAGATTCATTAAGTCCACGCATGGAGGCTGGACTTAAACCTTCACAGGGGCGAGAAGGTGTTTCCCCCAAAAGCAACACAGCCACCATAAGAATCTTGCCAACAAGGGAGAGAAATGTCCAGATTCAGGTGAGTTTACATTATCGGATGATACATTTCAATCTACTGAGACAGTTAAAGAGAAGGTGCCGATGTCCAGGACTCTGCATGGATAGTGACAATGAACTGTTTTCAGGGGCTAAGTAATTTTGATGAGGGGTGTCAGCTGTTGATTAGCCTGCTACCATTTCTTGTGTGGGCAAAACACCAACTCTTTTGATTGAATATGTTTATGGAAAGAGTCAAGTAGTAGGGAATTGTTTGAGTTATTTTATAGATGAGTGATAAATCACATCTGTAATGTCAGTAACTAAGTCTGGTACCAGTGAAAGTCTGCTATATTTCAGTCTTTTTTTTTTTCTTTTTTCACCAGGAGTAGCAAGGACCAAGCCTGGACCTTATACAGAAAGGAGGAATGAGGACCTAGTAAGAGACCCTCTACAGCTTATCTTCTGGACTACAAATAACCCAAGCAACACACAAGATCCGTGTCACCCCCATGCACCCACTGGCCCTTGGTCTTATATCCAACAAACTTTTTGCCAAAGGAGTCAGATGCTCAGGAAAGGGCAAGGTGAGGTCAGGATTTCCAGGGATCAATGGCGAAACTTCCAACCCTAAGTGGGAGCTGAGGGATGGTGACCACTGAGCGTGGGGAGCAAAGCACAAAGGGCCAGAGGGATAGGTGGGGGAGTCCGAGTCTAGCTCGGATAGCACAAGCGCTTGTATGTGTAGATGTAGGCTTTGCAGCTGAGACACGTATGCGTCACATCCTTGACGTCATTGATGAGGCAGGGGATCAAGCGGCAGCCCAGGTCATAGGCAGCAGAAGAAGCCCAGCATGCAATTCATCAGGTCAGTCTCATAGGAGATGTTGATGATGACTGCCTGCTGGCAGTGGGGGCACACTGTACAGGTGCACCCTTAAAGATCTCTCCCTGTAGCACCGTCACCGTGGTGGCTGCTCTTAATAGAACCAAGACTGTGACCGTGCGGCCCCCAAGGCCACAATAGGACCCTGGTGGGTAGGGCCCCGGTGGATAATAGCCCACAGGTGGGTGAGGGCCTGGAGGAGGGTAGAAACCCACAGGCATGTAGGTGCCATTCATGTGAGGGGCACAAAACCAGGCTGAGGCACTGGGTGACCGGGTAACTCCTAAGGTGGAGGAGCAACTGCAGCCCAGGGCAGAGCCATGCCTGGTGGTGGCTGCATCACTGCTGGGGGTGGTTGAGGCCCGGGGTAGGTGCGGCTCCACTTTTTCCCCCTAGTAGTGGGGCTGTAGGATCTCCAAGATGAGGAGGGGGTGGCTCTTTAGACATGTTTGCTGCTGCTCCTCCTGGACCTCAGATTCCTGGTGCCCAGAGAATAAAAGCGGGTGAGAGCAGTTCAGCTACTGGCTGAGACACGGATCCAGGCATTCTCAATCCCTACAGAGCCAATTCCCCTGCTTGAAGGAATACAAAAGGAGTCAGCTGAGGTTGATATCTGGCACTGCCTTGTTCCTTTCTGTTTTGATCTGAATCCAGGAACCCGAGGCTGGAGGAACACAGAGACTGGCAGGTGTCCAGCCGGTGCTCCCAGGAGCCCCTGTATCATTGGCCCCTCACAACAGATTTATAAGCTAAGGTCCCTTCCTACTCATTAAGTGTGAAAACCAGGTGACTTTGTCTAGTAGGGCTACATTCTTGTAACTTTATAAAGGTTACCTCAACATCAGTGGATTTTGTTCTCCCAGCTTCGTATCCAAAATGGTATGTTCTAGAATTATTTAGAGGCAAGCAATGTTTTTATTCTATACACATATTCAGCCTCCTGCAAAAGACATCCAAGGCATAGATAATAAAAACTGGCAGCTCCCTGAGAAGTCAGTTATCGATTTCAAATCTCAAGGCTGTCACTGACTGTGGCATCCTCTTCAACAAACTATTCCCTTTCTTACGTCAACACAGAGATTTTGAGAATTACACCACAAGTATTGTGACATCTTCAGCACAATAGAGAATTCTGGATTTGAGTTTTCAGAATTATAGATCAAATTTTGTGACCTTGAGATGGTCTTTTAGTACAGTTCTTTGTTTATGAATGAGTTTATTTGCTAAATGCCTGAGATACTCCAGCTACTATTCAGTATTACACAGAAGAGAAGAAAACCTTTCTGCCTCTTTACAATCTTAGACGTTTAAGGAATACAGCATCATTCTGTGAGAACTGCCAAGAATAAAAACACAGCAATGAAATATGACACTTTAACTGTATTTCAGACCAAAAGGTCCTAAGGGGCATTTATAGAACATTCCAACTGAAAGCAGCAGTATGTGTCCTTCACAAATATTCATGGAAGAGTTTCCAAGAAAGATCACATGTAAGACTGAAAAGCCAGTCTTAACAGACATCAAATGACTCAATTCATATCAATTATGTTCTTTCATCACAATGGTCTGGAATTGTAAATCACAGGAGAAAATTTGGAAGACTCACAAATGCATGGAGATCAAGCATACTAAATATGCTACTGATGAATAGAGAAACCAAAAGAGAACTGTGTACACACCTCCTCAGTCTCTGCAGGTCACATGTGATACCCCAATAGTCATGGCAGAGCTCAGTGTCACACCTGTCCTTTTCAATGTTAATAATTATTTTATTATTTGAAAAATCAAAATATAATGACATCTTTTTTTCCCTTTCTCACTCCAACCCCTTACATATATGCCATCTCCCTTCGAAATTACGGTTTATTTTTCTATAGTTATTACTGGTATGTATATCTCAGTCCATTTAGTATTACTTCTATGTAAGTTATTTCAGGGCTGACCAATTGGTATAGAATAACTAGCTATGGAACTTATCCCAGGGACGCCTGTTTCTCCTGCTTTCAGCATTCCTTAGTTGCACGTAGTTCTCTGTTTAGGCATGGGGCCCTGTGAGATCTTCATTTTCCATGTTATCATGTCTACTGATGTACTTTTTTGGGTCGCGTTTGGGCTACCGTATAGTTGAGGGATCATGGGTGAAGCTCCCCTCTCGTTTTAGGAGACACAATTTCACAGCAGGTTTCCTGGTCACCTGGCTCTTAAAATTTTTCTTACCCCTCTTCTTCTGACTGCATTATAAACATCTATTCTGCTGCCCACAGATAAATGGAGGTCTCACTCATCAAAGAAACATTTGTTTACAAAGGGAGATCGTTACAGAAAACTACAAAGGTTCAAAATTCAGAGAACAAATCATTTTTGTTTCAGTCACCTATGAATAGTTACAGTGTTAGTTAGGAGAAATCCTTTACATATTGAATACATGTCTGTCTTTGTTCTGACTCCAGGTCATTTAGACATTGCTTTCTCCAGTTCACTTTTCTGCCCTTATTCTGAAAGTCCTTATTATAGTCCTTATTCTGAAAGTAGCTTTTCTCAGTGACTTCTTCATTCATTAACAGAATACTAGGGTATAGATGCAGTTTTGAGAAGTAATCTAATCTCCCATCACTTTGATTTATTTCATAATTCTAGGATTACAAGATATTTCTTCTTTGACTTAGCCATTTAGAATAGTTGCCATTATAAAACACTGAAGAGTACATTGTACCAAACAATGATGTCCTTAGTACAGACAGCAACCAGATGACCTAATGTGTCTTTCAGTTTCTAACTTCTATGATATATTACAGTGTGGCATCTCTTTGTATAATAGTCCTTTATGTGAAGAAATGAACATATCATCTAATTCTTTATTCCTTTTGCTTTTCAACCACAATATAGCCTCTGATCAAGCTCAACATTAAAATTAGAAAGCAGATGAACATCTTTCAATGTGCTCTGAAATCCTCTGTTCACAAGGTAGAATGCAAAACTGATGAACTCTGAATTTATAACTAAGTAGCTGAAGTTTTATTGTGTAGATAAACTTATTGACCAAGAACATATGTCCTTCCTCTTCTGTGTTGCATCTATTTATCTTCTCCCTAATTCACCTAATTTATGAATTGTATGAAAAATCACTCTAAAATGATGAAATCATCTGATGTCATTTCAATTAATCAGCTCCTCTTGCAACTCTTGCAATACATGAATAGGGTACTCCTTTTACTTTCTAAATTACTAGGGTTTAAATTATACATAACGCTTTATGTCTTCAAATGTATTCTTAATTTTAATTACAACAGCATAATTAGAAACACAATATAACTAGAGCAGTTTGGGTGGATATTTCTTGATTATGGTTATTAAAATTTTTCAAGTAGTTGAAGGAATAATTATGTGAGTATGTATGTGTTTTTAGTGCATGTGTGTGGCCATGCATAGGTACACACACAGAGGCCAGAAAGGACACAGTATAAGACCACTCTCCATCTTATTTCCTTGAGATCAAGGGTCTTGCTAACCTTCCATCTTCACAATCTTCAGGAGACAAGCTGGCTGACAAGTCACAGTAATGCTCCTGTCTCCACCTGCTCCATGCCCTGACTTTTACTTGGTACTGGGGATGGGGGTGTCTCAATTCAAGTCTTCATACTTTCACAACAAACTTTAATACCCACTGAGCAAAATTCCCTTCAACTCAATAAGGTTTTCATTCATTTTTTAAGACTGCATTCACTCTCTTAGGTAGTCGTTCTGTGTACCAACAAAGAAAAAATTCCATTTATTATTAAATAATATGACAGATCTTTGAAGAGATTCCATTTGTTTTCTAAACACCTCATAAGACAAATGCTTATCATAAAATCTAGTCCCCAGAACAGTCCCTGACAGATGGTGGCATGGTGTGATATACAGCCATGAGCATTACTTTATTGGATGGCATCCATCAAAATCATAAAAGAATGGCTATGTATCACAGATTATTAAAATCCTAAGATGTGCATTAATGAACTTTAGTTCGGGGAACATTCTTAGGGTCACAGAACACTGAGAGGGGAGTGTGCAGAGATTCTGTTTGTGAGTTTTATAGTCATTGAGCAATGTAGTTCTCAGCAGGTGACTGGCACAGAGCAGCAACTCACAAAGGTGAATTGGCACCTACAGGTCTCATTTCCCTCAGATTCTCCATCATTCATTCTTATCTTTGCTTTGCCTTCACTCTCAAATAAATTTACTAAATGACCTACAATTAGAAATGGACCTCGGTTTTTACATTTCTGACAGGGGAAACCTCAGTGACTATACTGACATCTGTCTCTCAGCTTTCTCCTGGAAGTCCTGTACCTTTCTCCGCATGACATTCCCCAAAGTCTCTTATCTGTTTGCCATGATCTGCTCTCAAGAAATCATCTAAGACTTCTCTGTAAAAATGTGAGGTCCCTTTGCAGACCCCGCCAAAGAATTAAGCCAGCCACGCGCAAATGGCCCTGGCTGAGGAGGGGAAGCATGCCCCTCGACACCCAGTCCCAGAGACAGTCAGATGCAGTGGGGCATCGAGTCAAGCTGGAACTCATTTATTTTCTTCCAACATGCAACTAATAAAGCAAAACCCCCATGAATCCAAGAAGCGGGAGGGAAATTAACCAATCGCTTCAGCATTCACGTCTGTATGAACCTAGGCTCCTTTAGCCCCTAATGGGGATCGCATGGGTATCAGGCACTTTATGTCATCTTGCCTCATCTCTAACTCCAATCATCTTCTTGTGAATAAGTCAGATCTCCTCCCCACTTTGCTCCCCTTCAGCATCATCTTGGCTGGGAGTATTCTTCATGGGCTTTGCAACATCACCTTTTTGAATTTCACGACTGTCCCAGGTGTTCAGATACAGTCCACAACTACTTGGCCTGACCCTATCTTCTGACCTACTCTCCTTGTCTCTCCCCGACTCTAAACTCATACAGTGTGTAGATGAAGTTCTACTTTGCAGCCTATCATTACAAATTAGCCAAACTAACACCTCTGCTCTCCTAAATTTCTTACCCAGCCAGGATATAGAGTCTCACTTTCCTAGGTTCAAGTGTCCACCCCTCAGGTTACCTACTTGGGTCTAACAATTATCCCAACCCACAAAGCCATTACCTTAATTAAATAGGAAACACCTATTCCAGTTTCTTGCAGTCCCCTCTACCAAGGAATAGCTGGCTTCTTGCGATCCTGAATCCTATCTTTTTCTCTCCTTGCTTGCCCCATGTATAAGGCAGCTCTTGACTCTCCACACGAGCCCCTCCTCCATCTCATTACTAAACGCTTCCAGAGGCTCCAATAGGCTCCAGCTCTTCATCTCCCAGACCTGACTGGTCCTTTCTCCCTCTATGTAACAGACAATAAGGGATATGTCCTTGGGTTCCTCGGTCTCACTTGAGACCTTCCTTTGTACCTGTAGTGTACCTGTCAAAGAAACTAGATCTTACCACTCAGGGATGGGAGCCCTGCAGATGTACTTTAACAGCTGCCAAACTCCTTACTCATGAATCAAAGGATCACCTTTGAGTCACCCACTACTGTTTTCTCCCAACACAACCTGTCCCATCTCTTAATTTATTAAGGCTTACAAGCTCTACCTTCTTCCTGAGTTCTTTCTTTCCAAGGGGCACTAGTGGGAGATGCCACACTGACTTTCCAATCTTGCCCATCCCTCAACATCTCAAATCTTCTCCTTCAACCTCATACCGACTATTCCCATCTTTTTCTTATATTGAAAACCTAGAGGAACTACTGCCCCATCCTTCACGCATACAGGAGAGTACATTGCCCAGGCCACCTATGCCTGGTATACAGATAGCAGCTCCTGGGGGCGGGGGGAGACCTGTAAAGTGGGCATAGTGACAGACACTGGGGTTGAAGCCTACACACTCCCCATATTAATGGCCAGCAGGTTGAATTAATTGCTCTCACCCGTGCCTTCCAATTAGCACAGGAATAATCCCTAAACATTTACACAGAGTCCAAATATACCTTTCATATCCTCCGGTTCCATGTTGCCATCTGGAAAGAGTGTGGGCTCTGAAGACAAAAGGAGGGTCCATAACTAATTAAGGCCAAACGATGGCCAAGCTTTAAAACTTCCCATCTCCCCAAAGCTATAAGAATTACTCACTGGCAGTCTCATCCGACCAACAGCTCCATCATCTCTGAGGGAAATAACCAAGCTGACCAGACAGTCAGGACAGCATCCTCCAAGACCCAGACTCACCTCACCCACCTCAGGGAACCCACACCCTACATCTCACACCCTCACAGTCACCCCCAATACTAAACAAATTCTCTCCTATTTACACCGGCCACTTTATCCTAATAGTCAGGCTCTGTCTCAAGACTCAACTCCAGCCAACTCCTGAGGACTTACAGTTCTTAAAATCAATCAC
>NW_004949100.1:10463881-10473044 GCF_000317375.1 Microtus ochrogaster | reverse complement strand
GCTCTCAGGATTGGTAGAAGAGTTTAACAAGAAGTCTCTGACCTCTTTATCAGGGAGATTATTTCCTGACTGGAGATTCCTGCCTCTCTCCAGTCTGACAATGGCCCTGAATTCACCCCCAGGTTTCCCAAACTTTCTCTAAAGCTCTCATCATCCCCTGGCTTTTACATATTCCATACTACCCCCCAGAGTTCAAGAAAGATAGAACAAACTGACCACTCCTTTAAAAATGTTCTTGTTAAAATGTCAGAGGAACTTCAACTTGACTGGGTATAACTCTTGCCGCTGGCTCTTTTCAGGCTCTGGGCTCTCCCCAAATGACCCCTTTCCATCTCGCCTTTAGAACTCATGTATGGGCAGCAGGTTCTGGCCCACAATCTCTCATCTGAACTGTCTCCCTGATGATGATCTGTGTCCCTGATCATCTCCTCACCCCACTGCTGTAACACTTCCATCCCCTCCTACGGAACTTTACGGACCACTCTCTACTTTGACAATGTGCAAACCCCTCTCCCTCTTTAATCAGCATCAGGAATCAGATTCTTCTCTCTCCTCCAGACCAACACCCCTTACCCCTAAATGGCAGGGTCCCTTTAAGTAAATTCTTGTAACCCCACAGCTGCTTAGCTTCAGGGCCTCCCTCAATGGATTCACCTGTCTCACCTCAAACCCTTTACTCTCCCACTTCAGAATAATCTCTCGTCATACTCAGTGACTCAGACAGAGCCCTGTTCCCTTAAGCTCCAGAGGACACAGAGATCAATTGCTTTGTCTCCAGTTCCGGAGGGATGCAGTCTCACTCCACAACTGTACTCAACTCTACTGGATTGGGAGCCCTATGTGTTTCCTTCCTGATCCTTCTCCTCACTCTCCTATCTCCACCAAACAAACTCTGCTTCATTAATCTTCCTTGTGTGTCTCCAGTGACATATTCAAATCCCTAACTAACTACTCAGCTGTTGTTACAGTGACCACCATTAGCCACAGAGCCGGAGGCACAAAGACTACTAGAGATGCCCAGGTGGTAAGGAACAGTAACACTCCAGAGACATTCACACCCCTAGACTCAAAAGGGAGACTCACAAAACAAATTTTAAAATAACAGGTTTATTATTGACTACCTTGAGCCAGCAGCCACCAGTGTCTCCTGGACATTAAGGTGATACCATGGTGATAAAAAAGGACTAGGTACCTTAAGGTTTGTTTCAGGTGAAAATTAAAAAGTTTAATTGGTTATTTTCCTCTCACTTGCTATGTGACTGTCCGTAACTTGAATAACCAATAAATTTCTATTAAGCTATTTACCCAACTCTAGCAGAGTATTAAACTCTACATTCCACCACTCAGGATTTTAAAGTCCCTTTGGTTGTTTCTTAATATGTCAAAAACTTATCTCTTTTATAATCTTAAAAGTTCTTATAAGCTCCAGGGAGCTGAATTGGACCCACCCGTACAGATCAGATTCACTCAAGTACCATTCACCTTTTTCCTGGTCTTCGGACCCCCTTCCCTTATCTTGGGACACCTGGGGAGCCCCCCTCCATCTTGGGAATCTCCTCCCTCAATTACCAGTATCTAAGGAAAAATTTCTAAACTTCATCTTCTGCTTTGCCAGCATCTTGCTAGGTCCAAGCTGTCAACCAGACGATTTCACAGAGCTCAGACAATGGGAAGATACAGCCACCTCAGGACAACCCCCCCGGAGATGAACGTCTCCCCCCAAGTCAACTTGAAGCAGTTGTGAGAGAGCCAACACTCTCATTCCTGCCCACCTGTTACCCTTAACCCCTCACTTTTTTATAATAAACAAAGGATAAAATGTCATTTCTATCTCATTCAGGATCCCACAGCTGTCAGCATTCCGGCAAAATGCTTAATCATCCTAGATGCTAGCTAGCACTTCCAGAGTCCCGTGACCATGTATATGCCATCAGCATTTAGGCAAACTGCCTAGTCACCCTAGGGCCTTATGCCCTATGTAATCTACACACATGAGCAGCGTGACCACATAATCTGTACAGAGGAAAGGCATGGCTACATAAGCCCCCATACGCATGAGCTGAACTACCTTTAAAAAGCGGATATGCCCACCCCACACTCTCTTTCACCATGCTTTCTTCAGCAGGCCTGTGCACCCCCTCTTCCCTTTCTCTTTATTAATAAAAACTCTTAAAGTGTGTTTTGTTGTCTATCGTGTGGTCCGTTCTCGTGCACAGTAGTATCAGTAGATATAAGCTCATGTTTTTTAATTTTTTTTGGTTGTCTTCTAAGAATAAACTTAGAAGCTCTTCTCATTCATGCTGAAATCATTTGTCCAATCTAATATGAACAGTTCTCTAGATAGATAGGAAAAGTGTTGATGCCTTTAACCCAGAATCTTATCTTTGAGCCACCAAACTTTTACTATGGACTCAAAGGCGTGAGTCTACTGTTTTTTTCTACAGTGTGGAATTCAGTACAATCTACAGGGTGGTGATACTAATATAACTTTCTTCTCTTTATATAAACTTAAAATATTCTTGTAAGTTTCAGAGAGTCATGAGACTTAGATTTACCTATCACAGGTCAAATGGACTCAAGATAAGTACTCCTGTCAATCAACAGCCTAAGTTTCCCACCTGCCTATTCCTGAGGGTAGGATCTCTCCCCCTTCCCTTGGTCTTGGAACTATTCTTCTCCCCAAACTACCAGCACCAATGGGCATGGAAGTTTCAAGTGTACAGGATAACTAGTTTCCTCTAAGCTCCTTAATTCTATCTTAGGTCCCAGAAGGTTTGCAATCAGCTCAAGACTACAAATTGCCTCCAATACACCCGCCCCAGATGTTCTTTGAAGCCTGTATCCCCAACTGCTCCAAAGTAGCCTACAGTTTACTTGCTACAGGTGGTCTCAGAGAATGGGGCAGTAAGAAAAAGTGACCGACCATCCCAAGGCTGTATTTCTCTCTCCCTTCCCATCCTTTGACCATTATTCCAGCCTTCCTGCTTTCCCACAACCAAGCCCTGATTTCAGCAGAAGTAGTTAAGAAGACTTATGTTGCCCCTTAGCATCAACCAAAGGTTGGGATGTTAGATCTCAAAGAAACCCGGGACACGTCTCACCAGTACTTGAGGCTCCTCCCAGCACTTCTTACCCCACACCCTACCCTAAACCTCTTCAATTACAGGCTTGGCTTCTCTTCTCTTCCTCCAGCCTTCTATCTCTATATAACTCAGCCATTTTGGCTACACATTCTCTTGGTCTCTTGGCTTACTCTGGGACACTTGGTCCATGACTCCTCTCTTGGTTCATTTACCCCTCTTCTCTTCCTCTCACACTGCCCCCCTCATGACCCTGTTCAGTCAGCTGGCCATGTTTAGTATGAACCCTTCTGGAGACCTCCGGCTGATATTTTCAATAAACCCTTTCCCTCAGTCATACCGTGGAGGGGTCATGCCATCACTGTCAATCAGTGTTAAAATATTATCTCTCACTAAGCATGTTAAAAATTCTCTACTGCCCATTTTCAGTATCTATTAGGCAAATTTGATAGCTAATAGCTTAAGAAGGATGACATTTATCCAATTCAAATGATTAAACAGCATTAAAATGATATTTGTTGACACAGTGTCTCCAATGTTAACGTTAAAACCTAGTTAGAGCTGGGCGGTGGTGGCACACGCCTTTAATCCCAGCACTCGGGAGGCAGAGACAGGCAGATCTCTGTGAGTTCGAGACCAGCCTGGTCTACAGAGCTAGTTCCAGGACAGGCTCCAAAGCCACAGAGAAACCCTGTCTCGAAAAACAAAAATAAATAAATAAATAAATAAAATAAAACCTAGTTAGAAGACAAAGGGACCCCAGTAAAACCACAAAGACCTGAAGGATTGTGGCAGTCCATGAGAGCCATACCCTACGAGTTCCAAAATGTCCTAACAAACTTCCCACTTCACCAGTGAAGAGCAAACAGAGCATGTTAGCAAGGAGTGATCTGTTGCCACTGGCCTCTGAGGCTGGCTTTTACCATTTACCCCACCCTGGTTTCCTGAGGATATACTGCCAACGTGAACTGTTTGAATGCTTTCTGGCCCTAGCAGAAGGTGATAGGCCTGGCAGAGATGGCAAGCGCTCTTAGTATAATCACTAGTCATGTTGCTATTACACAAAGAGTTGCCATCTCTCTTACAACCCTTTTATCTTCTTTTCTATTCAGAAACAGAACAGTTTCTTTTAATTTGCTTATCCCAAAAGCAGTACTGGGGCCAGAAATCTGGGAATATTTTCACAGTCTTTGAAAGCTTTTAGGCCGCCACTTAGCCTCTGGGTATTTTACCACCCCCATCCAATAAAGCCTGTCCTGTTTCTCAGCATTGAACCCCATGGTTAGCACAAGGCCTAGTGTTTACTTTTCCCTCCCTTGAAGCCTACGACCCATCTCAGAAATATTAAAGAGATAAGAGGCCGTATGAAAGCTCTCAAGACACTTTACATTTGGAGCAAACAATGGACTATTTACTTGGCTTATCTTAGAATGGGTGTTCCCTCAGTTCATTAGGGAAGGGCCAGGGTAGAGGAAATTTACACAAGGGACTTGGGGCCTCCCAAATCTCCTAGGAAGTAGCTAGACCTTTGGGGTACCAGCCTTGTGGCCTCAGCCAGGCCTGCCAGGCTCCAAAAAGAAGATAATGTCTCACATAAACCCTTTATCTTCTTGTTGAAGCTGAGTATTTTATAACTGAAACTAGAGTTATGTACACAGGTTGGGTACTGTTGAGATTCTCTATCACTCAAGTATGAAAATAACAGAAGACTACTCAGTGAAAAAAATAGAGCTTATTAGTCAGGAGCTGGCTAAAGTACAGTGATCAGCCACTGTCAATGGCTTTTCCCAGTGACTCAGGGAAGAAAAAAAAAACTACAGTGATAAAAAGAAGGCCTTTGGATACGTGCCCTAACTGCAAGGTTTTGGGAAGGGCCAATTAGAAGCAGAACACCCCGTATAATTAGTTTGAAGATCACATTTGGTTTCTGCACTTTATCTTGAGTTAAAAGCACAGGCAAAATTAAGGAAGCTGATGGCTATTGAGTAAGACCTGAAGGAGACTAGCTGCTCCAGAGGCTGCTGGTCAGCTTCCTGGCAGGGTTGTGGTCTAGTTTTTTGGGTCAAAGTTCTATTTATGATGTGGTCATGCTGCCTTTCATGTGGGTTTCATCTCCAATTTTACATCACTCTAAGATGAAATGGTATCTAGGAAACTTAGGAGAAGAAAGCAACCCTACAACTGCACCCAGATATTAACTCTAGAACCATTTCTATTTTAAAGGGAAACCTCGGTATTGTAGCCCAAGTCATGCTCTTGAAGGAAATTTTGGAAAATAACATAAAAGTGTTTCACTCAGGAAACTGCTTGATTAGGAGCTAGAGACAAAAACTGCACCAGCGGTGTGTGTTTCTGCTCATCCAGTTTCAAATGGCGTCATAAAAGGCTAAATTGTTTGATAAGCACTATTTCAAACAGCTACTGAAAAATAAACAGTTCCTTAGAGTGGACACACAGAAGACTGACAGGATGAGCTGAGCAGGACTTACAAGCTGTTGTGAAGATAGTGAAACATGTAGATGCAGCAACTGGCTTCTCAACCAAGCCCAGGGATCCAGGGATGGTTACACTGCAGATAGGAGAAAGGGGATTCTGGGATGCCTCTCACACTTCCTGATCCAGAGGTGATATAGACAGGGACGGTGTTAGCTGAGTTTGATTATAAAAGAAGGGGGACACCCAGAAGAGTCATTGCAGAAGAACAGAGAGCTTAGCTCTGAAAACCCAAACAGTAAATACAACTACAGATACAGATAGCAGAGTCACCAATCCTAACGCTTTTTGAATAAGGAATTAAACAAACAGTTAAGTACAGTTTCTGTGAGTGCTGTGGTAGAGTTTACACTATTACAGAAGGGTTGGAAATGCAGAAGTAATGCGGAAGACACAAATAATGTACGGAGCACAGGAAATTAACTGGTCCCTAGGGTGCTATCTCTGGAAGAATATTGGTAAAAGCAGTAGGATGGCAATAAGTGCTGTGTCTTCTTCACATTAGATTCACCCCTTAGCATGCTCTAGTTTTTGGCTAGTTGGATAATGACCAAATAGATGAATGGCCATGCAAATAGCCTAAAGCCAAGGGACTTTAAGAACATCTACATAGGCAACTGAGGAAAGCTGGGCATGGGAGAGGTGGCCTTCCTCAGGTAAGAACACAGCAATCAGTTGTGCAGCGTCAAATTATCAGCCCTGAGGACATATATACAAGTCACTTTATATGGACAGGAATATATCTGTATATACATGTATGAATACAGTAAAACATGGTGCAGCTTCTCACCTCAGAAATTCCTATGCAACTCACAAGGGAACACAGGCATCTCAACCACAGTAAGATTAGTCCTCTTGTGAACACTGTATAGGCCAACACTGAAAAAAAAGATAGATGAAGAAAGACAGACAGAAAGGGAGAGGAAGAGGGGGGGAGGAGAGAAGGAAGTAAAACTGAGAGAGAGAGAGAGAGAGAGAGAGAGAGAGAGAGAGAGAGAGAGAGGAGACAGAGACAGAGACAGAGAGAGAAAGAGAAATAAATAGCAGGAGTCATGGCTACACCATACAAGTTTTTGTTTTGTTTTAGCAGGGTGGAGGTGGTCATACACATGTGCTATGTGACAAAATGTTTACTGAGGAGATGTTACACAGTTGTCTATCATCCCCTCCCCTATAGAGATCCCATGAAAGACCAAAGTGTGGCTAGTACCAAAGTCTAACTTGGTGAACCAATGAGTTTTACTGGGGTTATCTCAAGGAACAGGGTTATTTACAGGCACAGACACACCTTACAGACAACTGCATCACCAAAGCCTACCCCAGGATAGATGGCAGCTCCCAAAAGCTGGGAACCTGGAGCTCACGGCAGGCCACTCTACAGGTTGGAGGATGTCCCTTTCAAGAGGCTCAGTTGGTCTAAACCTCTTCTCGGCTGCTCAATTGCCTTCTTCTTCCAGGTAGCTGGTCTGGTCTGAGAGTCTTCTTTGTAGCTTGGCTTCTCTGAGACTGACTTTCAGCAGCTTTGTTACTTACTTTGGAAGGGAGGCGTCTAGTGTATCAGGTTCGTTTCAGGGAGCTCCAGAAAGTGTTGAAGTTGCCCCCCTTCCTCCCCAATTGAAAGAGATTCCCTGGAGAATGGAATGTTTCAACCTCGGGAAATTCTTACCCAACCACATGTTTTAAAACTGCCGCAATGTCTTTACAGTCTTTTGAATACACTAATAGCAATGGGTGTACTTATTGCCTGCTAAATGAATACTATTTCAGTAAAGGTAAGTTTGGGGCATAGCAAGTGACAGTCCATCCTCAAATGTCCCAAAGTCTATTTAGACTGCCAAGAAACAGAGAGATTTTTTTCAGTCTCAACAAGAATTATAAACTCGCTTGGGCTTATTCAAATAATTTGGCAGTGTATCTGTGGGAATTGGCCTTGAGGCTGATGCTCAGCCAGCCTTTTCAGTGGACAGTAGTGACAACGCCAGGATGCCACATTACTTGCCATGTTTGTTACTGTCTGCATAAACACTGCTGCCTCAGAACCATGTACTGGGCATGTACCAATCTTCCCATGTCTGGGGTATCATGAACTCATTAGTCCTGAGTGTTTTGTCAAACACCTTATGCAGGTGAGGCCAAGACTTGTAAGAAGGAAGATTTCAGATGGGAGAAATTAACTAGAAATATCAGCTCAACTTCATGCTCTTCTTCTTACTGAGATCTTTACTAGTCAGGGGTTTACTTAGGAATTCATTAGTAAATATATATTTGCCAGTAATACACACACACACACACACACACACACACACTCTACAATGTGGATAATTGGATTGACTTACATGATAGGGTCTGAGCAGTTCAATAATAGCCATCTACATGCTGGAGAGGCCATGAATGTGATAGTTGCTCAATCCAAGAACATGGATATTTCAGCCATCTCAGTGCACTGTTAAAGGCCCACAAGGCCCCGGGTTAGCCAGGGGTGTTGACATGCTAAAAAGGCCAAAGAAGCTGCTGTCTGAAGTCAATGACAGATGGCAGAGCCATACCCATCCTAGAAGAGCTTGCACCAAGGCTGTCTTCTGTCACCTTCCTTCCATGCAGGCCTGTTGGATGGTGTCATGTACATTTAGGGCATGTCTTTTCTCCAGTCACTATCCCCCTATACTTTCCCTCTGTAAATACCTCTACAGAAACACAGAGGTAAATTTCGCTTCTCCTAATCATCTCTTAATCCAGGCAGCTAGACCAAGACCAACTATCAAAAAAATGCTCACAATTTTCACATGACGCTGTCTCTCGAGAGCAATTTAAAAATTCTTTTTAGGATGACGCAAATGTTCCAATACTGAGTGTGATGATATTTTCTTCAAGTATTTGTGAATATGTTAAAGCCATAGCTAAATTCTATGGCATATACTAGATTATATTTTATGCAATCATGTAATTACAGTTCTATATAATTAAAATATTTCTTCAACTCCTCCGTGCTTCACTTCTTCCGAATGGAGACTGCTGTCTGCCTCCTAACTTGTACATGGTTTAGACAAAACTCAGTGAAGAAGTGAGCAGTCAGTTCTTGTCTTTTATTTAGCCTTGAATGACAAAAGAAGACTTAATTGCCATCAGTCACCCATGTCTTGTCCCAGTGGGTGCTGTGACTGAGTTTTCCTCATGGCAATGGCCTGCCTGCCTGCCTTTTGGGAGCTTTCCCAGGACCCTCTTAGCACAGTTGCAGGGGTGAGGGGTCAAGTGTCCTACTTGGCCACTGCCTGGCATTGCACTCAACCTGCAGGTAGTCTTTGGCTCAGGACAATTCCTCTTCCAGTTTGTCAACTATGATGGTGTCAAAGTCATTTCCATCAATAGAACCACACTTGGAATCTGAACTTCTCTCAGATTAGTAATATGTGCTTTGATGCTTGGTAGGGTAGGGAACCTCAACTTCCCTTACATTACACAATCATTGGAGGAACCAGTGCTCTACAGTGTGCTTGTAGCTCAGCTACAACATTCAGTAGGCTAGATAGGCTGCCTTTTTCTTCTCTCTGTCTGTCTCTTTCTCTGTCTGTCTGTCCCTGTCCTCTGTCTCT
>NW_004949100.1:10459722-10463781 GCF_000317375.1 Microtus ochrogaster | reverse complement strand
TGTGTGTGTGTGTGTGTGTGTGTGTGTGTTGTGTGTATTCTGGGGTAGGAACCCAGGGCTTCACACATTAGGCCATTGCTCTGTCACTGAGCTATATCCCCACACAGCAAATTCATTTTCAGCTTTGACTCAAGTAAAATAAACACAGGAAGTCTCAGTGCCATGCAAGCAGTGCTCTGGAGATGCAGACCATTTTTCTGTGCTCCCTAACTTTGGTGCCTGAGGCAGGGTAAGTCCTCCAAAAGATTACTAATTAATTAAGCAAGGCAAGTTATAAATAGGAAATGCACTTATCTAAAAGGCTTTAATACTTTGCTTTGACAGTCTCCCATCCTTGACTATTTAAATAGGATCATCAATTTTCTAATTAATTGAGTCTAAAAATAATAATTTTATAACAATTATAATACTTATTTTCGGTCAATATGGTTTCAGTGACTCCCATCAGTTTCTTGTTTTAGAAACTGAATTCCAAGTTGGTACAAGGAGGATATTCTGTAGTGTGTTCTTTGAGAAGTAACTGGGATTAGATAAAATTATAGAGCCTTAGCTTCATGGTGGACTGGTAGCTTCCCAAGAAAAAGAATCAGTCTGAAAGGATGCATGCATATTCTATCTCAAAATGTGATGTCCCTGTTGGGCTAGCATCCAGTCAAAAGGCCCTAGCCAGATATCTGGCAGATGCTGGCTCCGTTCTTCCCAGCCCTTAAAACCACAAGCCAGATAAAGTCCTATTCCTTAGGAGTTACTCAATCACTAGCATTTTGTTATAAAAAGAAGAGAGACTAAAACACAGGAATAATTTCACAATTATCCATTGATTGAAGATACCAGTGAACATTTGTGGACGTTTTTGTTTGAATGCCTTCTAAGTAGTTGTTTGCTTAGGACAAAGATTCCATCCAAGTAGCCTAGAGTGCAGATAATATTTTAAATCTGCATTCACTAGAAACTTGTCCCACTTATCTAAGGATTACATCTATCAAAATATTTTTGAGCTGTTAAATTTATCTTAAAACTATCTCAGTCAGGGGAACATTTCATCAACATATTCCTCTCTTTATCTCCCCAAATAAATCATTTATCTACTTTTCCTTCCACATTTTGGCTGCAGTTGGTACATGTGAATATTTGTAAAAATGGACCCCTGCTTTCCAAGTCAACTCTATCAATGACCATCATATATGGATAGGTCACCTTCCGTCCTGCACACAGCTGGCACGGGTGGTGGCTCCCACACACTCTGGTGGGACCAATTCTGCTTTAGCTTTCTCAAGAACATGTGTTGGATGGCCCAACTTTGGAATCTTTATCCTAAACGGCTTTTGAAACTTTAAACATCTTTATCTAGGGCCTAACATTCTTGTACCACCCATTACATAAGGACAGTAGAAGCCCATACAAACAAGAAGTGAACAGTCTTTTGTTTTTGTATAGGCAGTGCTTAGACGGTAACACTTGGCGGAACCAGGCAGAGGATGAGAGAAGGGAAATGGTTTGCTTGTCATCTTTAACTGCCTTGCTTCCCATACCGTTTTACCTTATTAATTGTTGCACTTATTTATTATATGACATGCAGAAGTAGTCTTGAAAATTAAAGCTATTTTGAGATTTTATCTAGTCCAAATGGAAATGCCTATTATCAAGTAAGCAAATAATAACAAACGCTGGTGAGGAAGTGGAGGGGAGAACAAAAACGCAACAAAAAAAAATCACTATTCAGTGTTGAAAGGCAGTGTAAACTGATACAGTCAGAGTTGAAATCAGTCTAGATGTTGCTCAAAAAAATTAAAAATATAATTATCATAAAACTGAGGTATAGCACCCCTGAGCATATGACCGAAGGACTCTCTATCCTCCTACAGAGACCCTTGAGCAGCTGTGTTTATTACTGATCGATTCACGAGAGCAAGGGAATGAAGCTGTTGCAAATGTTCAGCAACAGAAAAGGAAGAGTGAAACTGTAGAACATACGAACAAATTGTGTTCAGATATAAAGGAAAAAGAACTTACGAAATTTATAGGAAAACTGACAGATCTGCAAATTATCTCACATTAAGTGAAATATGGTAGATTCAAGTAGAAGGGTATGTCATCTCTCATATGCAGGCCCTTGCCTTCAAATTTGGTGTGGCGGTGTGAGTGTGGGTGCAGAGCATAACTGCAGGAGTGGAGTCTGTTTTGAGGAAGGAGAAGGGGTCATAGCACACATGTCACATGAAAGACAAAGGGAGCTTCTGAGTGTGGAAGAGCACGGTAAAGGCACAGGAAGGTGGCGTGCTGAGTGATGGAGGAGCAACAAAACAGGTACGTTTGAAGATGCCGTCATGAAATCCAGTATTTCCTATGCTAATTTTAAAAACAGCTTTGAGTAACCCTCTATCACAAAAATTGTGAAGCAGCTCTTGTATTTTTTTTTCTAGTTCCTTTAATATGAATTCCCTAACTGTCTTCCTGGTAAACATTGCCTGCCCAGAACTTGGGACATTTGGAGACTGTTCTCTTTGCTTTTTCCTAAGAGTTTGAGCTCACTGAATGCAATGAAAATTTCCTAATTTGATCAAGTCTCAGTTGTAGGGAATTTTATCTCTCTCTTATTTTATCCCATGAGCCATTTCATTCCCATGGTTTTGTTGGTTAAAAAAAAAAATCTGTTTAACAACTTGAAACTTTGTTTAGAGAAAAAAGTTGATTCACATGCTGAGTGAGACTTAAGCTGTCAGCTTCAGGAAAACAGAAGACACTTCAGGACAGTGTTTGTGATGCTGTTCTGGTGGGAGAAGTCGGCTTCTGACTGCAGGAAAGGAGGCAGAATCAGTGAAAAGTCGTGTAGCCCCGCTGAAGACAGACGGCAGAACTTTACCTGGTAAGCCACAGCCTCGTGGTGAGACACGGATTAACAGAGATGGGTTAATTTAAGAGTTAACCAGAAATGCGCTTAAGCTATTGGCCAAACAGTTTTGCAAATAATATGGTTTCTGTGTGATTATTTTGAGGCTGAGCAGCTGGGAACAAACAAGCGGTCTCTTACTACATTCTACTTTGTGGGCCCCCCGTCAGAGGGCTCTCCACCCGTGCTCCTTGAGATTCCCAAAATGAGTGTCTTCAGGCTTGCAATCCCCACAGCGTGAGAAGGGTAGCGACAACCTTCCATGCTGCACACACTCCAAATGTATTCCAGACAAAGCCCAGTAAATCTTACGATATTTAAAAGCTCAGTAATTCTGGGACTAACCACGATGATAGTGTTCACAATTGTCATGACGTATTTTTCCTCCTCAACTACATTCTGAATAGTATCCAGGGGTGGGGATGGGAAATGGCCCCAGGGTTATCTCTGGTCCCCTCACATCTATAATTCCTTTTCTGACGTGCTCATTTGTAAAAGACAATAGACAGTGATAAGCTATCAGTCATGTGACTATTTGAAGAAAGAAAAGTATCCATTTTATGAAAGGTTGCTAATCTTTTGTAATAATGTCTCAAAGCAGATTCTGGTCTCCTGGGATATTATACAAAGAACATTTGGTGCTTAGAAAGCAGGGAAGCATTAAGCCTATATTTTCAAGATATAAAATTAAGTATGTCATTATTAAACTTGACATAGGTATTTTGATTGAATGCACTGTACACCACAGGCCTTTTATTTTGTGTTATAAATAGAGGAAATGCTTTAAACTGTATATGGGATGGTTTGGAAGGGGAAAATGATAAGCTGGGGTAATTTAGAAACAATTGCTATATTATAAACTTAGTATAGATAAAATTAAAGTTAATAGAGAAATATAAAAGTCGATTTCAAGTACATGTATTAAGGGTCATTGACAAAATATATAATACAAAACACTGGAGATACAGGAGAATAAATAAGATAATAGCAAAGAGAACAGAAAAAATAAAAAAAATAAACTACTACAAATGATAAAGTAATTGAAATTAAAAGAAAGGCAAAAACTTTCTGGATTGGTTCCAGGAATGGAGACAGTTAGTGAACAAGAAGGAAATATGGGTGCATTCTGGGAAAACATTGCAGAGAGTTAAAGAGGTTAAAAATGCAAA
>NW_004949100.1:10458973-10459592 GCF_000317375.1 Microtus ochrogaster | reverse complement strand
GCAAAAGCATAAAGACATTAATAGAGACAGAAAACACCTTGAGAGCCTTTACCACACAGCAATTAACACTTCAGAAAAAGAAAACAGAGACAACCACAGAACATCACGCAATCAAGTAAAAGTTTAGATCTGAAGAAGAATGAGTCAGACTGTAACCATTGGATGCCAAGTGCACAAAGTAGACACAGTGGTGTCTGGGTGCACTGGGGTGGAAATGTGGACCATCAAGGGCAAAAGGAAAACTCTTGTATATCAACTGTACCAGTAGACATGGCTTACAGGATAGCTCATTCCTATGGCTCACAGGACTCAGACATGGGGAAGACTGTTGCTTATCAGCATGCAGAGAACCATCACCATTGAGAAAGACAAAGAACAGGAAAGAGGCTTCCAGGTCAGTACCAGCCTGGTTTCTACATGATCTGTCTCACGTGTGGTGTCTTCAGCAAGCATGTTACTATGAAGTTCTGGAGAATCATACAGCCTGTGATGTTTGGAGATCTGTTGGATCCCACTTACAAACAATATAAAAGAGGTAACCCATTCCTGAAACTGGACATTTTATATGAGAGACTGTTTCTATCTCGGAGGGATATTGTTCCTCTATTACAAGACAACA
>NW_004949100.1:10434663-10457757 GCF_000317375.1 Microtus ochrogaster | reverse complement strand
TACCTCACTCAGGATAGTGTTTTCTATTTCCATCCATTTGCATGCAAAATTAGAGAAGTCATTGTTTTTTACCGCAGCGTAGTATTCTAATGGTGAGATATTTTTAAAGGAATTTTGATGTAACCACCTCTGAATCCTTGTTAAGGGAATTTTCACACAGAGATGTCTTCCCCTACCCCAGCAAAGTTTGTCTGTGTTTAAGTGTGAAAGAAAATTAAACCATGGGCTCAGACTCTCTAGAAATGTTGATCTAGCCTGACAGATCAAGTCCAGCTGTACCGAGTATTCCTTCCACTGCTTCAAGGTTTGTTTCCCTGCCAGCTGTGATACCTGTAGGTACCTCCCCCCCCCCCCCGCAAAAAAAGCATAAGGCCTTTTTTGGAGGTCTTTGGTGTTAGTTATACCTCCTTATACACCTCCCCCCATATACTCTTCCCTCCCAGTTCACATTAACCCCCACTCTTTTTTTTAAGTTCCCCATAACCCAATCCCTTACTAGTTCCTGACTTCTATGGGCATTTCAATTTAAAAACAATCATCTAAAGACTCAAAGCTAGCACCTATATATGAGAAAGAACATGATATATTTGTCTATGTGGTCTGGATTACTTATGAGGATAAGTTTCTTAATGATGGCATAAGTATCTTCATGTTTTATTTAGTAATTATGTGCTTATTCTGATTTTTATTTTTCAAAAATTCATCATATTGCTTTCAAAAAGGCAAACAGCATATTAAAGACTAAGCAAAGCCAAACCTATGCCTTACTGACTTAACCTTGGGTATTTGTAATTATACCTTCATAGATTATTCATAACTCCAAATATTTTTTCCATGTGTCCGGGGCATAGTAACTAAAAAAGAATATTCAAGTACTCTGAGCAGTTTGGGGGCAGAAGCAGATTTAGACAGAAAGTGGTTCCCTCCTATTCATTTTTAATAGAAGTTTCTATTCCATCCATTATCAAGAAACAGAAAGTTGCAAGTATTGACTTAATGAGAAATTGCATGTTAGTACTGTGAGAGAAAAATGTACAGATTCACAGGCAGTGTGTCTGGTGGTAAATGGGTAAAATTAAAAAGGAGAGGGAAAAGAGGTTTTGAGACAAGCTGTGTACCAGAGTGGTTTCAGGGGCTTCTCTGAAACAAAGGCTTGAAGAAAGGAAAGAGCCAGCCATGGCTAGCTGAAGGAAAAGCATTCCCAATCACAAGGAGAGCAAAGGTCTTGGCTGTTCTGCCTGTTTGAGGAAAGCCAAGCAGTCAGCAGCTCCTGAGAGGATGAGTAGGGTGACGGGGTAAAGAGGAGATTGTGAAGGTGGCAGGAATCAGGGGCACGGGAATGGACGTTGGGCAGGCAAGGCCTGATGACCACTGTGAGAAGAAGTTCTTCATCCCTGAGTGAGACGGGAACCTACTGATGTACATGATGAGTTATCAGAAGGAAGATGGATCATCACAAATTTTAATGCTCCCAGCTACACAGTGTTTCAGACCAAAAGTAACCATATTTATTGTCCATAAAAATAAAGAAAACCCCTTTGTAACACAAATGCAGCATTCTCAACAGTTAACCAAGTGTATTTTTCCTAATAATCCAAAGAAATTTGGGGGTTAAGGAAATCAACCCATCAAATGTTATCCCTTGAATGGAACACATACCAATGAAGAGAAAAAAATAAACAATATCACGTTTTCATATTACCTCAATGTTATATAAGCTTGCATTAATTTGGACAGGAACACTTGGTACTGTAGTCAGTACTGCTAACAGGAAAAGACTTAACCTTGGAAGATTTTCAATGATGCTTTGAGCCTCCTTATCAATATGCAGCTGTGATGGTATAAATGACAAATTAGTTACATGCATATTTATTTTAAAGGCCCTGATAGATACTTTGTGTAACATATATGTCATAAACACTGTCACTCATACAAGAGTTGTAACTTCTTTTGAGAACCAAGAATAAATCATATTGGGTGGATGACAGAAAACTACTGAATAGTACTTTCCTTTCCTTTCTTAGTTGATCTTTAGAACTGAAAGAACAAATTTGATATGTATTATTGTAGAATAGTATCAGCTTCTAGCCCTGCAGTGGTGGCACCCACCTTCAATCCCAGCAGGGTCGAGGTAGGCAGATCTGTGATTTCCAGGTCAGCCCAGTTCACAGACTGAGTTCCAAGACAGCCAGGGCTACATAGAAAACTCTGTCTAGGTGGGGAGAAAAACTATCAACTTCTAGTCTGCAAAGTTATTCTAAAAGCATGAAAATTTGGGCATCCCCTGATTATCAGGCTTCAAAGTTCTGTTCTCTCTGCAAAACAGTAAAACTCAGAAACCATCTCCAGAAGAGAAGGATGCATTCTGAGATCCTAACTCCTGTAAACTTTCCTGGAAGAACATATATTTGCAATGATAAACCTTCAAATTTTATATGCTGGTTTAATTTAGTCTCCTTAATGGTTTGGCAGTACGATGAGTGAAAGGTTCAGCTCTTTTACTTGGACAAAGGAAGAGTAATAGAGAGCCCAAGAGTAGAGTGACCTTTTTGCCTAGGGTATACAGTGCAAGGATTCTAGGGAGGTGTTTTTAGGGCACTTAAGGCAAAAAGTGTGATTCAAGACTAGGAAACCCCCACTCTGTAAATTCGGTTGTGAAGAATGATAAGCTGGCGCTCGTTATGTCTTCTGACTTGCCTGAGAGTGGGTTTGCCATTCTGTGTTTTCAGCTGAGCGGCAGCATTTCGTCCTTCAGGCCACCTGTTTGAGTGAGAGGCTGTTGTTATGGGAACTAGCTCCTGGCACTGACCTCTTTCTTCTTCCCCCCCTTAAATCTCAGGAAACGTCCAAGGAAGCAGTGTCTTGGCAAAGGAGACTGGATCCTAACTCCACCCCTCCACTTCCTTTGCACCTGCAATGCCCTTTGTATTGTGCAAAAGAAGGTGATGGGGACCTGAGATTCGCTGGGGAGGAATTAAAGCTGTTAGTCCAGCATGCGGAGCATTTTTATTCTATGTATTGAGAAACCTCAGCATCGGGAACCTGACTTATCTGTCAATCAGAAAACAATGGAAATCAGCATCCCTGCTCTTCATGGTTAGTGGTGATCTCTGTCAGCGAGATAAGCTAAGTATGTTGTGCTTATAACAAAGCCCCTGTTCCCTAGCTAGTTGCTCCTGTATGGCTCTTAAACTGAGTAAGTTTGCCAGGTTAAAGGTATTAGGTATCCATATAAATAGAGGCCATAAAAGAGATCTTTGGTATTTATCAATTATATTGACTCCACAGAAAAAGCTTTCGTTGAAATGAGATGCAACCACAGATACTATCTCCGCATAAACATCTGCTTAGTACACAGTTTACAAAACAAAATTTATTCATAGCTCCTCTGCCAAACAGGATTTCTTGATAAACAATTTTATTGACATCTCTTGAAACCCACAGCCTGGTGCCACTTGAAACATGCTCGCCCTTTCTCCTGAATGTTTCCTTCATCTTTCTGCATTGAGGGAAACCTACCTAGCTTCAAGGCTTGCCAGCAGTAGTCCTTTCAAGTGGAAATGTTATCCTTTGGTCATCCTTGTCTGTGGACCCTGTGCTGACAAGTTCTTCATGTTGATAACTCCACCGAAGATGTCTTTATTAGCCCTCACTTTGCATGAAGTTTCATTTTTGAGTTTTGATCTTGTAAGACTTGTCAGTATGGCTTTATTTCGCATTTCTTTAAATACTGGGATCCTCTTGTCCTATGTTTAAGGTTACTTTGAGTATATCAAAGCTGTTCACTCAGTTGGTCCTAGACTGCCACCATTATTAGTAATTTTGTTGTCTACGTGAACTATCTAGAACATTTTTGCTTCTCAGTTCCTTGACATCTCTGTTCCAAGATTCACTATCAAGCTTGACACCCCTACCACTGTATCTTCCTTTTCCTCAGCGCAATATTGCTCTTTTGGACAAATACTCAGTTTCTCTGGTACCAAGTTCCAATAATCCTTTGACTACAGTGGGATGTTAGACAAGCCTTGAAGACTACCTGTGTAGGACAGAACTAGTGACTCCGTGCTGCCAAGCGCAGAGGCCCTTCTCTCTGTGCTCCAACAGCCACGAGGATGGCAAAATTTCCCTGATTAGTGGGTGATGGGAATGAACACTCAAGCAGCCATCGCAGAAGAGCAGGCACTGTTGCTTCTAATGGATCTGTGTTCTTGTGGAATCCAGCTCTATGTGCCACCTGCACACGCTGTTAAATATGCGGATGGTGCAGGGCTCCTGCTGATCTCCAGAACTTCTACACTGGAAACTCTCCTTTCTAGTTCTCTGTATTTATTTATTCAGTGGATCAAAAAGAAATGATTATTTAACTGCACTGGGTGGCCCAGTCAGGGATGAAAAGAAGCAAACTGTCAAATTACCAGTGAGCCTGGAAGAGACTCAAATTTATATTCCTGAGTGAGGAAGCCAATTTGGAACCTTATAAGCCAAGTTAAATGGCTTTTATGGTTTCAACCCAAGTACCTACCAGAGAGGTACAGTCTCACTAAATTCTGCTGGATAGTTCAAAACCAGCCTACACAACTCAACTGCATTTAAGCTGTAAGCGGAAATCACAAACTTATGTCTAATGTTCTCACAAGTTAGTCATTTCAATAACCAGTATTCTGGACTATATATTTGGTTAATTTCTCAAATATTTCCTTTTTACATCTTCCCTTTTATTATATTTGTGCATTTCAAAATTTATTTTTCCAAACTCACAAAACCAAATTTTGTTGTCAATAGCCAATATCAATTATGTAACATTGCCAAAGCATTAATTCTCCTTTAGTAGTTATTGTTGAATCTTCTTGACGTTGGCTTTTCTTTGTGTGTTTCAATCATTTGTCAAATGGATAAATATTTCCAAGTTCTGGCATTTGGCAAATACACACACTCACACGTATGTATGTATTGCTGCAGCAAATATTCATGTGCAAGTCTTTGTATGAACATGAACTTCAACTCATTCTGGTCACTCTCTCACAGCCCAGCTGCCTTTACACATTATCACAATCTGTTTCTGCTACACTCAGAAGCCCCAGAAGTCCCCGATGACTTGATGTTTTTAGCTCATTATTACCTAAACCTCTAGGATTTAGTAAGTTCAAAGTACAAGAGAATTTGATAATTACATGTTCTTGGGTGGGGGATCCTTTTCCTGTGTTGAATGGTGATTGAGACTGGTAAACACCCTTGCCATTTCTCAATGAGGATAAACCTCTTGGTTCCATACTTTCGCCAAAGATGCAACGTTTTAAATGCTCCAGTTGTATAAAGAAAGAAATTTCTCTTCTGCCCTGCCTTGCTTGCCTCACCTCCAAGTCATTAAGCTATTGAAACTGCAGTCTCTATACAAGACTTACTATTTTTTTCTTCTTCTTTTTATTTCTTTGTTTTTTGTTTGTTTGTTTGTTTTTACTGACAGGGTTTCTCTGCAGCTTTGGAGCCTGTTCTGAAACTAGCTCTTGTAGATCAGGCTGGCTTCGAACTCACAGAGATCTACCTGCCTCTGCCTCCCAAGTGCTGGGATTAAAAAGCATGCACCACCACCGCGCAGTTACAAGACTTACTTTTGTTACTGGAGTTTTCCAGCTTCACCAGAAGATCAGTTATAAAATCCACTGTGTAGCTTTTTGTTTGTTTGTTTTTCATGTCTATGTTTTTCTTGAAGTTTATTTCATATAAAACCCAGTGTTCTGATAAATAAAGTCAAAAAGTTTTAACTGTTAATTATTCCCAGAGCCAAAAACCTATCTATTCTTCTGCTGTTTGCCTCTAAGTAGTAACTAACTCAGCTTTACTTAAGATGATTTCACATGATCAAGACTGTATTTGCTCTTTTTTACACTGAAGACGTAGAGCAAGTCCCTGGCTTCTGTACTTTCTTAGCTTCTCCTGTTCCTTTTAGTCTCTTGAGAGTGGAATCTTACATTCCTTACTCAGAGCTGACATTTGTTAAACTCTGAATTTTAAAGTCTAATATCAAATGATGAAATAAGGAGAGAGGTGGCTGATCCTGGATGTGACTAACAGCCCCCCCCCCCAAACAAGTTCACTTTAAGCCAAGAGTTTGGATTTTCAATAATAATTAAAAACGCAGTCTGCAGATAGAGCAGAGCCCTTCTACAGGGTGAAGAATCCATGAGGCCTGGGAACAATGTTATCTGTTAATTCTGTGGGAAGGTTTAGTATACAGCTGTCTTACAGGTGCTTCCCGTGGAAACTCAGGAGTTCCCAGGACAGCTGAGACCAAAACTGAGCCCAGCTAATTACATTTGCCCAGCATGCTGGAAAGAAAGTCACTGACAAAAATAACATGTTTAAGTACTGTTCAAGTTGAGATACAAACCAGCAGCCGTCAGGAAATGCAAAATTAAATCTGCCCTCCACCCTTCGCTTGCCCCGTTGTGCCCAAGCAGCACCAAGGTCAGAAGTTAATTGGGGACGCTGCAACGCACACACAGCCTGGCATATTTCAACTCGGTGAGGTCAGGGGGAAAACTTAGTTAAAACCTTATTAGAGCAGTTTACAGGAGCACATTATTATGAATATGAAATTGGAGTCGTGGCTTGATGGATTGTCACCTTGCCAATGTGATTTGTTGGAAATAATATGAACACGAAAGTGAACATAATTACGCTTCTGTTTTATGACAGTCCAGACATTTGTCTCTAGGTACACTTGTCTCTATAGATTTGATGCTGCAAATGCATAGAAAATAGTAGCATTTCCGTCATTCAGTTTTAACTTAAGATTTGGGTGTCTTTGAATTAAAAGAGGACCTTAGAATTGACTGCAAAGCTAACTTTCATGCATTTTTCTTCTGCATGATACTAAGTTTAAAACAAATCTCAGTATCCCCATGAAAACCAGAGGCACATTGCAGTGAATCCATACTTCAATAAGGGCACTGTCCTGTCTTCCCTGTAATGAAAGCAACCACACCCAGCTGCCTGATGGTCAACAGAATTTTTTGGATTTCACACTATTCTTCCAATGTATATATACTTTCCCCTTAGAAGACTCTGCAATACTTAGCCACATACATCAATTTCTTTCATTTTACTTGAGACACTACAACTTAATGATGCATGTGTGTTTATACAGGTATGTCTGTCTCTCTCTCTCTCTCTCTCTCTCTCTGTGTGTGTGTGTGGGTGAGTGTGTGTGTGTGTGTGTGTGTGTGTGTGTGTGTGTGTGAATGTCCAGGGTCTTCCTAAATCTTTCTCTGCCTTCTATTTTAAACAGTTAGGTCACTGAACATGGATCTTGTTGATTCACCTAGACTGGTGGCTCAGCAAGTCCTCAGGCTTTTCCTGTATGGGATCCCTCAGCCCTAAGATTCCAGCTGTGAACCATCATGCCTGGCTTTTATGTGAGTGCTGGGGATTGAACTTCTATCCTCACGCCTGTCTAAGTACTACTTTGCCAGTTGGGCCAAATTCTCAGCCCCTCCTCGTATCTTCAGTAGACACAGAAAACATTGTATCTTTTCTCTTTTAAAACATTGTTTTTATTTTCTCTACTCCCTTCTTCCTCTCTCCCCTTCTACCCTCTCCTGTGACCCCCACGTTCCCAGTTTACTCAAGAGATCATGTCTTTTTCACCTTTTTATGTAGATCCATGGATGCCTCTTTTAGGGTCTTTTCTTAAGAGAGGCTAAGTAAATAAGGGGGGGGTAGAAGGCAATAGAAAATTGAATAGAATTAGAAATTTGTTTTATTTCATATCCTGTTTAGTCATCCATGGCATACAAATTGAAGAATATGACTTCATTATACCGAGGCTTCCAACTGTATTCATATTAGAACAAAAGATAAATATATCATAACTAAGAATAGCTATTTATTGAATCATTTTGCTTTTCATTTTATAACTTAGACTAAATTATTTTTGAACTTAAACTGTATTTTTGAAATTCTTTCACAAAGGATTTATATGTTTTTTTAGAAGACATGAATTGATAGTCATATTTGCAATGTGTCTTTCACAGTGAGATTGACCGTTTCATGGCATTGTGCTGGAGTATGCATCCATTCATGAATCCTGCCACCGCCTGCATTGGACAGTATGAAAACATAAAGTAAACCAGGAAAAGGGCACAAATTAAGTCTATTTTTAAAAGTAATACTTTGTAAGAAACTCTTTACCACCCTCTAAAACTTTAAAAGCAAGAAATCTAACATTTTCTTAGGACTGAGTCTAATGTTCATTTCTTACATCACAGGCACGGGTTAGACACTCAAGGCTACTGTGCTTACTCTTTTCTCGCGAGATCTTGGAATGGTTCCTGAGGAGACTGTACCATTGCTCGGCACGTTCACTCAGTATTTGGATATCAGAGATCTACCGTCTTTTCAGTTCCCTAATTTTTCACTGATTTTTTTTTCCTACTGACTCTATGCTTCTAAATAGCAGACAAGCATGTGAGATAAACGGTCTATAGAAATGACTGGTTCCCTCACTCCCCGGGAATTACATATAAACAATTCTGTATTCACCATTATCGGGCACAAAGGCAGAGGGAAAACCCACCCTGACATGACCTGCCGCACAAAATTCCTTTTGTTACCAACTTCAGTGCTTTCTGAGTCTTCAAGCGAGCCATTGACAAGCTCTCTTTTCCCACATGCATAATTCATAAGTCAGCTAATTAATATTTCATAAGTTAAACAGTTGTTAATATTAGTTACTTGCTTTCATGAGTGGCAAAACTTAATTTCCCCCAAATCTGCTTGCAATACATTTCTCCTTTCTTTAATACAGTGCAGGGTAGGGACCGTCTGCAGCCACACTTTGAGGAACAGTCTTCCGATTGTGCCTCTCACCAGACAAAAGCTTGCGCACTGTGAACAAGTCTTAGCCAACGAACGCTTCGGGGGAAATGCTATACCACATGATACGTCATGACCTTTTTCCTCTCTTCTTGTTGCACAGAGATCTGAACCCGTCCTCTGGCTCCATTCATTGAGCCTTTAGCAATGACTGCTAGTTCTGTTTCCCCTGCTTTCTTTATGGTTAAGTGCACTTGCTCTTCCATGGAGATTTGCCGAGTGCAGAGCTTAGTTGAAAGGAGTAGGGACAAAAATATGTAAAACCTCCATCTTGTAGACACCTCAAGCTTGTTATCCCAAAGTATGAGTGACTTCTATATTCCTGCACACAACAAGAATTTGAACTACCACCCACAACAGCAAATTACTTGAAATGCAAATTTGTGTTGCTGTCTAGTTCCTCAGGTTGAAGGGAAACTAGATAGCATCCTTTGTAAGACGTTGGTGACTTTCATTGCATGTGCATCAAACACAGGACAGGTCCTCAGCTTGAGATCAAAGGAGGACGAGCATGAGAAGGCCTGCCTGGTCCCGAGACTTATTCAGAAACCCACCAGGTCTTAGAGAATGTGAATAGAAAGGACCAAGCCAACCTCAACTCCCAGCTTTGCTCTCTGAAGTCACTAAATTCATTTGGTTGGCATCATCCGTGTGTCTCTTGAATCCTTTTACTGTTTTTATACCAAAAGCCATACCATGGAGTAACTGTCATTTTTGGTTCTCTGTATGTATTCACCATCAGTAGCCACATAGCCCATCTATCATTTTTCTGTTCTAGTAGACCAGCTGTCATCATTCGACAATCATATCTGTGTCCTGATTAAAATCAACCATTGGCCTCCCACTTCTTTAGGATAAATCCTAAATTGTCTACCCGACCGAGAAGGCTGTGTGCCTGGCTTCAGCTTACATCTCAACATTGATGTCCTACAGCTCCTGCTTCACCCTCCTTGGGGAAATGCTCACCGACCTGTATCTGAATAGCTCAGAGTGTCTGGACTTCAGAGTGACAATCTTCTCAAGAACCTTTCGGACCTCCTCAGTGGGAGTTAGCTTCCTTTTACCTCAGAGGTGTTGCTTACTCTTTCTTATTTTCTCTCACAGCTGCATAGCCCTTACCCCCTGAGCCATGACTTGTCTGTTTTACTCTCTGGATCTGATACAATTTGTTCATACTGAGGATACCAGGACATAGAACAGTGCCTTGCCATTTAAGACTGAAGAAGGAGAAAAAAAGGAGGAAGGAGAATGCAAGAAAAAAAAATCAGCCAGATCAGTATAGAGAAACCGAAATCAAAGCCTATTAAAGCGATGTCTTTCAGAAGTCCGAATGAGTCAGGAAATAAACCCTTAGGTGAGGTGAGTGATTATAAAATCCAATCATGAGTTCTCAGTTAAGAAAATTTTGAACCCACTCGACATTTTCTGGTTTTTAAACCCCATTGACAACAATATATAATCTCCCAAATTATCTTTTAAAAAAATTGGAATAAACAATTCTTTTTTTTGTTTGTTTTTTTTTCTGGTACCGAATTAATATATATTTTTTAATTTATTTATTTATTAAGGATTTCTGCCTCCTCCCCACCACTGCCTCCCATTTCCCTCCCCCTCCCATCAGGTGATGAAAGGAGACAGAGACAGAGACCCACATTGGAGCACCGGACAGAAATCTCAAGGTCCAAATCAGGAGCAGAAGGAGAGGGAGCACGAGCAAGGAACTCAGGACCGCGAGGGGTACACCCACACACTGAGACAATGGGGATGTTCTATCAGGAACTCACCAAAGCCAGCTGGCCTGGCTCTGAAAAAGCATGGGACTTGCTGAACATATGATAGGGCCTCTCTTGGGTATATTCCCAAGAGTGGTATTGCTGGGTCCAGGGGTAGGTTGATGCCAAATTTCCTGAGAAACCACCACACTGCTTTCCAGAGTGGTTGCACAAGTTTGCATTCCCACCAGCAATGGATGAGTGTACCCCTTTCTTCACAACCTCTCTAGCAAAGGCTATCATTGGTGTTTTTTATTTTAGCCATTCTGACAGGTGTAAGATGGTATCTTAAAGTTGTCTTGATTTACATTTCCCTGACAGCTGGCCTGGGTCCGAAAAAGCACGGGATAAAACCGGACTTGCTGAACATAGCGGACAATGAGGACTACTGAGAACTCAAGAACAATGGCAATGGGTTTTTGATCCTACTACACGTACTGGCTTTGGGGGAGCCTAGGCAGTTTGGATGCTCACCTTACTAAACCTGGATGGAGGTGGGCGGTCCTTGGACTTCCTACAGGTCAGGGAACCCTGATTGCTCTTCCAGCTGATGAGGGAGGGGGACTTGATCGGAAACAACCTAGATGCCCTTCAATGGAAGAATGGATGAAGAAAGTATGGAATATATACATATTAGAGTATTACTCAGCAGTAAAAAACAAGGAATTCTTGAATTTTGCATACAAAATACAAATGGATGGAAATAGAAAACACTATCCTGAGTGAGGTAAGCCAGACCCAAAAAGAGGAACATGGGATGTACTCACTCATATTTGGTTGCTAGCCATAAATAAAGGACATTGAGCTTATAATTCGCGATCCTAGAGAAGCTAAATAAGAAGGTGAATCCAAAGACAAACATATAGGCATCCTCCTGGAATAAACAATTCTTAATGGGTTTGAAATTTCACAATGGCACTGGAGGTGGCCAGCATTTGATGCAGCCCTGGCTATAGATCTGTGTTCTCCTCTGTAGATGCCTGCTGGGCTAACAGAACTTCTCGTCTCTCCTTTAGTGTTTCCTGTGGTTCATGCATTCTCCTAAAAACAAACGAGCACTTGTGCCTTCTTTTGTATTACCCTGGCTTAGAAGATTGCGCACACCGCGTTTCATAAGCCTGCAGGTCTGAGGTCCATGCAGGTGTGGCTGAGCTTTTAGCTTAGACATTAACAAAATCAGGGCATCAGGCAGGGCACCCTGTTCTCTGAAGGCTTTGTAGGAGGGCACGCTTCCATATACATGCGATGTTGCAGCATCTCTGTGTTTAGAGGACTGGTGTCAGCATTTCCTGACTAGCTTATATTTCTTTCCACAAGGCCCCCACCATCTGCAAATCTGCAATGCCACATCAAGTCCTCTTGACTCTTAGATGGCTTCTGACTTCCTCTTCTGCCACCAAAATAGAACTCTGCCTTGAGAGTGCACACGTGACCAGGTTGGGCCCATTTGGAACCTTCTTGTTTTAGGGTCAACAGTTTCATAACGTGCTTCTGTCTGCAAAATTCTTCTGCCCTGCAACATAATTTAATCACAAACAGTAAAGTCATCTGTTAAAGAACGTGGGAGTCAGGTTAGAATTCTGCCACTGGAAGTAGAGATGGGTTCTTGCTTCTTCCCACTACAGAAGTTTCTGGGGGATATTATGTCTCTAATAAACAAGAGAGTCATCTTGCTGTCCTGCTTATGAATATATGTGCTAGGGCCTCCTCTTCCTTCTGTGGTTTAATACAGAAAGTGTCTCTTCTTTGCTTTGCAATGAACATCTTCCTCTATAATTTGTACTGGTGGATATAGAAAGTACTTAGATAGCCTGATTTTTCTGCTCAGTCTTGAGGATTAATTGGTCTGAATTCCCTGCAAGTCTGTAAAACTAAATTTTCTCTTCTTCTATAAACTTCTAGTAGTCCCAATCAGAACCCCAGTCAAGTACTATTGTGCACTAGACATATATCCCATGATTCTCTCTCTCTTTTTTTAAATACTATAGTGCCCTCTTGAAAATAATCACTTAGATAGGTATAATATATATATATATACATGCACATATGTACATAAAATCCTTCACTCTTCATATTTCACATATCCTAAACCTGCTTTCAGTTAGGAACTGGCGATAACATCAACATAGTTTCTCGAAGCAGAAACATAGGAATCATTTATATTCCCTTTTTCCCCATCTTAGGTATCTTAAGGAGCAAAAGGAACATTTTGCACGTTGGAATGAATGAATGAACCAGCGTAGACAGATTGCATAAACCCTTATTTGTTAGACAAGGGATTAAAATGTCATTTGATATCTGAAAGGATCCTCATTTGACAAAGGGTGAGCTGGCCTATAGAGGTATGTCACATGCATACAGAAGGAGAGATGAAGTCTTTGGGATGTATTTCTAGTTACAGACTTGCTGAAGCAGAGTTCTTACAGTGTAGGACAGGAGCAGAAACTAAGGACTTCAGTAAATGAATTCATTAATCTAAGTCAATCATTTTTTAGTATTTGTTGAATAATAGTTTTTTGATTTATTAGTTTTATCTTATGTATATTGGTGTTTTGCCTGCCTTTATGTCTGTGTGAGAGTTTTGGGTCCCCTGGAACAGAAGTTACAGACAGTTTGCTGCCATGTGGGTGCTGGGAATTGAACCTGGGTCTTCTGAAAGAGCAGCTCTTAGCCACTGAGCCATCTCTCCAATCCAAGTAAGAGTTCCAGGCACAATGGATAAAACCTTGGGAGAAATAACAACCCTCTCCTATCTTACATTTTGGGAAGTGAAAACTAGCATATTAACAATCTAGCTACCTAAATGTCAGTGGAGAAAAACAATAGCAAAGAAGTGATCACACAGGAGGGCAGAATGGCTCCTTTTGTTTGGCAGTGCCAAGAAAAACATCCATGAAATCAGAACGACATGAAGAGACCAGGGGAAAAGCTTTCAGGCTGAGGTGACTTTTGAGACAACTGACATGGCACCGCAGCTTGTTTGAGGGACCCAAAGCTCTCCAGGTGAGTGAGCTTCAAGGAGAGATGTTTGGATGTTTGGAGCCATCACTGGGATGCAGAAAGCGAATGGCCTCATAGGTCAGGGGTCTCTATTTCATGGGATTAAAAAGAGAGGTTCTGGGCTGGGTAGGAAAAAGCTAAAGGGAACAAGACCTAGTATGACTTCCGTTTGATGTGACTACTCTGTCCTGGAGAGAAGCTGGCTAGACTGGCACAGCAGCTGAATAAGATCTGACAACCTGTAGGTCTAACAGGATGCTGGCAATTGGGAGCTGACCACAGTGGAACATCACCAAATTCTTCAGAGCATTATAATTATTATCACTACTATTATTGTTATTTTATATTTATTATTAGGATATGAAGTTTTTCCACAAAAGGTTCAAGGCTCAGTTGCAAATGCAGCAAAATTTAGAGGTTATCAATGGATCATAACAATCTGAATTCATCAATGGGTTACTCCAACGACGGCATGACAGTTTGATAGCATTATTGGGAGCTGACCATATTTTAAGGGGTAAGGCATAGTTAGAGGAAGTAGGTTACCAGAGACCCTAGAACAATAGTTTTATTATCTCTCTGTCTCTGTTTTACTCAGTGTCTGTCTCTGTAACATGAGGGCCTCCTTGTTGGGGTTTCTGTCCTGCCCAGTTCCCACAGCCATTTAGGTCCCAAAGAAATTACACCGAGAGTCTGCATTAGGATATTAGTGCTCTTCATTAGGTTAGTAGTCTCTGCAAACCTGACAAACTGTTCTATTACTCATTTTAGTATTTTTACTCATTCAAATTAACATATAATGGATTACTTTGTCTGCCAACATTTTAGAGATAACTTACAATAAATATTTTATATTTGGAAAATGGGAGTGGAAACATTTAAATAACAATAAATAACTCTCCCTGAACTTTTTATATTCTACCAGAAACATAAATCTAGATTACATAAAACATGACAAATTATTTAAGAAACGTCCTTTTTGTTTTTTACTACTTTTAGGAGTAGGTTAACGCCCATAAATAATTTTAAACTTTTACTTAGTGATTTAACATACTATATAATCTGTAAGGATTTTCTAACTGTGAAGACAGCTTATTTCTTCATATGAAGGTTATTCTATTTAATACCCAACAGTTTCTATTCTGCAGGAGCATGCTGATGTTAGTATTCTCATTTTTATTTAAAATCTTGTATACATAAGAAAACTAAATTAATATTTTATACATACTCCACTTAAAATTTATTTTAAAGCTTACTTGGTGGCTCACACCTTTAATCCCAGCACTCAAGAAATAGAGGCAGACAGAACTCTATGAGTTTGAGGCCAGTGTGATCTACAAAGTAAATTCCAGGAAAGCCAGAGTTGTTACACAGAGAAACCCTGCCTTGAAAAGCCAATATATATGTGTATGTGTACATATTTATATACACACATATGTGTGTGAATATACATATATATATGGCATAAGAAATAACTCAATTTAGTTTAGAATGATTCCCATATATTTGATAAGAAAATAAGAAGCCACATTGCATTCTGAGATTTTATATCTTGAAAACACTCCACATTTTCACCCAAAGTCACATGACGAGACACACAGACAGCTGGAGACTTGCTCCAAAGCTGAGAAAGCCTCCACAGAATTCTGATGAGGCTGCCGCTCGCAGTGCATGGGGCAATGGCTGATCTCTGACCCTGCCCAACAGCCAGGGCTTTTGTCATCTTGCTGCACAAGTCAAATTAGGCTGTAATTAGTCTTCAGACAACGGCTGTAATTATACATGCAGGTCCCAGTGTCTGGCAGGAGGAGAATGATTTGGGCTGGCCATGGACAAAGAAGAGTCAAGAAGTCAAAGGACAAACTGCTTTTTGATACTTTTTTCCAAAGCTGGGTGCTCCCCAAAGTGAGAGAAAAAAAAAATCAAATTGAACTGGAAAACACCCGCTCATTCAAAATACCACAGAGGCCTCATTCTCATGAACAGCAGTGGACTTGATACACCAGTATATGAACAACTTTGTGACCAAGAAACAAGGAAAGACAATGAAGTTTCCCTCAAGCTTTGCAGCAGAAGCTGTTTTCTATTGAAGCTTCATTTTGCATTTCATTTCATTTAAAATGCATTTCGTTTACAGAAAAAGCTGAAAAGGAGATCAAGGCAAAAGAAGAGGGTGAAGAGCAAGAGGAGGAAGAAGAAGAAGAGAAAGAATGGCATAGCAACTAGGAGAGACGAGACAGGGCTATAGTTGCAGCATGCTTTCTCAAATCTGCTGTTTGGTTTTCTCTTCTTCTAAAACCTGTGGTCAAGCTGTTTTGAGTCAGCAGACTGAGCAGGCTCATAGCTGAGAAAGGCACACAGAGATCTTCCTTTTCTCAGCTTTGGGATGAGTCTCCAGCTGTCTCTGTACCCTTTAACTTCTCCGTTCAGAGTTCTAGATGTACCAAATGTGTCCTTTTCTCAAGGATAATGTCTTATTAACTTCTTTTAGCTTTATTCTATCTTTATAGGTCCTTTGAGAATTGTGTATGTGTTTTGATCATATTTCTTTCGACCCACCTCTGTTTCCATACCAACCCAGATTTGGGTCTTTTTCTCCCTTTCCCCAAACTTTCAAGACCAGTTTGTGCTATCCAAATATTCTTCAGAGCACGGTCTTCCTCTGGCAGGTGCAATTTACCATGATAACATTTTTGGTTACCAAATTTCTGTCATTTGATTGTTCTGTGTGGCTTTTTTTTATGTCCGGGGATAGCCCCCATCTCCTCAGGTAATTTCATGCTAGAACACAGCGCTCACTTTAGTCATCACCTGTTCGCTCCCACCTTATGCTCTGCCTGTCGGTCTTTAATACATCCCACTTGTAATTGCTTCTAACATTCAAACTTAACCATTGTCACTGCCTCTCCTTTCATAAATGGGTCTTTGTTTGCTCCATGATGGTATTTTGTTTTTTTTTTTCAACCATTTTTAATGAACACATGCTAATATGATTGCTTTGAAAAAACGTTCCAAAGTTATTCTGATCACTGTGGCATGGAATTTTCTCCACTGTTCTATCCTGCTGTTCCCAGGCTTCTGGCCTCAAGGACATTATGAGTACCTTCATCAAAGTGGTGCATTTCGTGGCATTCAGCACAGCAACCAGTCCAGCTCAGAGCCTCACAGCCATTCTTCGCCCTATGTGCGCCACCTGTTACTTCCTCTCTCACAGGCTCTACCTTGTCTCCCTGCTCCACAGGACACTTTTTACTCTGATTTTTATTAGACTTCATTGTGTTCATTACAGCTTACTAATATCATTTTAATATCACCTTAGCTCCTGATACTGTCACTCGGAGACTGATAGCAATGAAATATATTAATTAAATCAGTCATTAACACAAATGATCCAGAATTTTGTAAAAAAAAAAGTTAAATAAAAATTATATGATTATGCATCATTGGCATTAGGCTCCATATTTTATTCAAGAACATTATTTATCTGGATTAAAAACAGCCAGCTCAGCAATAAACACCTTATGCACGAGGTTAACACTGTATCATGGAGTATGACCTTAGAGTCAAGCAATCTCTACTAGTATTCCTCAATCTCCCTTCCCTCAGAATGAGAACTAGCAAATGTCTCCTTAGTCTTCAACCTGTAACTTCCATGTCTACTAAATGGTGACATATCAGGGGGCTGGGGTTAGGAACTGCCCATATTCCAGAACCAAGGGTCCTTCTAGTCTGTTGGGACTTCAGAGACTCAGAGACAGCAGCCACTTCATCACCTGCTGCCAAAGAGCACACCTTTAAAAAGTCCCCACCATCACAGTTCACTGTCTCCTTGTCTTTGTCTCTGTCTCTGTCTGTCTGTCTGTCTCCCTCTCTTTTCTCCCTGCTCAGAGGCAGCCTTTTGCTCTCCCTCCCTAATATGTCTTTCCCTTGAGAGATCTACTGCATGCAGTAATTTTGGCAGCATTCCTTGACCCTGATCTGCTAAGGTAATCTTCTGGTGCTAAACCCTAACATTGGTGCCATGTGACCTGGATAGAAAAATAGATGATTTTAAATAGGAACCATGTGGCTCTCCTCTCTATCTTGGCTGATGACCTCATCAAAATGTAAGCAGCCACATGGCTGGCAGCCATCAATACTAAGGTTAACGAGCATATTCCATGTGACTTCACTATCTTAAGATGACCACATGGAATAAAGCAACAATTACAATTACAACTTCTCAGCCCTAATGAGCTCTCTGTTTATTATTTTAGCCCTTTTCAGACTAAGGAAGCAATAAGTAACTAATTTTTTGGATCAGTACGGATTTTTGTATGATGACAAAATTTTAATGTTATGTTTGCTACAACATACTATAGATGTAATTCAACTCTGGTTTAGAGCATACTGCATATGATGACAAATTTTAGGGTAATAATGATCTACTCAGATTAACAAAAGCTGACTTAGAGATTTTACATAACTACTTTTGTCTTTGTTAACTGTTCAACACCAAGAGTATAAAAAAGTTAGATAAGCAACAACATATGATTGATAAATAAAGTATATTTAACAAATATGATTTATAAATTCCTGAGGTCTACTCAGGTTCACAGTATGAACTTCAGTTAAACAATTGCAATTTTTGGTTTGTTTTTTGTTTTTGTTTTTTGAGACATGGTTTCCCTGTAGCTTTGGAGCCTATCCTGGAACTAGCTTTTGTAGCCCAGGCTGGCCTCGAACTCACAGAGATCCTCCTATTTTAGGGCTCAAATTAAACAGGAATAAAGCTGAAAAAAAATCCCAGTCTTATGAAAAGCACTTGTAAACTGTTAAGAATGATTCAGACATACAAGTTAATGGTCAGTCACTGTATAGACGATCAGATTCTTTAACGTGTTCAGAACTATACCTACAGTCATGTTAAGCACTAATGTAATTAATTACAGGAATAAGTTCCATTTAGTCTCCTGTATATGTTTTCAAAGTTAAGCCTAAAACAAGTAACTAGAAACAAGTAAAGTTTGTTAGTTCAGATATACTTAATAGATAGATGGTCCTCGAACTCTTCAGAGATCTGACAGATGTGGCATTTTAAATGTTCAATAATAATAATAATAATAATAACAAAGGCTTTTCCTGATAGAGAGAAGTACTAGCTCCTGGCATCACCCCTAAGCTTTCCTCCAAAGATGATGAGGCACAGAACTCAATCTAGTGCTTCCTCTTTTAATGTGGCAAAGCTGGCCACGGAGTAAAAAAGCTGCCCTTCATCTAACCCACTTCCAGGACTGAGGAGCTGATCACCATGCTGCCTAGACAAGGAAGGGTGAGTTCCCCCAAGTTCCTACCCTACAGGAAAAACCCTTAGTCTTCTGGGCCTGACAGCCGAAGATTGACATGGATCCCGACAACCACAGAGGAACCTGTGTGATTATGCAGGTAGCTGGCATCTGCCATTTTCAACAGACTCAGGAGCTGCTGGTCTGTACTTCCTGCTTACTCAGGTGAAATTTATCCTGCTCAGCTGTCTGCTGGTGTAGACCAGTAGGTCAACGATAGTTTTTCCTGTTTAACAGCAGCAAGCATACAAGTTCCTCCTCTAAGGTTTCAGCTGCCTTCTCGGCTCTCTCCATAAGGAAAAATCAGGCCTCAGGCCTCACTGGAGAGCGGTATAGGAAGACAAATGGCTTACCTTGTCACCAGACACAGAAAAGAGATAAACTCACAAAATGGAATTCAATGTAACATGTAACTTTCTACAATTGCTTTATTTTAAGGAATTCCCTTTATATTGATTACTGCTGTCAGTAATCAATCACCTGTGTTTCATGGTGAATGATTGGATAGAAAAAGATGTGAAGTTTATGTAGGGTCTCTGGATATGAGTCTTCAGTTGTGAGGATCTGAGAAAATGTTTTACAATGTGCAAATGCAGGTTAGAAAGGTCTAAGAAAGCGTCTTAAGGTGTGCAAATGAAATCTGTAGTGGCATAAGAAAATTATTTTAAGATATATAAAATATAAAAGCTGTTTTAGAATATGTTATTAGATTTATGTTACCTATGATATTGTTACAATAACACTTTAGAAGCAGAGTTTTAAGGTTAATCAGAGGAATTCTCATAAACTTTTAATCTACTCACGTAAGCTCTGACTACTATTCCCATAGTGACAAGCTCAAGATTTTACATTCCCCTTGGTTGTCTGCTAAGCATAGACTTAACAGGGCTTCTCGCTGTGCTAAAACCATTTGTCCAATCTATAGACACTCAGTCTTCTGGATGGAGGAAAAAGTGTCCATGCTTTTAGTCCAAAATCACTTTGAGTCCCCAAGAGTCTACTATGACTCAAAGGGGTAAGACTTTCCTACAACGTGGATTTCAGCACAGACTGCAAACAGTGGTGATGCTAACATATTTGAAACAATTCTTGAAAGCTTCAGAGAAACGACCAGAAGCCATCTCTCATGGGTCAAATAGACTCCAGATAAGTATTGTAATAAACAGCCTGTTTCCCTTCCTGCCTATTCCAGTTATTCCTGAGGGTGGAAACTCTGACCCCTTTCCCACTCACCCCGCCACCTTCCCTTGTCTTAGAGCTCCCCTCCCACCAATTACCAGGACCATGAGTCTAAAAGTTTCAAATGTACACCTAAGAAAAAACTGTCCCTCTAAACCCCTTAGCTTTACTTTTTGTCCCTAATATATATATCTGTTCTAGCAACCTGCCAGCTCCAGGTGTTCCTTCAAAATTTGCATCCCAGGCAACTTCTTCAAATATTAGCCCCAGTTGGTCCTACCTCACAAGCACTGCTCCTACTTCGTTAATTCCAGAGGTTCCAAAGAGCCTGGACAACAAGTGAAACAGCCTACTCTTCCTGGACTTGGCCAGCATCTCAGCTTTCTTGGGTACCCAAAGATGTTGTTGCCCCAGACAACAGGAAGCTGTCTGAAGAGCATGACATTTCAGTTTCTGACTCACTGGCCACCCCTTTCGAGTTCCTCACGTTTTATAATAAAAGGGAGAAATGCTGGGAAAGACTCACATTTCAGAAGCGGGTGCCCCACCCACCTTCAGTGATTCTGTGCCAACAGCCTCGTCATCACCAAATGGACCACATATGCATTAGAAAGTATCCACCATCACAGCCCACTCTTTGTCATCCTGTCTCTGTCTCTTTCTAGTCCCTACTCGATGGCAGCCTTTTGCCCCCCTCCAATAAATCTCTCATATGAGATCTGTTGCATGGTGTGATCCATGCAGCCTTCTTTGGCTGGGGTCCACCAACGTACTCTTCATCACGTAAACTCTTCACCACTAAACCCCAACAGCTGTAGAAATGGCTCAGCGACGAAGAGCACTGTTGCTCCTCCAAAGGTCCTGGGTTTGTCTGGTAGCATCTACATAGCAACCCACAACCATCTGCAACTCCAGTTTGAGAGTACCTAACACCCTCTTCTGTCCTCTTAGGGCACCAAGCACATATGTGGTATGCAGGCACATGCATGGAAAACAGCCACATGTACACATAAAATAAAATAATTTTTAAAATTAAGTGATAATGTATCTCTAACATATTAAATAAAATATTAAATGAGATGGGATGGGGAGGATGCCTTAGTGAATAAAAGAGCTTTTGCTCTCCCAGAGGATGTGAATTTAGTTTCCAGAAGCCACCTCAGTTAGCTTACAACTGCCTGTAACTCAACATGCAAGAGATGTGATGGCATCTGCAGACATCTGCACTTATGTGACCCATGCACACATCATACACACACAAATGAATCTTAAAAATACATATTAAATAAAATAGTTCATGTATTTGGCACAATGATGCCACATAACTATGTATTCAAAGTATGGCTACCAAATTGCTAGTATATATGATATTTTAATAAGCTCATGAGACTCTTTTTAAGCTTATTTATTGTTTGAACTTGGGGTCTATTTCCCAATCCTTTAACAATTTTTGCGACAATGTCAAATACAAAGACTGTCACAGAAAACCATAACTAACCAAAATAAAGTGGTGAAGCCCAATCCTAAATGTTACATCTACAATACAACTCCAGCACTAAGGCTCAGGGATCATTAAGGGCAAGGGAACAGAAATAAAGTAAGATCCAGAAAATCAGAGAGTCTGCTGTGAGATTGTGTCTCCTAGAAACATCAGAGAAAATACACTCATGAAGTATCACCAACATGGCTGCCTAAATAGGCTCTGAACACAAATACCACCAAATAACACGTTAACAAAGAAGGGTGAAATCTTACAGAGCCTCAACCCTAAACAGTAACTAAGTAACTACAGTAACTAAGGAATGCTGAGAACATGGGAAATAATTTTCTCCAGGGAAAAACACACTAACTGATTTTCCAATATCAAATGATCATCCCTGAAAACATGTGCATGTAAATACCATTATTTGGACAGAGCAGACTGTAGTTATATACTATGGAATACATATTATGAAATATATCCCATATATATGAACAGAGATAATTGAACAATAAAGTAAGGGTTAGAAGAAAGCTACTATTATCTATTATTTAATTTCCAATAATTTTTAAAAAAATGTTTTTCAGCTAAAATCAAAGTATCAAACATTGATAAGTTTGTCAACCAGAAGATTGAATTAATGTATTGATTATAATGCAATGAATCCCTAATACAGAAAATTCTAAAACTCAAAGGTATCTGGTGTTTAAAATCTAAGTAAATATAGAAATAAAGTATGCATACTTTTCTGATAACATCTTTTAAAAAGCTGAGGAAGAATTAATGTCATATCCTCACAAAATCTCAGTTTAGTCACCAACTTCAATTAACTTTAATATTATTTCATCTTGAAGACTCATTATTTCTCACATATTAAATGAAATGAGATATTTGGTAAGGTGGAATTGAAATAAATATTAATATTAATGGCAAAATTAATAATGATTATGCAATTAGTAAAGTTTCTTCCACTTCCAAATTTTATCTGATTTTGTGACTTTCATGGACAGAATGACTTACAATGCCTTAAACACAAGTGAGCTGACATCTTTCACCTTGCGCAGGATCGATACGTCACTCTTCAGACATTATCACCTGCCTAGTCCTCAGTGCACAGAAACCTATGAAGATGCAAACAGCAATAATTACTTGAAAATAGACACAATTTTAAAAACATATTTTAATAGCAGTCCCCGTTTCTCTGTTTCACGACTGTTTTACATTTTGAGAAGGAATGCTCAACACTACCTCCTGGCCTTACTGACCCTGTCTAACTCCCATCTCTTCCCTATGGATGCTCACTGCCTTGCTAGCTACAGAAAGAATCAGTACTTGCTGGAGGCGGAGACTGTTTGTTCACTTACCAGCCACCCAGACTCAAAATAATCACACAGAAACTATAGTAATTGCAATACTGTTTGGCCAATAGCTTAAGTGTATTTCTAGCTAGTTCTTACATCTTTTT
>NW_004949100.1:10422693-10427918 GCF_000317375.1 Microtus ochrogaster | reverse complement strand
AGGGTTCTGGATGCAAGCTGGGTGGGATAGGAAGAAAGAGGAATTATGCAGGGAGTAGAGGCCCTGCAGAGAGCCCAAGAAGGATAGGGGGTTGAGGAACTTCTGAGTTCCCTGTCCCGGGCAGGTGCCGCAGGGTCAGAAACTCACCACAATGTTGGCTTTCCTGGCCCTGAGAAATCAGGTCTCCGTGCTGGTTGGGTAGCTTGTAAACAAAGCACCTACCTTGCTTGGTGCATGCAGGCTATGAAACAAAGGAACTCTTGCCCGCTTGGCTGCCCTGAGAATTAGGACCCAGTGCCCAGACAGGCTGGGCTGGGTGATATTATGTGTCGAAAGAGGGCAGGGGGGCCGAAGTGGGGAGGGTTCTGGATGCAAGCTGGGTGGGATAGGAAGAAAGAGGCAGTATGCAGGGAGTAGAGGCCCTGCAGAGAGCCAGTTAATTTTCTTAACAGCTAAGCAAGAAAACAAATTTAGGGGCAAACACCTATGCTAACACACTCATAATGTCTCACTTTTTGTTAAAACTTTATGATGAAAATGGAGCATGCTGTGTAGTGTTCCTGCATGCAACTTCCACAACTTTGAGCCATCTTCGCTTCCAGAACCATCATCCTAGGCTAAGAATATTCTGGAGTGCATGCCTTACCCCAAAGTGCTTTCTTGCATGAAATATAAAGCTAATTAACAACCCTTTCATACACACACATTTCCATTTTTTGAGGAGGTCATTGCTTGGGGAAAAATATTTGCATCCTCTGATCCTCTGTTGGCTGCAAGTAACTGGTCTTTCACCTTTCTTTCTCTTCCTTTCTTCCTTTATATCTTTTTTCCCCTTGCTGAATTCATTTGACTTTGCACTCCCAGAATGTACACAATTACAATTTAATAAATTGCAAACTTCAACTGACATATCTATGGAAACCTTTAAAGGAGTGAGAGACAGGTCTGTAGATCATGGGATTGTTTTTCAGCATGTATACAAGTTGTTTTGAATTTTAATTCAAAGATAACGTTTTCCTTCATGTATAATTTACAGGTTATCAATATTGTTGAAATAGATCAGGATTCATTGATAATATAATCATCTGAAAAAATTCAATGTCTTAGGGTTTCTATTGCGAGGAAAAGACACCATGACCATGGCAACTATTATAAAGGAAAACATTTGATTGAGATGACAGATTACAGTACTCAGGTCCAGTCAGTTATCACCATGGTGGGGGGCATGGCAGTATGCAGGCAGATGTGGTGGTGACTACATCTTGAGCAGAAAGCCACAGGAAGTGAAATGAGACACTGTGCTAAAGCATCTATGAGACCTCAAAGCCCACCCTGCACAGTGACACACCTCCTTCAACAAGGCCATACCTACTCCAACAAAGACACACCTCCTAAAAGTGTCTCTGTCTATGAGCTTATGGGGCCCAATTATATTCCAACTACTACATGCAGAAATAAAAAAAATTACAAAACAACAATCAATACCACAGTATTTCTTAAATTATTCAAGATTGTATGACTGCTGCATGGCTAATGACTGAAGCAAAGGCCAAAAAAATACCTAATAACTGTCAGGTAAGTACCCCTATGTACCATCCATTTGCCAAAATGCTTATATTGTCTTGCTACGGAGATTAAGTAATATGTATCTAAAAATATACATGAATAAGTAAAAGTGGGGAAAGCAATAGATTGATAGAATATTTAGTTGTTGAGGGCTGAAGACCCCTAGCCCCTGACTTTCTTTGACGGCCTCAGACTCTTTGCCTGCTAGAGTGAAAAAACTTGTTTTTCTGTGCCTGCAGCTGCTCTGAGCACGAGACTCTCATGAGTTCCTGATGGTAGGGGAGTGAATTCTGGTGGGCTTTACAGCTGGAAATCCCAAGAGCTGGGTCATGACTATCAGTTAAGGATCCCTATATAAGCTTCCCTGGTGTACAATAAAGTTGGCTTTCTTGTTTCAAGGATGACCCGTGTCCGTGTGTCTCTATTTGTGTGTGTTTGTTTTTAAATCTCCGGCCTAGTTCCCAGGTCCCGTACCAGCCCATAGTGCAGGTGCTACATTTAGTAAGTAACAAAATTCATGTCCCAGATGTATCAAGTTTTGAGTAGCTCTCCCATGATCTCTTAAACACTGTGAGCAAATGTGTACTCTGAATTACTCACTGAGAATCTTGAAAACGGTAGCATGAGAGATCTTTCCTTAAAATTTTACAATGCTTGGTATCTGGAAAACTTTGTGTTTGAACTTAGCTTAATTAGAAAAATACTTTGATTAATTTTTTTAAGAGTTCCAGTAATCACTCTTGTCCATAAAGTAAAATGAATAGGAACTATGATAAAGATTTATTGAGGTGTAGGGACTGGCACAAATCCTGGCCAGGTGTAAACTAACATCTAAGAATTTGAGGTAACAAGAGCTATTCACTACAAATGGAATCTAGTGAGAAGAGAATGAGGTCCTCTCGGGCAGCTCAAGCTCACTCCAGCTGGGATTTATTGAAAACCATATAACTGGGAAAACTGGAAGGAGATTAACCAAAAAAAAAAAAATCCCTCAGAGCAATGCTGAGTGAGTTGGCTTTGCCTTTCTCATCTAATAAAGATTACATTCCTCTGATAGATAAATGTTATTGCTCAGTATCTGAATATGTACACTAATCTCACTAGAACTACAACCTTTACAGTGTGATAAAAACCCAACAACCCCTGATACAAACAGATAACAAAGTACGACTCTGACGTTTCATTCATCCTCAATGCCAAGTTATGTGTGTTTGAGAAGGTCCTTTGTCTCCTCTTCTCGGAAAATGACAGCTTTTTATTAGCTCTATCTCTTAAAGCTTAAACCGTCGCTCTTGCTGCCTCCCTCCTAATGGTGAGAGCTGAAGCTTCTGGAGTATTTTATCTCTTTATATGACATTTGCCTTGACGTTTCCCAAGTAATAACACACAGTAGCAGAGACAGATGAGGGTTCTGTGTCTTCCTTTTCCTTGGGGCAAACCAAATGCACATAGACTTGTAAGAAAAAAATTCCACAGTGCAGACAATAAATAACAGGGAGTAAAGTGCATGCAATAGTTTCTCAGCACTCTTGGAAAATTCCAGGCTAGAAGAACATTCTATTCAAGCTAAGCTTCTGCATCTTTTACTTGGAACAGTAGAGGTTAGCTTAGTTTTATGACATGATTCTTTCCCACTAAGCAGGTTAAATCTAAATTTGAAACCATCATTTGCTTTGGTTTCAAGAAATAGACTAATAGCACTCAACTAATAATGCTTTTGTATACTGAAACCATTTGATAAGGTCAAAAATGAAACATTTGGGGTTTCATGAAAACTGGGGAAGGGGTGCTGCTAGCTCCTGTGGGACAATGGCAGATGGTAGCTAGCTATTCTTTAATGATCAGAACACCCTACCTCCCAAGAACCATCTTGTCTAAGGTGCCTCAGAAAGAAGCAGTTGTCAGCATGCCTAGAAAGATCAGACAAGTCTAAACATAGAACGTGCTTTACTTGACATAAGACCTCACTATACAGCTTGTGCTGGCCTGGAAGAGACCTGTCCTCCAAAACACTGTGTGTGAAATTGTTGGGCGCTTTTCTTCCATACCCCAGACTTTGTTCTCCTCCAATGACTTTGTCCCCCAAGGAGGTGCTTGCCTTGTTTTCTGAGGTCCTCACTGGCTAGCATACCTCCATGTGCTTCTTGTTGATAGGAACAATAATAATTGGACTTGCAGGCATACATGCCCCATTCTATTCTAAATGTTTATTAGATTTTATTTCACTTACTTCTGAAGAAAGGGAGGGAATTTTATTCAGTTCATAAGTATGACTATTAACATTGATTGTAATCCACTAGTTTCACCAGCTCACACTGCTAGCAGAAAATAAAGGAAGCTTTTGATCATATCAAGTTCTGCCTGGATCCCACCTTTGGTCTCAGTCAATGAGCTAAACTACACAAAACTCAAACAGGTACCAGTCTTCCATGAAGTGCTGTGAGTTTACCCAATGCCCACAATGAGACACCTCTCACTTTTCATAGATCCCAAAAGAGTTCTAGCACAAGAAAACATTAGTCAAGAAAATAAATTTGTGATAAAATGATAAGTCTTTTTTCCTGTACATTTCATATTTTCCCTTTAAGGTCACATTAATCTTAAACTTGCTGTGTAAATCCAAATATCTAATACCCTTCATAGGCTCAACTTTCAGACACTCGACCTCAGCAAGTAGTCATTTTGGAGGTTGTGTAACCATTTGGAAATGGGGCTTTGCTGGTGATCTAAGGGCCATAAGATGGACTTTGAGGATTGTCGTCCAGTCTTCCTTACAGTGCGCCTGTCTACTCTCTGATCTGCTGAGAGATGAGCAAGCAGCCTCATGCTACAAACACCATCAGCAAGATTGGATTCTGTAGCCGCACTTGGCTTGCTATGATGGACTGTATTACTGAAACCATAAGCAGGAACCAACGCTTCCTCTTTTAAGTTGCTCTTGTTAGCTATTTGGCCTTTGATAAGAAAAGCCACTAGAATGTTCATCAAGACTCCTTTCAAATCCATACTTCTCCTTGACTCTCTTTCCGTCTGTCCATCACACACGTAATGTCTCTAATTTCTGATACTGTCCCAAGCAACTTAGCTTAAACTCAGCTTTAAAACTCCAAGAAGTTTTTAGTTTCTTTTTTTCTAAGGAGAAAAGAAAAAGAACTCAAATATTCCTTGCTACTTAAAAAAAAAAGAAAAAAAAAACAAGTCTCCTGTTGTTTTTTGGGGCATCCTCTTGGGGGTTTCTGTCTCAGTCATCATCAAAGTCATATTCAAAACAAAGAATTTTCCTTCATGGGACTGAGGGAATTGGGAAATAGCAAATGTTCTATTTCTTAGAAAAGAAAAAAAAATTGCCTTTATCACTGTTCTGTATATAATTTAGAAATCTACTGAATTAACTTTTAAGAATTGCTCTACCTAGGAAAGATCCTTAAGAAATAACAGTAGGTCCATGGCCTGTTAGTCATTAGGAATCAAACATCAGCCCAATTTGCTTGCTTAAAGTAAGAGACAACAGGGCAGATCTGCTTCACTTCCTACGGATGGATGACCAAGAATGGCTTTGACAGTTATAAATAGTTGTATTTAAACAGTTCTGCCGGATCTACATAATATCCTCAGTTCTGTTTCCTGGCCCATCCTTGATTTATTCAGCTTCTGGAGTC
>NW_004949100.1:10395729-10422483 GCF_000317375.1 Microtus ochrogaster | reverse complement strand
CCAAATTAATGACTTGGGGTGATTCTCTATGACAAGTTTAGGCAGATGTGAGCCTGGCTAGGCATGGCTCAGTAGAGATAAATATAAAAAGCCTTTATGGGGCATCTGAGACAAAACCATATATCATTTGGATGGCTTTACCATCATATCTCACATGTAATTGAGATAAAGCAAGACTTTTAAAGGATAAAAGAGACAGTGCTCAAATCTTGTCCCTTGATAAAATGCCCCAGACTTTCCTGGATATGCTTGATGTATCACTGAGACTTTAAATCCTGTCTTCCGGGGAGGAGTGGGGGGTCTAGGAATCATTTCAATTCGGAATATTATTTTAGGGACAATAGCACACACCGCTTAATGTCTTCCAGGTCAAGTGCACAGAAAACACACAGGGGGCAGTTGTCTTTTGTTTCATCTTTTTTCCTTTTATTAAAAATGGGCTTTTTCCTCACATACTATATCCTGATTACAGTTTTCTCTTCCTTTATGTCTTCTAGTGCCTCCCCACCTCCCTGTCCATCAGGTTCATTCCCTCTCTGTCTCTCATTAGAAAACAAACAGATTTCCATGGGATAATAAAAAAAAATGAGCTGGGCGGTGGTGGCGCACGCCTTTAATCCCAGCACTTGGGAGGCAGAGGCAGGTGGATCTCTGTGAGTTCGAGACCAGCCTGGTCTACAAGAGCTAGTTCCAGAACAGGCTCAAAACCACAGAGAAACCCTGTCTTGAAAAACCAAAAAAAAAAAAAAAAAAAAAAAAAAAAAAGAAACAAACAAACAAACAAAATCTATCACATTGGAATTGGACAAGACAAACAAACAGAAAGAAAACAGTGCAAGAGAAGGCACAAGAATCAGAGACCTACTTGCTCACAAACTCTGAGATCCCACAAAAAACACTAAACTGGAAGCCACAATAGATACACAGAGGACCAGGTCCAGACCCATATGGGCCCTATGCCCACTGCCACAATCTCCGTGAGTTTATGGGAATTTGCTCATGTTGATTTAGAAGGTGTTGTTTGTTTTTTAGGGTCCTTTACAGTATTTAAACAATATAAGGTTTTGCATTGATTTTATTTTATTTTTTTAATATTTATTCACAATAAATATAAATAGCAGTGAAGGTTAATTTTATGTGTCAACTTGACTCAGCTATGAGATGCTAAACATTGTATCTGGGTACATCCTGAAGGGAAGGGCATTTGAGTTGCTCAACTGAGTATGGCAGGAGACCTTTTTCAGTGAAAATGGGTGCCCTCTAATCCACTGAAGCCTAAATGGAGCAGGAGCTGGAGGAAGGAAAACCATCTCTTTCTGGCTTAGATGCCCAGCTCTCCCTCCTCAGGGTTCATTACTTTCAGACTCAAACCTGATTTTACTGCACACCTGCCTCCTTTTGTGCATTCTCGGACCTTGAGACTGTAGTAATCACATGCCTCATCTCCTGTTTGCTGTCTCCAGAGTGCAGAAAGTAGAACACAAGAACTCTCAACTCCCTGGCAGTATTAGGAAGGTCTTGTAATCTTTCCTATGTGCTTATGTATAGAGTATCCATCATTTTTTACTCAAGAATTCTAATATACACTCTCAGGTAGAGAACTATATCTCACAGATACTTACATTTCATTTCCTTTGCATGTATTATTTTAATATCGAATATTAATTTTATATAAGATAATAAAACTATCACAAACTACCACTTTAATCAAGGATTTATGAAGAATATATTCTTTCACCTCATTGCAAATGTTTTCATGATTGAAATGAAAAGTGAATGAATTAAGTATTCATTGTCCAAAGTTAAAGAAGAAAATTAGTTGAAAGCTAAGGCAAAGTAGGGAAAGAAATTATCAGAAAGTTTCAAAATAAGAGAAAAGAGGAATTTGTTTTAAGGATATGCTTTGTCTTTGATGTCATCCTCTATTGCACAACATAGAAATGTCTGGGCCCCACTCCCTACAACATGTCTTGACAGAGTTATGCCAAATTAAAAACCACACAGTCTCTATATAGACAGAATATATGTATATATACATATGTCTGTATATATGTGTATATACACATATACTTTCCTTTCCTGTCTCAATTTTATTAATGAGGTAAACAAAGTTTCAAAGAGATCAAATTATCTGGTTATCTGATACTCATCAAACTGAGAAGTGGGGGATTCAAGATTTGAACTCAAGTATGTCTGTCCAAAGTCAAAATGAGGTAGATGACATGAATTTTCATATCGTTGTAATATAAATATTACATGAAATCCAAAATTCTATGTACTATCTTAGTTTATCATTACACTAACTCTGCAAAGGAGTCAGAGAAAGTATTATTGTTTATATGTATATATTGGGTATGAATAACTTAAGAATGAGGTGAATGAATTGATCGAGCCTGTAGGGCTATGAAATGGTTAAGCCAAGAACCCAATATTTTCAAGGTTGGAGGTGAAAGTAAATGAAGTCAGCAGGCATGCATCATATGTGGACAATGTTGGCGCTCCAAGGGTCTAGTTTCTCATGTAGCTACTTTACTTTCTGCCGTGTGGCTCACTAACTCTCCTCTTTATAGTATGTTTGACTTCCTCCATGTCTGGCTGGTGAAACTCCTGCCAGTTGGGCTCTTCCCCTGAGTTCCTCTCTCTCCCCAGAAATTCTGCCTATCTTTTCTTGCCATTTAGCTCTTTATTAAACCAATCAGGCGGTGTCTTAGGCAGGTGAGATAAAGCAGACGCATCTTCACAGTGTACTAAAAGATTATCCTACAACACAGGAGTAAGGTCCTCGTAAACTAGCTCCCATCCCTTAGGTCCAGCACCCTAACACTAAGAACAAGCTTTTAACACATAAAGTTTCGTAGTTAAAACTACACCCAAACCATAGCAATGGAAAACCACAACATAAAAGGACCACAGAGAGCTTCTAGGGAAGCACAGAGAGACATCCTGTTCTGCATGTGTTTCAAGTACTGATCCTAAGACAGCCAATGAGCAATCCCTCAAAACTACTTTTTGAGTCAACTGAAAACGTACCTTAAGCAGATGCAGAACCAGGACTCGTAGACTAAGGGAGAAAGAAATAGTAGCCTAAACCAATATATTTTCAGAGTCATAAGGTAATAGGTATAAGAACAACCAAGTTTCCAAAGGGGACATGATCTATAGATGAGTCTTTCTCACAAGATAGTGTACTGTGAGGTTTGAAAATTCTTGTGTGCTCAAATGCAGCGCAGCTAGTAAGCTGATTGCCTTTGAACAGGATCATCCAACACCTCAAAGTCTCAGCTCCCTGCTTAGTTACAGTTTCGGGCAGAAAAGGAAGCTCCCCATGGTAGGGTCTGGGTGCTGAAAGGTTCCTGAATGTGAAGTGAGAACTTAAAGAACAAAGTGATAGAAGTAACTGACCAGTTTCCAGTCTTGTCTGGGCAGACCCTGCCCTTCAGTATAATAATTACAAAATAATCAAGTGGAAATTTCTATTGTAACTGCCGCGTTTGTTTATTTTCACTGGAATCAGCTCTTCTTAGAGCACCAGTCACATATATAAGAAGGAATGACTTCTCTTGCTATTCCAAACGTTCAGAGAACTTTCAGCTGCTCTCATTGTGAATGATCTGGCTTTGCTTAATGCTTAAACACAGATCAGTTATTATCTGCCGGATGCTTCCTCCGTGTCCTTCCTGTTCCCTGTGCATATCACATCTCTTTTGTAATCCTACCCTACAGAGAAGCCCAGAGCTCACTGCATGGAGAGCTCAAGGCTATATGAATATCAGCACAGGAGCTAGAAGAGATCTGTCTGATTTCCGTGTTCCTATTATTTTCCTGAAGGGTGTGGACATTTTTAATTTGGAATAAGTTACAATTTTAAATATTGAAATAAATGATGGACTAGAATAAAGTCCTAAAACTCATAGTGGTTGTTAGTCTGCTTTACATCAACAGCACATACTCTGTGTTGTTGAATTGAGTGGGTGAGCTCGCTGGCTTTAAGCTCTTCCGGAATTTCTTGTGATAAAGATACCTTAAAACAGTGTGGTCAAATAAAGTTTTAGGACATAACTTCCCTGAGATAAAATCTACAGACATATCACTTTGTTATCCTTGCTGAAACATTTAATATTAAAAAAAAATCACACTTGAGACTACCTAGCGAAAGGGAGAGGCTCCATATTCTATGGACCATTGAGAATGAGGCTGTGGTCGTTGTTCAGAGTTCAGAAAATGTGCATGTATATAGCAAACACAAAATATGTGCTCCATGTTCTAAACAGTTACAGCTTAGATTAGAAAACAAAATTCAGCAGCTCCAAGGTACAGTACCCAAGGGGAGTGAGTGGCCAAATGTCAGGGCTGCAGGGGTAGTTTATTATTTAATTTTTTGCAGCTGTGCTGCGGGAACCTTTGGTCCTGATTCTTCTCTGAGTCTCAGTATCACGATGTTCAGGAAGAGATTTCAAACATGTCCCCACCCTAATCCCTAATCTTAGCTCAGGAAACCAGTGAGGTACAAGCGGACACACCAGGATGTTTTCCTAACCCTTAGCAAGGCCTTAACCACAGAAGTGGGCTCGTAAAAAGGGAGCAAAAGGGTCGAGGTGGATTCTGCCTGCCCTGACACATCAGATAGCTGTCACTACACCCCTGGGTGGGTTCTTACCAAGAGAAAATGTTCCGTCTTTAACTATCAAAATAAGTGCTCAGTCCTTGGATCAGAAAGGGTTACAATGTTCTCCGCAATGCTCAAATGAGTGAAGGGGCTGGGAATTGTATTCTAAGCAAATGGAAGAAAGACATTAAAAGGAGTCACAACAACAGAAAGAGGGCTCTGTTTTCAGGTGACAATACTCAGGCAGAAATTAAAATAAAGTAAAAATAAAACTTTTAATTCTTATGGCTCATAGAACGCCAGACAGAACACTCACAATTTTCCTAGCAATGCAAGAGATTAGAAGTCTCGGTCAACAGAGTCTCTAAACCATGCCCCAGACATTATGTCTGGGCCTAGAAGAGAATAGATTGTGTGCCTTAACATCAGGCACATCTTTAAAAGATGATCTTCTCAGAATAGCAAACCACAGGCATTCTAGTGTACTAACAATTCACCCTGTTTGGGAAGCAAAGATGGTTAGCAGGGCTGTACCTTCCCTTCGGTGCAAAGCAAGCATGATGTCAAATTAAAACTTAAGCTTTAATTTTTCTCATTTATTTCCTTTGTTCATATTTTTGATGAATCACATCAGTTTGTGAAAGTTTATTTTTTTTATTGATTTTATTGAGCTCTACATTTTTCTCTGCTCCCCTCCCTGCCTCTCCCCTCCCCTTCAACTCTCTCCCAAGGTCCGTATGCTCCTAATTTACTCAAAAGATCTTTTCTTTTTCTACCACTCATGTAGATTAGATCCATGAATGTCTCTCTTAGGGACCTCATTGCTGAAAGTTTTAATGTCCTCAACATACAACTGAAATTTCCAAATGTAGCCCCTCAAATCTACGAAACACGATGGTTCTTTGTAACTCAGAGAATGTGAACTTGTATGATTGTCTATTTTCAAATTGTCCACTTTAGAAAAGTGGCTTGTGGCTCTCTGTACTGTTATATATACACAAAAACATACACATTTCACACTACATATAAATTTTCATGTATTAACATGTATATACATATCTAAGTCCAATCATTCTTATCTATAATTCAGATTTCCCTTCTAACAAGTCTCATTAATAATTCCTAAGAATTAAAATTTGATACTGAGCAGTGTCAGTAGTTTAATAAAAGGGAAATTACACAGAATAATTTCTTCTTATTTTTGTTATTGACTATAAATTTTCAGCCTGCATACCTATGAAGAAGAAGTTTTGATTTAGACACAGTGACCAACAGTTGGTTATTGCAAGAAAACTTGTTTGTTCAGAATAAAATACATCTAAGAACAGCAAAGAGAACTTTCTCTGTAAGAGCAATCATTTGTTCACTAAGATTTTCCTTAACAAATTTAAAAATCTTTACACATCCCATATGCATGTGCGCAGTTTTCAAACCCAAATCTTACTGAATGAAGAAGCCAAACTCAGAAAACAAACAAACAAGCAAAAAAAAAAATCCATGAACTTAGAACATTTAGTCGCTAGGAGGCATTTGTGAAACAGATAGAAACATAGAATATGGTTTAAATATACTGACATTATAGTCACAGAACACTTAAAATGTTCCCAGAGCTCTTTCTTCACTTTAGTGTGAATGTGGTTATTTTAGCAAAGGCTCAAATGATGCTGTTTCTTTGATAAAGATAGGGATAAGACTAGCTTCTCCATTTTCTCCTTGGGTCAGAGAAAAATTATAAGCAACTTCTCCCTGTCACTTTGGGTAAAAGCTGATCCTCGAATAGACGAGGGGGGAATATGGCACGTTATCTCAAGGGAATGTGAATGGATTTGGTGCTTGATTAGATGCATGCACACACACACACACACACAATACACATAAACACACATACACATATACACACTCATACCCACATACACACACATAAACACACACACACATAAACACACACACACACACACACACACACATGTCCTCCTAAGAATTCTTTTCTTATCAAATGCTGTGTGCCAGTATCTCAACCTATGAATACCAGATGCTCTGTGCATTAAACCTTCTATTTACTTAAAACCCATATTGTACCTTATCTAGAAATATGAACAAAAAGGTGTCACTGAGTTAAGAGTCCTATGGCATCACCGTCTCTTGCACGTGACAAATATGGCTGTGACAAACACTGTCTAATATATTTTTGAGGAAAGCTAAATAGCTGCACCAGGGAAGTTTATTTGTGCTTTTCTGGGGGAAAAGACGAAATACTTTTAAAACAATGTACAGGAGACACAAGTCATGAATTACCATCAATGATCTCAATTCGCTCCATTTGGTAGATGTGAGAACATTGCATCCCATCATCTCATCTCCCACCCCTGCCTGCTGCTAACCTCTCATATGGTCAGACCGTTTCAAAACAGAGGGAACTTTAAAGGTGCTCATTCTGTCCCTGTCATGTACCACGTATCACTGGGAAGCTCTGCTTCTTCTCCGTGTGCTTAGAGTGCTGTGGGTTTGGAGCATGTGGCCAGAAGGACAGACGAAGCCACTGTCCACCGTGACTTTGAATAGACATCTTTTGAGAATACAGCATTCTCACTCGCATATGGGAGACAGGTTAGCTTTATAGCCACAATACTATATCATACTGTGTATGATATGGAGCCTTTAGCTACATCTTGACCTGTCTCAACAGAGATGCAGGACAACAGGGTATGGAGGTAGCAGTCTACAGAGTGAGGGCAGAAACCCTTATTCTACGCTCATGGAGACCCTTGTGTGATGCATCATTGGGGTTTGCTAGCTTCAGAAAATTCCAATATGCACAACAGTCTACTTTGTTTCGGGGAAGACTCTCCATGAAGTTAGCAATACTATGATGAAGAACTGGCAGTCGGGATGGCTTTTAAGAAGTAGATTCAAGCCCCAAAGACGGGAAAATACAAACGAGGTTTCTGGTAAGAGCACACTACAAACACTTGGGATGTTTACATGCATTCTAATGGTCTTTGATTGCCTGGTGATGATGAACTACTTATGCAAACTATTTATGTGTAACTACTATAAAACATATGCTAAGCCCAAGTATGGGCAAGCCCTGGAGTAGGAAAGGTGAGAAGATGACACCTGACTTGGGACCACCTAGCAAAAAGGCAAAGTAAAGTAGGAAAATGAAATCCTTCATCTAGCAGCTACCTCAATATTATCATACACATGAACTGAGTTAAGAAGGCAATGTTGAGTAATTCTTGAAATGTAGCAGGTGGCAGGGTCTCCCCAACCTAGAAATGAAATTTTATTTCTAATAAAAAGCTACTGACATTTTGCTTCTTCATTAGATAAGATTATAAATTTGTAGTTTTATAAAATTTTAAAGACTAGTCTAATCATAAAATACGTGCTTTGTGGAGGAGTTAATACCAAACCTAAAGAAATCTTTTTAAAGAAAACAATGAGACTTCTCAACAATACAGAGTTACAATAACGTACAGTTATCTACATAGACACAAAAATTGTGACTGTGTGTGAGATATGTATGGGAATATTTGGAATTCTTTGCTAGCTATGGACATGTTAAATATTGTAATTAGTAACTGGAAAAGGATCTAATAGACCAGAGTAAAGTTAGCGTTACCACATTCAAATTTCTAACAGTTCTTCATAACATAACCTCTTCATTCACCAAGACATTTTCATGCAGAGATTTTTTTGAAAACCTAAAAGTACATTTTGTAACACTTACCCACTCAGTTACAACGCTTTCCCTTGTCTGGGAATCATGTGCTCATATAGATGTCTTTAGCAACTTGATTTAAGGGTATTTATATTATCCTTCTTAATGTGTGTGCTTACCTAATACAGACTTGCTAGGGACCCAAAATAATGATGTTGGGAGACAATGGAGGCAAGACAAAGAAGTCATCAACATGAGGCAGAAAACAGAAAGCCTAAAACTGTGCAATTTGTGTTTGCCATAATACAGTAGAATAACAATTGCTCAAGATATTTCAAGTAATAATTCATCATCCTGTTTCTCTTAATTTTATTCTAATGAATTGCTACATTTAATATTTGTGTGCTTTTTTTATTTTGTGTAAGTGTGTGTGTGACACACGTGGACATATGCAGTTCAGCAACATGATAGTTGCTTCATTCCTTCTACTATGAGAGTGCTGGGTATTCAGCTGAGGTTGTCAAGCTTGACAAGACTCCTTTCCCACGTGGCTACGTATGAGAAAGTTTTCTATCCTAAAGGATGAAAATGAAGGAAGGAACAAACTAAACAGTTAATTAAGAATCCTCCTTCTTTCAGGAGAGCCGAGTTGTCCTGTGTTATAACTGCTATCACCTTTGTACACAAACCTTCCCTAACAAAATCAGCTTCTGGGGCAAGAAACCACATTTCTTAACTCATCACAATTCTCTCCCATCAGCCTCTCTGTCAGCTAGAACTAGAATGACCTCACAAGGTAAGCGTGTTTCTACGTGCTCATCCACTGCTTCCCTACACTTTGGCTAACCTAGCAACTAGTGTCTTGGCTTCTCCAGTAGACTTAGGATTAGAAAACTTTGCTTTAGGGGACATAGAAATGGCTCAGTGGTTGAGAACTCCACTGACTGTTCTTCCAGAGGACCTGGGTTCAATTCCCAGCTCCTGTGTGACAGCTCACAGCTGTCTGTAAACCCTGTTCTAGGGGATCTGACATGCTCACACCAATGAACATTAAAAAAAAATAAGTAAGTAAATTAATAAATAAAGAAAGAAAACCTTGCTTTCAAGCTACTGTATTTGGGGTGAGAACTTAGAACATTCATTTCAGCTTTGGAGAAAGTTCCCTTAAACTGTTGAAGCAGATGCAGCCAGGCTTGAGAAGTTTTCTGTAGAACTTTGTTTACTAAGTAGGACATGCCATTTCCTCTTGTGTAACACCCCAAGCCTTAATACTTTTCCCCAAAGTCTATTTTCTGAGATCCCAGATCTCATCACTGTCCCCAGGGTATAAGTCACAGCAGTAAAAGGAGTAAAAAAGACTGGCTTCTGATCCCATCTTGACAAATCCTACATGGGGCACAATGTCTTTGTGGCTTGAGGTCATGGAACAATGCGTCTCTCTGAGTGTTCCCAGAGGTCCATCTGCCTACACGCCCATTCCTCTTCACCCAGTCAAATATAACTGTTTTATCATCTCAGTCCCGTGAGTACTTAGAACATTCTTAGTTGCTAGGTTTAAATATCTGAAAGAACTACTTAAAGAGAGGAAGTCTTTACTTTTGGCCATGGTTTCAGAAGTTTTCATCCATCATGGAGGGAGGGCACAGCACCTCAGGATAGTTCAGATCATGGCACCCAGCAATCAGCAGGAGTGACATACACAGAGTGTGCTCATCTACTCTCTTAACCACTGCTCTGTCCAAACGAACTGACAGAATTAAACATCGCAATGGCATGTTATTTAAAGATCTACCTTAGCATTTGAATATTTGTACAGAATAACTTTATTTTATATTATTAAGGAAGAACCTACTAGAAGGCAGACATTAGAACACGAAATGAATGGGCTCACTGACATCATCAAAGTCCAAAACAGTTAACAGGACTTGGTCAATCAGACTGATCAACATTCACACACTTCCAAAGGCTTTTATAGTGGAGAAATAAGATAATTAAAGACTATACACAATGAGAAATCGGCTATAATAGAATAATGAAGGGAATGCTAGCAACTATGGGGAGGAAAAATGGCAGAAAAAAACTTCTTCAAAGAGGCAGTTTCTAAGCTGAAATCACATAGACAGCGAAGCTCTTAGGAGGCAGGGCTAAGATACAGAAAATGGAGGTCAGTTTCATTTGTAAGGAGGAAGCACTGTATGTAAGAGCAGCACCATGGTCAAGGGTAGGAAAACAATATAACCTGTATTAGAAACTAAGAGCTGAGAAGGTTTCATATGCTAAAAAAAATGGTTCTGCTGTTGTGTGTGAGAACTGAGCCTAGATCTGAAGCTCTGCTCAGAAATTCCTTTACTGTGCCCATTTATCTCAGGTTTACATTACACATACTTATCTACTTATCAGAACCATGGGAAGCAATCTCTGTTCTTTTACTTCAGCTGTCCTTAGATTTCTTTAACTGTCTTGACTTTGACAATGTCAATGAGCCATAACTCCTTGACAATGAATGATATAGACGCATATCCTAAATCATGCTGTAGTTTACAATAAAAATGTCAATGATATCCTTTATGATTTAAACAGAGAAGAAGTTTGTTTATAGTCTTTTAGAAAACAAAGGAGTCTACACTTCTTGCAACAGCCTTGTAGATAGATAACGGAGCTGGTCTGACCTCATTCTTATCCCGGAATTTCCAGATAAATCCCTCTTGTTGATCCCTCTTGTCTCCAAAACTATTGACCAAAGCCAAGAGATCAGTGTTTCTACTGAAGTTGATTGTTCCTACCCCTTCCCTACCCTTAAATAAAGACTTTGCTGGTGACTCTAGTCCCAGACTCTACCTCCCTACATGACTTTAAAGTAGATCAACTTGTGACAGAATTCTCTGAGTTTTGTAATTTCACATTGTTTGCCACAACTAGCAGTTAGACATAATATTAACATATTTCTTTCATTTTATTCAAATGTCCCAGTTTTTATTGCCTTCATAAAATGACTATAAATTTTCTCAATGTGATTTACACAATTCTCTTGATAATCCCCTGTATACTTCTTGGTTTTATGGGACCCAAGCTTCTTCTTAGCACTTAGGTGACACTTTGTATGTATGTATGCATGTCTATGAGAGCTTGTCATCTTGTTTGTTTGTTTAGCCACACACTTTCAACTCCTCTCGAATAAAGACTGTCTTATTTTGTGTACTTAGAATCTAGCTCTGAAAAAAAAAAGAATCTAGCTCTGCTCCCACCTTAAAGACAGGATGAAATAAATAATGAACAAACATATAAAAGAATAATGACACTAAATTTGCTATTATTGTTTATCTGACTCTCTTTTCAACCAATACTTTCTAAAGTTCTCAAAGTATTTGTCTATAAAAGTATGAATAGAAATACGTTAGAATACTTCATTATTTTATAGGAACATTGAAAAATCTTGCTATCTAAGAATAAAGCTAATGATAGATGTATACAAGATAATTACATAGAAATCTATAAAAAATAACTAATAGAATTCACATGTTAAAAATATTTTTGAATCTTGAGTCAGAGGACTCAACAATTTTCAAAAACTACTCCAAAATTCAACATAATCCAAATAAAAATTCAAACAAATCGTCTATGGAATTTGACAAACAAATTCTAAAATATTTGAGCCCTAGACAAAGACTGCTTTGCAAATTCAAACCTGGCCTGTGGTTGTAATTCAATGGTGGAATGAATTCTAGCATTCATGAGACTCTTTGTTTGCATACCAGTAACTTAGAAACAAACTAAATAGTGAGTCAAACCTTATTGTAAAGGCATTCTACAATGTAATCCAAGTCAAGAACAGGTACATAGACCATAGAAATAAAGAAACCAATTCAGAGACTGTCCCATTATTAGAATTATCACCTAACTTATACCAAAGGCAATATACAATATAGCTAGAAAGATGCTCTTTTTACACGATGGTTTGGGTTAAATTAATACCCTATATGGGAAATGTTGAGTCATAACCAACTTCTCAGCCTCAGACAATATATAAAATCAGCTTTAGATGCTGAGGGGAGTTAACTGTGAAAGCGAAACAATAAGACTATTTAAAAACACAAAGCCTCTTTATGGTCTTATAAGGAAAGATCATTTCAATAAGGTATGAAAGGCAGGCACCTTGGGCCTGTGAGATGGCTCAGCCAGAACAGTGTTTGACACCATGCCTTACAATCCATCCTGCTACCCCAGATCCACACAGTGGAAGGAGATAACCAAACCCTGACATTTTTCTCCTGATGTTCATGTGGATCACCACATATAACACACACACACACACACACACACAAATAAATGCAGCATGAACAAATTAAAGTCTGTAACTTATTTCTCTATTAAAATTCATAATAATCAGAACACGATTAAGGTGACAAGGTAATTCACAAACTAAAGATACTTAGTTACTAGTCACATACTCCACAAAGATTATTTTCAGGATATATGTAAATGCCTACAAATCAACGAGAAAGTGGCAAACAATGACGGAAAATATCCAAAAATCCAATGACATAAAATGTTCAAAAGTCTCCAACAGATAACTCAGAATAAGGATATCTGAGTGGCTAATTGACATTAAAAATAATAAATTTTAATAATCATCAAAAATGCTAATTAATCCATAAGGGTCTATATACCTATCAGAGTGGCTAAAATGGAAATGATAATACCAGATGAGTGTGATGGGGCACACCTTTAACCACAGCACTTGGCCAGCAGAAGAAATCTCAGGTAGTCTCTGTGAGTTCCAAGCCAACCTGTTTGACACGGTGAGTTCCAGGTCAGCAAGGGTTATATGATAAAATCATGTCTCAAAAGCAAAAGACAACTCTACACTACCCAAACTGGAAGGACTTGGAAGCCTCATCGCTGCTTGTAGAATGTAAAACATCTCAATCAACGTGGAAAGCGGTCTGTGCCTCCTATTGCTGAGTGTGCCTACTTCCGATAACTTGGACTTCATTCTAAATTATGGGATGAATAATGCCCCCTAAAATTCAGCTGATAAAATCCTAATCCCCAATATAGCTATAATATTCTGAAGACAGGGACTTCAAAGCAGCAACTGGGATGAAAAATAATAAGGATGGAACTTCAGTTTGGTAAGTCTGGTTTCATTTGAGTCGACAACAAACTTTGTCAAGAGCCGGCACACAGGAAGACTTGCATGGAGACGGAGAATGCCTGCAGGGAGCTCAAACCTGCTGACCTGTCCCCTTTGGACTCCATTCTTCAGAACACCACGATAACCAATTTCCGTTGTTGAAGCTACCTCATCTTTGCTATTTCGTCTTAGCTTTTCTAGCCAAGCCAACACAAATGAATTTAGATGTCCGAAAGACAAATAACCAAGAATGTTTCTAGGCACACGGAGAATAAACAAAATGGGGAAGCGGCTCAGAAGTCCATTAAACATAGCTGCAGACTGTATCAATTGTGGTAATTTATGCAGTAGAATATAATCAGGGAGTGAAACCATAGAACTGCCGCTAGACACAACAACACAATCAAGCCATATACGCATTGCATGGAGCAGCAGAAACAGACTGTAAAAGATTGCACTAAGGATAATACTCAGAGAAAGTATTGCAGACGGGAATAAACTTCATTTTTGATGTTGGAAATTCACAAAACAGAGGCCAATAGGAAGTAGCAGGCACAGAGCCCTTTTTGGGTGGTCGGTTACATGTATATGTCTCTTGTGAGAAACAATCTGTGTGGCCATTTACGTAGTTTGCACCCTGCAGAGCCCAGAAACAAGAAAGAAATGTCCATCAACTCCAAACCGCTGATTTGAGATCTGTTCATTTTACTAGTGGTTTGATAGTTTGATTCTGTTTGGTAGTCTTGGATATGTGTGTGCGTTCTTCAGTGACTGAAACCAATAATTCATATCATTAAAGACTTAACTTTTGTCATTAGCAAGGCTGCTCCCTGTAATAACTTCGCCTCTGAAACACCCTCCCCCCGACCCTTGTTTCCTGTACCCTGTCCCGTTTCCTGTAAGTTTTGGTCTATCTCCTTGCTTTAGACAGGAAGGGTTTTCCATGGGCAGTGTTTTCTTCCACGAAGCTCAGAGCCCCGAATGAGTTCTTGTCGTTCACAAGAAGCCCTGTATGCTCTCAGGATTGGAGTTTCCCCTGCTGAGTCACCCTGGGACTGTCCCAAAGCTCATGGCTTTTCAAGTTCTCAGAAACTATCTGAACTCCATCTCTGCAAGCACACCCAGATCCCGATGTCTAAGAGGATGCGGTGCTCGTGTGACCTCCTCTCACTGTAGCCTCTGTCTGTCCATCCAAATCCCTCAAGAACTTACCCCTTTGTCTAATAATTTTCATTTTGATTTGACCAACTTTCCTTTGTGAAAACATCATATGAAAGATATTTCTCACACTCCAAAGAACTTTGATGTCTACAGATATTCTGTTCGTTCATTTTTCATTTGCCTGTTTGTCTTTTAAAGATGGGCGGGGCGGTGGGGAGGATCTGGGAGGAGATAAGGGTGGGGAAACCATGTTCAGAATATATTGTATGAAAAATAAATAAAATACTATTCAATAATAAAAGACTAAGTCCCACAGTGATAAAGTCAATTTTAATGTTCTCATTGATAACTTATGAGAACATTGATGATTTAAGATGAAAACAATAACTTGATTTTAAATGGATATAACAAAGGTTCTCACTCTGTGAAGAATTGTGTATTTGCCACATTTTTCCTTCTCTGCTACTGTGCTTTTCCTTTACCAGTTTGAAAAAAAAATAAACTTCAGAATCAGCTGTGAGTTTATTTATTTACTTTTCTTGCTTCTTTGCTACAGCTTTTTAAATTTTAATTTTTTTAAATTTATTTTTGTGATCATAGTTACATTTCTCCCTTTCCTTTCCCCCCTTCAAATCTTCCCATATACCCCTTGCCCTTCTCATTCCAGTCCATGACCTCTCAAGAGCTCTAGTTCTATACAGACGTATGTATTCACCTTGCTCAGAAAAGGCAACCACTTCCAGGGGGCCTGCTGCTATAAGCCATTTGTCTAGTACTTGGGGGTGGAATCCAAAGACTTGGAAGTTTAAGATCATTCTTCTTGGGGAGTTTGAAGCAGAAGAGACTGGAGTCTTGCCTCATAAAGTAAACAAACAAAGTTCATGAACTGCCTAGGGATAGAGGGAGCTCAAGATGTCTGGCCAAGGTTGTGAGCTCCTGTTTACAAGCAAAGAGTAAAGAAAAAAAACAAAACAAAAAGCTGGGATATAGACAAGTAGTGCTAGGAAACTCACCTCATAGTTTCAAGGCCCAAGGATTAACACTCAGCATGACAAAACACACACACACTCACACATACACCATACACACATACACACACACACACACACACACACACACACACACACAGCCATTTCTTCTCTCAGGTTGTGAGCATACAATTTCCTAGCCTTCTCTCTCAAAGTGGCTAGTTCTCGCTGAAGAACTATGAGTTCTCATCCCCCTTTCATTCTTGCCTCTATTATTCTCCTTCTTCTCTCCTTTTCCTCACCCTCTTTGACTTAACATTTAGAAAAGCATGTAGAGACAACATTAGAAAAATCTAAGTATGTGATAGCATTTTATAAATTTTATGAAAACCATCCAAGTAGACTTAGGATGCATGGACCAAATGAATACTTCGTCATATGTGGAGAGCAAATACTTGGCAATATTGTTTAAGGACACAATAATTAAAATGTAGCTGTTCCAAGCCTGAATAAAATCACAGTAGGCATGGCTGTCTAGGACTGCTATCTATGAGCTTTGCTTCTTGTTTCTAAAATGAAATCTAAGTCAGATTTCAGCTATTGAGCTAGTCCATCTGTTTCCAGTCCCATTTTTTTCTGTAATATCTCTCTTCTCCCATTGTTACAATCATCCTGAAGAAAATTCCCACATTGATTTCCCTTTTCATTTATTCTATTTATATGAGCAGATTTTTATTTCTTCTGTGGAGGAACCATAAAGAGCTTAGCACCTTGGTCCACAGACATTAGGAAACACCCACGTCGATAAATACATCTCCAACCCCCTAAAGTGACCTAACTACCAAGGATTCCTTTTGAAAAGGAAATTTGAAAATTGACACATTTTCCACCAAAAACAGAAACATAGGAACAAATCTCAACATGAAAGTTAAAGAGACAGGCACTGAAAACTGTAAGATGAGAGAGATTAAAGCAAACATACAGAAATAAAGTTCCTATGTTCAAGTCCTGGAAGTATTGCTATTACTGCTATTGTTAAAACCCAAAGCAACTTACAGATTCAGTCCAATCCCTGTCAAAAACTGCAAGGATGCACTTTATGTAAATAGAAAAGCACTCCTGGAATTCGTATGAAGCCGCAGAAGACCACAAACAGACAAAGCAAAGGTGGAGGAGGCAGCACTCTTCCCTGTGTTCTCCTGGCATTGAAACACTCAGGCAGGTGGAGCAGAATACAGAGCTCAGCACCATGCCCCAAACCTGATGTCAGCTGATCTTCCTCATGGGGGCCAAAGTAAGAGTGTGGGGAAAGCCTCTTCAATAACTGATATTAGCAAAACTAGATATTGTAATGAAAAAGAATGAAATCTTACCCTTCGCTCTAAATGTTCACTCAAAAAGGATGTAAGATTTGACTGTACCATCTGAACCTACACAGCTCCTAAAAGAAACTATACAAGAAAACTTTCTTCACAATGGTCTTGGTGATGGTCTCTTTAATATAATGTCAAAAGCATGGGAAGCAAAAATAGGTAAGTGGATTGTACCGAACAACAAAAAAAAATCAGCAAAATACTACTTTGCATAGCAACAGGAATAATTAACGGAATGGCAAGAAACCCTAGAAGTGGGGAAAAAGTATTTCCAATCCCCGCACCTGATAAAGAGTTAAAGTCCAACATACATAAGGGACACCTGCAATGCAGTGACAAACCCATCAACACTTGTCCCCTCCCTAGTGCGTCACTAGGGGCTGCTCAGCCAATCCTGCAATTACAGAGCTGCATCAAACCCATGGCTGACCATGCTTACTGCCAATCTTCCTCTTTTACTAAGAAAATGTCAGAAGGGCATGGGTTGTTCTAGAATCTTGATATTTCTCTCTTACATTTAACATTCCTCATTCTTCAGTAGGTCTGAAATTTATGCTTCTTGCGATATAACCATCTATTTTTTTGATATACATATGTGTGTATATATATATTATATCTTTGTTCTAGTATTGATGATTGAAAAAAAACCAAAAAAGGAATATTCTTTCCAAAGCTTCCTCGATAAGCATATATACATTTTCTTTCTGTTAATATTGGTTTTCTTGTATCACTTAGCAAATAAATTTAATGTATTAAATAAATAAATAAAAACTCATTAGGAAATTGAATTTTTCATCAGTTCCTGAAAAATTCTGGAAATCCATGCTTGCACACAGCTTGGAAAAACAACCATGCACATTAGAGAAACATTCCAATTAATTTTGCACAGGCCAAAACCCCCACTTTTTTGTCCCTTATTTATTTATGGCCTCAGATATGCTGCAGCTTCTGGTGTCGGAGGAATGCAGCTGACCTCACAGACATATTTCTGTGTGCTCGGTTACACTTTGAAGATGATAAAAATTGTCCAGAGCAGATATCTCCAATCTGTGATAGCATGCGGCGCTCTGTAAAAAAAGGCAATGATTTGGAACAGAGTCAAGCTCCGGACAAGACAGTAGTGTCTCATCGTAAACACATTATTCCTGTTGGGTTGAGTGAGAACGGTGGAGGTGGGGAAGGCTTTGAAAGTGAAACGCAGGCTCCTCATGACTGCCCTTGTGAACAGAGGCCTCCGAGCAGCCTGCCGTGGACATCGCAAAGATTCATGCTACCCCAGTGTGATGAATAATGGGAGACAATGCATAATTGTCAGCAAGTTCTTAGGACCTTCTCAGACCCCAGCTACCATGCAGAATGCATTCCCTCAGGCCCCGCAGGGTCACGAGGGAGGTAACCAAGGGTTGGGAGGAGTAAATAGACAGTATTGTACCAAATTCCCGTCGTTATAACAACCCTCTAGGAAGGCTGGAATTCCATTTTCTCGGCTGCTCTCTTTGCTTTATGGGGAGAGAACCAGTGGTGTCTGCCAACAGCCACCCTTGTTGGCGTCTAACTTTGCAGTCCTACCGTAGGCCCGCAGACACAATTCACGTTATTTTTCTTTTTATTTGTCTACAACAAATACCTTCAAAATATTATTGTTACATGCAAAGTACTTAGTGATAGTCAACCTTTTGTGAAATGAAGTAATGATACAGGAAATCTAATTAGGCTACATTTATAATATAACCAATAGAGACTTTAGTATCCCATGAATGAATCAAATTCTCACACTTGAGGGACCAGCAAGAATTCTTTATACAGTAGGGACTTACATACTGAAGGCATGTCTGTATGGTGGTAGGGGGAATAGGAAACAGCATCCTGTAACCCCTGCGCATGAATCCAGATTCAAGAGGGACATGAGACTTAGGAAAAAATAATGTGACTTCCTCTATGGCCCAACTCTGTTAAGGGAACATCTACAATTTTGTCCATGCTCAGGGAGCAGAAGACAGGGCTGTCTCCTTCTCCAGTGACCAGATAATAATGTTAGCTGATGTCCCATGCATTCTCAGCTCTTTTTATTGCATAACATGCATTTCAATTTCCTTTCTTGAACTTAATAAAACTTATTATTTTTATTTTTTGTTTGCTAACTCTACCGTTAAACATAAATTATGAGTCCAGAAAAAAAAAAATGTGCTTGTCTTGTGTAACTTTTTTTGCCTAGGACCTCTGGCTGACACACACACACACACACACACAAAAAAAAAAAAAAAAAAATTCAGTGGATATCTTCTGAATGAGTGAATTAATGAATGAATTTTTCAAATCTTTTTTTCTTAACCATAAATTGGAGGAAATACTATTTATAGTAGAGCATTTTTACACCAAATACATCAAAAATTTGAAACACTTTATGAAGTAAGCATGCAGTTAAAAGGAGCTGTTGTAACTAGATGGTGGCTAATTTTATTCCCAGCAATTGGAGGGCAGAGGTAGGTGGATCTCTGTGAGTTCAAGACCAGCCCGGTTTACCAGAGTGAGTTCTGAGCTAGGCAAGGCAACACAGAGAAACCCTGTCTCAAAAAGCAAAAAAGCAAAACAAAATAACAGCAAAATAGCTGTTGTACTTAGTTACTCAATAACATAAATGTTCTAATCCCATAGAAAGTCTAAAACTCAAGAAGAAAAATATTTTTATAAAATTAATTACATCTATTAATTAACAAAGTGTGTGTGTGTGTGTGTGTGTGTGTGTGTGTGTGTGTGTGTGTGTAGACGAGAGACCTGACCTGGCAGCAAGTATTTTAACTCACTTAGTCATATGGCTACTCCAAGAAAATAGATATTCTTAGTATTTCTTAATATACCAGGGTTGTCACATATAGGCTTCTATGAGGTAATTACCTCATGTACTTTATGAGGTAATTCTAACATTTAAAAACAAAGTATCTAAGGATGTAGATCAGTGGCAGAGCCCTTGCCTAGAATTCATGAGGACATATGTTCAATCCTCAATGCGCAGTTGGGTTAGGGGGAAGAAAGAGAGTTTGATCATACGCAATAGACAAGCTTTTGAGTTTCGAATCAATTCTTCATGAGTTTAGGGATGAGCTTGAGCTGTTCATGACACACTGCCTCTTTGGTTCACATTTATCTTTAAAAAAAACCCACATTGAATGCCCATGTTGTTAGAAAATCCTAAGGAGACATGCCAGGCAAGGTAGACAAGCAGCATCAGAGTGGCACAAAGAGCAAAACTGAGCAGAGCAGTTCACTTGGAAGGAGGTCTGGCTCGGGCTATAATCTCAAATGAAGAGCTCCACAGAAACCAATATCAAGGCAAGCTGGGAACCTGAGCAAGGACAGCAAAACAGGGCCGAACAGCCAATAACACTCCAAAGCTAGCCTTCTACAGGAGAATTTGCATTGCATATTTAAGAATATTAGCCATTGTTTTGTGAATGTTCTCTTCCCAAGTTGGTTGCAGTTTTGAGGTACACCTGCCAGTAATAAAGTGAGTTTCAGTCAACAAAGAATTCAGTTTGCATTGATTTTTGTTTGGTTTGTTTGTTTGTTTATTTATTTATCTTTGCTGTTGTTTTTCAAGACAGGGTTTCTCTGTAGCTTTGGAACCTCTTCTGGAACTAGCTCTTATAGATGGGGCTGGCCTCAAACTCACAGAGCTCTGCCTGCCTCTGCCTCCCAAGTGCTAGGATTAAAGTGCCATCACTATCTACCCAATTTGTATGGATTTAATAAGGAAGTGTGTGTATGTGTTTGTGTGAAGAAGTCTATTGGAAGTTGACTACAGGTAATAATTCAGTGCAATGCAATAGGTGGCCATAATCTTGGCAATTCTCTTGGGCTTGTATTCTGAATCATAAGTCAACTTATTAGAGACTTTAGGGTTTAAAAAGAAAAGCGATGATTTAAAGACAGTTAATGTTTGTTTTAGGGTCCCTAAGGGCCTTCTTACCTCTTACTCGCCAGTGTTGAATCACTTAGCGCTCCCAACTGTAGCAGAAATAGAGAAACTAGAGAAGCCATAGAAGGGCAGAAATGACAAGAACTGGAGATAACCAACTTGTAATGCCTCCACATTTCTCTTCGTCGTTGTTTTATGTGGTTTTCTTTTTTTAAAAAAAAAAATCTTATCTGGTTCTAAAATTATACTAAAATATTCCCAAAAGTATTTCTATTTATTTTTTTAGTTAAAACTAGAGAGATGGCTCAGTGGTTAAGACTATATATTGATCTTGCAGAAGACCCAAGTTAGTTTCCCATCACCCAAGATGGATAGCTCACAGCTGCCTAGATCAACAGCTTCAGGGAATCCAATACCCTCATCTGGCCTCCACAGGCACCTAGACTCAATGTTCTGATAGACACACACACACACACAAACACACATAACTTACAAATATATTTTTTAAAATGAGTAAAAATACCAGTTAATTTTTCCTCTTCCAAATTAATAGAGGTGAGCAAACAGTATTGTGGATATTTTATACTCGTTAAAACTCTTATGAAAACTTTGTTGTCAAGGAAACCTTTTAAACATAAACTAGGATTTTTAAGTTGAAGTTGTGAGTGGATAGACTATTTCGAATGCTACATAAGAATCTTGAATAAGACGGATTACCTAAAAAATCTTTATTGCCCCTTTGGGGATTCGCTATTTAGGGTTACATATTCTATTCAAACATGTATTTTGCTGGCTGATAGGAAACTGCACGAATGTCACAACTTCAGCTACATGTTCTCAGGAGAAAGAATAAATACTAGAGTATGAAATACAATTTTACTGTTGAAATAACTGGGGCCAGACCTCTGCTTATCTATGTTGAAAGACCATTTGCGTAAAAGAAGTTTCAAATTTTATTTTTAGGAGGGTATGAGAAAAACATCCAAACAGACACTCATAAGACATTTCTTCCACATTTTTATTTAAAATTAGCACTCAGTTGCTTGTGACTTTGGTTCTTTTGAAAAATCCGTCTTGGAATCAGTCAAATTTGCTACTGTAAAGCTGATGTGGGATTCCTCTCTGTTTGCTATGATTACCCTTAATGAATAAAGAAAACTGGCTTGGTCTGATAGGGCAGAACAGAGATAGGCAGGGAAAACAAAACTGAATGCTGGGAAAAAGGAGGGTGGAGTCAGAGAAAAGGTATGGATCTGCTGCCAGAGACAGACATGCCTAAACTTTGCCAGTAAGCTACTGCCACATAGCGATACACAGATTAGTGGAGATGAGTTAAATTAATTTGTAAGAGTTAACCAATAAGAGGCTAGAGTTAATGGGTCAAGCAGTGATTTAAATAATATAGTTTCTGTATGATTATTTCAGGAGTCTGAGTAGTCAGGAAATGAACAATTAGCCCCCCCCTTTACAGAATAAAACCTAGTTCAGACCAATTCAATTTCATTCATTTGATACTTATTATATGTTAATTGTTGCTATACTACAGTAGGAAAAACTACTGTAGTTGAAATGAAATCCTTATAACTGATAGTGGAATGGGATTGTTTGCCAACTACATAAGAAAAATCAAATGTTTTGGAGGACATTCTAAGGAATTCCTTGGGAACATGGCCTGAGTCAATTTCCTGCACTACCATGAGGTCATACTTCATTCACAGGTATCTAGAAGATCTCAGTAGGCCAGGAAACAGTGACTCAGAATAGGTCAAAAGCGGTCTGGTTATAACCCATGAAACCTACTCCCAATAATCCAATTACTTCAGTCAGTTTTCTCCAAAAAACAGCACCTCCAAGTACAAATCACTTTAACATTTGAGCTTATGGGGGACAGTTTTACATTCAAATCATGAAAACATGCTACACAGAATTCTACTCAATATTGTTCAGATCCAATAGGATAAAGAAGAGTGTGGTATCCTAGAGACATATTTGAGTATGAACTTTATATGAAGTTCTCTGTCCACGGCAGTCATCTCAAGTTGACTTATTGCTCAGAATACCTTCAGGTGTGGGTCTGATACAAAGCAAAACCCTAAATTCTAGCTGTATGTCAAAAGATACGAGGAAGATTTTTAAGTTACTGATGCCAATTTTCCAACTCCAATTTTGTAAAATTTCTGGCTAGGTACCAAAATAATTTGCCTTACTCTTGGCTAGCCATAGGATATATGAGAATTTTACAAGAAATTTGAGAATTATTTATTTCATCTAGAACCAGTTATTTTATTATGTGTATGAGTATTCTACTTGCATATATTTCTATGTACCCCATACACATACCAGGTACCATTGAAAGCCAGAAAAGAGAATTAGTTACCCTGGAACTTGAGTTTTGGAGGTCAGAATAGGGTCTCAGATCACCTAGAACTGTAGTTGCAGGTGGTTGTGAGCAACAACGACAGTTCTTAACCACTGAGCCATCTCCCAATCCCATGAGTTTGGGAAATTTAAAAGATGCATATATCTCCTCTCTAACCCTCAGACAACTGAATATGTGTGTGCATATATAAACCCATTATAGCATTCTAGTTTCTAAAACTTCTCATGGTATTTCAACATACGCACACAATATTTCAGACATATTAATCCATATATACTATTTATTAATGTTCCAAATATTAAATGTTATTTTAGTACAAGAAATTACCTGCTACTTGTGCTTTGCTCTCCTTCTAAATTTATAAAGCATTATCAAAATTTATAAAGATTATAGCATGAATTATAGCAATATAGGAAACCAGGATTTTCTTTTTATGTTTTCTTTAGATGGTTTTCTATTTATTGAAGAAGATGCTTAAAAGAAATTCCACACTAGCTCAGAATTGAGTAAAATAGAGGGTTATTTATTTAGAAGTAGACTCACAGATCACAATCCCCTGCTAAAATGGGAACAGCAACCAAATCTCACAGATAGAAAAGAGGCCATACTTTACATCAGCATATATAGTATAAGAGGCCACACCCAAGTGGGCAGGTAACCAGCTACTGGTTGTAGAAATTCCTACAGCACCTCCCCCTTTTGTTTAAATAAGAAAGTTCTAAGCCTATCACAAAGTTATATACAATAAAAATAAATATCAGGTCGAAAAATTAGAATTACAACCAGCATAAACAATATCAAGCAAGAAACATGTAATAAATGTTTCAATAATTATCCTATCCTAATGAGTTTAAGTCTTGTATAATAAACAACTTGGCCAAATCATGAGAGGAAAGTAACTACCACTATCTAGTTTTCAACCTGAGAAGGTAAATAATATTACTTGAGTAAGCCAGAAGTGCAATCAAGAAACTTCTAAAATGTGCAACAAATGACAGAGACAACTGGCTATCTGAGCAGTCACCCAAATTCTCACTTGCAACACTGGAGCAACCAACTTTGGCTAAGACCTAGAGTAACTGACAGACCATTTTCAGAGACAGAAATTTTTTTTTTAAAGCCATCTTACCCTGTCTAGGTAAGATTTGACAATCTTTTTTTTTATATCTTGCTTATCTTGTCCAGACATTGTGCATTTTGTCAGTGGTAGATGCATGAGCAGTTCCTTGCCCAAAGGCCAGTTTTGCCAAGAAGAAATTTATGATTTAGATATAATAATATTTATTGTCCAGCAGGTGTCGTGGTTGCAGGGTCATGACTAGAGGCACAACCTGGTGCCATGAACAGTCCTGAGTGGCTTTGGTTTCTCTGCCTTGGTGCTGGTTAAATACTGAGAAATATGCTTTGCTTGACAACTTAAAAGCAATTAAATCAATTCCATACATAAAGCAAGAAGCCCAGAACTCAGGAGCCAGGAGTACAAACTAAAAGTTGTACAAGTCACCAGATGGCAGGGAGCATGACAGTAGGGGTGGAAGGGGCATGCGGGTGCCTGGGAAATTTCCAAGTTACCACAAGCAGTTAGCTCCGTTGTTGAGGAGTTTAAAAAAAAAATTGTAGGTAAAAACAAGTCAAGTAGGTGGGGGTGGGAGACTTTCTGGGTTGCGGACTGTTTAGGCATTTAAGCTAATCCACCTGGTAGGTGTGGAGTTCGGATCCATGTGGGGCGCCAGATGAAGAAGGACATTTAAAAGAAATCCCACACTAGCTCAGAATTGAGTATAAATAATAGAGGGTTATTTATTTAGTGGTAGACTCACAGATCATAATCCTCTGCTGGAACGGGGAACAGCAGCTGAATCCCACAGCCAGAAAAGAGGCGTTATGCGTGCTTTCCATTGGCATATATAGTATAAGAGGCCTCACCCACGTGGCTGGATAACTTAAAGACTATTGATTGTAGGAATTCCTACAGCAATTTATGATCTCACTTTTGATTATCTTTTATGAGACAATACTGCACTGAAACTAAGTTATATTTCTGATCAATGTGTTCTGGTTTGAGGCTTTCAGAATTACTCAAGTTTAAAGGTGATGCTAACATATGTGATTTCCTTCATAAATATGTAATGAAACATAAAACAACAACCGCAAAGTCTCATCAATGGGTTCCCATGGTTGGTCATCAGTGATTCCTTATGGGTAAATAAATAACATATGGGTGTTTTTCTGATAATTTATGTGATTTTTTTAAGCTTTCTAAGTGACTTCTGAGAAATTAAGGGTTAATATATTAAATGAAATTTATTATCTTCATAGAATTTTGATGGCAAAAATAAATGATAGATATTTGGATATTTTTAACTTTATTTGGTGTTTAGGAACAAAACAGAAATTCTCAAACATATTACCTTTGTGCCAATAAATACCATGATTTTCTTATCTAATAGTCTATTATATCATGTATGTACATTACTTGTCAGAACCCAAAGCCCATGGAGAGATACTTCCTCCTCAAATTATTGTTTTCTTGGCCCTGTCACAGAGATACTTAGAAAGTCTTAAGACAGAGTACTGATGAAATAAACAGTGGCTCGGGATTTACTATGTAAATAGCAAATCTATGCTCAAAGAAACACACATATTGGTCACCCTGAAGTGATACAGTTTATTGTTCAATGACTCATCAATGATACATTGTTATAACTGAATTGGTATGAGCCATGAAAAGACTTCATCCAAATCACAAACACACTGTGATAAATAGAATAAGCTTCCTAAAGACAGCCGTGTCCTACCCTTTGTAACTGTTAATATGTTGCCTTACAGAGTGTCTTAGTTACTTCTCTACTGCTGTGACAATACAAGGAAACTTAGAAAAGAAAGTGTTTAATTGGGCTTCACTGCTTCAGAGGGTTAGAGTTTATGACCACCCTGGAGCAGGGCAAGGCAGCAGGCAGGCGTGATGTAGGACCAGAAACTGAGAGCTTACATCTTCATCACAACCATAAGGCAGACAAAGACAGAGATGGGAATGGCCTTACTCTTCCTTTAAAAAACTCAAAACCGGCCCCCAGCAACAACCTAATCCAACAAAGCCACACCTTCTAATCCTTCCTAAACAGTTCTCCCAAGTTGACCAGTTGTTCAAAAATAAATGAGTTTGTGGAGGCCATTTTCATTCAAACTATCATAAATAGCTGAGGGGACTTCATAAAGATAATTAAAATTAGAGACCCTGAGGTGGCAAACTATACTGAATTATCTGGAAGGGCCAAAACAAATTATTTGGGTTTTGAAAAGACAAGTGGTCAAATCAGAGAGCATTGGCTTGAAAAAAACCATTCCACTTTTGCTAATTTTGAATATAAAGGAGGATCTATGAGCCAAGGAATATAGTTGGTCTCTAGACTCTGGTAAGGCAAGAAACTAATTTTCTCCTAGAACCTCTGAGCATGTGCTTGCCAATTTTGTGGTTTTAGACCAAGGAGAGTCATATAAATTTCTAACCCACAGCACAGTAACAAAATTACATTTTTCTTTTATTTTATT
>NW_004949100.1:10391397-10395561 GCF_000317375.1 Microtus ochrogaster | reverse complement strand
TGGCAATTTCTTATAGTAGAATTTTAAGAGAACAAATATAAGGCAACAGTTTACATTCTTCCCACTTTAATTCAAGATAGTACTGAAAATCCTGGACTGAGCCATTAAATACGAAAAAATGAATTAAAAGAATAAAATTAGAAATAAGCATATATACTTGATGATGACGTAACTGTGCACGTGGAAACTCACCAGATACTTTACAAAAAAAACTGTTGGAATTTGCTGTAGAATGTCTTTCTGTACACTGTGAATTTGTGTGGCTGTCATTGGTTCATAAACAAAACTGCTTTGGCCTATGGAAAGGCAGGATAGAGTCAGGTGGGAAAACTGATAGAAGTCTCTTGTTCTTGTTCCCCACACTCTCAAAGTGCATTCCCATATAACTTCTCCCAGACCCACCCTTCAGTGTTCACTACAGTGGTCTTCCTCCAAGCCTAACAACATACATTATCTTAGGACACTTTTCAGGTCCTTCCTCTGATTTTAAAAGTTTTTCATTTGGGCCCAAATTATTTATTTCACCCCTCTCTAATTTGACCAAGAATAAAAAGCACAACCTCCTTGTTCATCTGAAGGTGCCATGTTGATTCCTGTGGGTACCAAATCATTCTCTTTGTGCATTCTAACTCACTAGCCTTTAAAGACTAATTTATTTCCCTGAAGAAGAGTTCTGTTGTTGAGCACTGAAACATATAAATTACAATATGCATATATTTTATTCTAAAATAAGATATACCTACTTTTTATCTTATGTCCTTCTTTGATCTTAAAACACAAACTATTGTGTTTGTAGTAATTATTTAGTTGGATGAAAATAGTAGTGTCAGCTACTCAGAAACTACTCAGAAATCAGTTATTTCAAATTTTAGTGAAGGGATTTACTAAGTTTCCGCTTCTTCAAGACTGATTATTGTAATTATGTCTAAGCCAAATGTGGTTTAAAAACTTCTCACTCCTCCCATGCTTCGACTGGGCTTTGGGAGCTCAGCCCAGTGCTCTGCTGTGGATTTATGCATCGGCTTCCATCAGTTGCTGGAATGAAGGTTCTATGATGACATTTAAGATAGTCATCAATCTGATTACAGGGAAAGGTCAGTTCGGGCATCCTCTCCACTATTGCTTAGGATCTCAGCTGTGGTCATCCTTGTGGATTCCTGGGAATTTCTCTAGTGACAGGTTTTTTTTTTGCTAGCTCTATAATGGTTCCCTCAATCAAGATATCCCTTTCCTGGCTCTCCATCTCTGTCCTTCCTCCATCTCAACCAGCCCATTCTCCTCCCCCTCCTTTTCTCCCCTCCTCCTCACCTTCCTCCCTCTCTTCTTCCTCCACTCCCATGCTCCCCGTTTTATCAGGAGTTTTGTCTATTTTCTCCTTCCCAGGGGGAATCTATGTATGTTTCTCGTAGGGTACTCCTTGTTACTTAGCTTTTCTGCGGTCAGGTACTGTAGGTTCCCAAAGTCCAATTAAAGAGTGGGAAGAGCAAGGATACTAGCAAAGAGGTCAGGACCATGATGGGGATATCCACTGGAACAGCTTACCTGAGCTTACCTTAACTGAGGCCTCCAACTCTGGCTTGACAGTGAAGGAACTAAATGTGGGTGACAGCTGTATGGCTGGGACAGACTGTGGGGCCACTGGTAGTGAGACGAGGATTTATCCCTAGTGTTTGTAATGGCTTTTTGGAACACATTCTTTTTGGATGGATACCTTGCCAAGCCTCTGTATAGTGGGGAGGGCTTTGAGACTGCCTCAAAGCAATGTGCTAGTATTGTTGACTCCCTATGGGAAGCCTTACCCTTACTAAGGAGTGGAAGGGGGATGAAGGGAGATTGGATGGGGGAGGAAGGTGCAGGGAGCGGGAGGAAGGGAGGGAGGGAGAACTGGGATTCGTATATAAAATGAGAAAAGATAATTTTTTTAAAAAAAATAAATTAATTTTAAAAAATATCTACAACTATTGGGTGTTAAGGTAGCTTTTAAAATTTTGGTTTCTAAAAAAAATATCTGTAAATATCTGCAACTAAATAAATAGCAAAGTAGCCGAAAATAAGAAATACATCTTTCTCTCATAGTTTAGAACTCTGTCTTTTGTGAGGTCATGCTGATTGAGAGGCCATGAGATTGTCTGCTGAGGACTAAGCTGCCCTGTGCTGGGCTCATTTTGTAAGTTTTTCTCGGGCCACTAACTGTTAATGAATACTTTCCATAAAGCCCTACTTGTGTCAATCCCAGAGGAATGTAGCTTGCCTGGGGCCCACATGCATAAAGACGAGTGTCTTCGCAGAGTGTACACTGTTAACCTACACAGCAGTACAAGGGCTCCTTGATTTGACAACTAGCATCTGAGGCTCAGGGCATCATGAGATGAAGAATAAAATTGGTGTTCTGTTTAAAAAAAAAAAAAAACATGTGTATATCATTTTAGAACATCTCAATTAAAATTTTCTTCATCTGGAATACTTTCACTCTAGAGGAGTAAATACAGCACGTCAATTTTTACTGAGTGACACTAGCTTTTTGCATAGAGCTTCTCCTATCTGTTCACTTTTCTTGAGGACTTGGGTCATCAAATGGACAAAGACTCAGCAAATTTGTGAGCCACTTTGAAATCTGGGAGAGTGATAGACTGAAAACTTGACAGAGCCTCAGGGTGACCTGTGTACACAATTCTATGAATACTTCTCAGCCCCTATTTTTGGGCAAACTCGTTCTTTAGAAACCTTGGCAGTACATTTCTTTTTCTTATTCTACCTGCTTTATTTCAATCTTCCTTCCTAGTCCAACCAGACTCATCGACTTTTCTAGAATGCAATCTTTAATACACAACCCACACTCTCTTTCTCTCAGTTCTTTTTCCTCCACTTTTCCATGCTATCCAGAGAGCAAACAGTTCGTTTTCTCCGTACACTTCCCTACTGGGTGTATCCCCTTCACGGATCTGTTTGGACACTCTTGAGATAGTCTCACCTCTCACCTGCTCCATGGATCAGAATTCATGTCTAGGACTGTAATCCTGGCCATCTGCCGCACGGTTATGAGGTCATGGACCCTCAAGATGAGCCTAAGTCACTTTCCTAAACCAGTATTACTTCTAGCTGCATTCTGAATGCTTATCCTTGTACCCTGAGATAAATGCAGCTCTCATTTCTCATCAAAGGAGCTTCTTTTGCAGCAAATGGAGACGTTTACAGAAATACCAACCTTTTTCTAATTTGCTGTCTTTTTTTCTTTATTGGTTCTTTGAGAGTTTTGTGCGGTGTGTTTAGATAGTGTTCACTCCCCTTCCCAGATCTTCCTAAGTCCACCCTGCTTCCCTACCCACTTAATTCGGTGTCATTTTTAAACCCTTCTAGACTAATTTGTACTGCCCAAATACTCTTAGACATGTGGTTTTCCAATAGAGCACGGTTGACTGAAGAAGTGCTACAGTCTTAGTGAAAACTGTCTCCCCCTCTCCCAGCAGCTAATAATTGTCATTATTTTTATGTCTAAGGGTGGGATTGTGTGCCCATCTCCTTTCTTTATCCTGGGATTTGGTCTGTCTTGGGCTTGAACAGATTTTGTGTATGCTTTTATAACCATACTGTTATACATGAGCTGTTTACATGAGCTGCATGCCTGCTATGTCCAGAGAATGTCTCCTTGTGTGTAACTACTGATCCTGGCTCTTGTATTCATTTTCCCCCTATTCTTCAGTGATCCCTGAGCCTTAGGAAGGGGATGAAGTACATATGCTCCCGTTAAGGTGAATACTCTACAGTCTCTTATTCTTAGCACTTTAGTTAAACTTGTCAAAAAGAATGTAGAGCATCAGGAATGCTCACCCATGGAAGGGGTACGAAACACTATGAGCACATTGTTAAGCTGTTTGGCAGTTTCATGTAAAACTAGCCATATTCTTACTACATGATCCAGTAATCCTGCTTCTTCCTGTTTGCTCAGATATGATTAAAAACCTTATTGTGTACATAAACAGCATACACACACAAACCAAATAAAAATGGCTCCTCAATGTTTGCAACTTATCTTCTTTAGTAGTTGAACATATAAACATATAAAGTACCCAGCTGAAGAGAAAGTCAGTAGTTAGTTAAGAACACTGGTATTGCCGGGCGGTGGTGGTGCACGCCTTTAATCCCAGCACTTGGGAGGCAGAGGCA
>NW_004949100.1:10387463-10391282 GCF_000317375.1 Microtus ochrogaster | reverse complement strand
AAAAAAAAAAAAAAAAAAAAAAACACTGGTATTCTTTAAAAGTACCTGGGTTCAATTTCCAGCACCTATATTGGAGTTCACAAAACCATCTGTAACTCCATTTCCAGAATATCCAATGATCTTTTCTGGCTTTTGTAGGCACCAGCCCTTGTGGTACACAAACACACAAGCAGGCAAAATACCCATACCAATAGAGAAGAGAGAAGAGAAGCATACTACAATAGATTCGTTACTATAATGAAAATAAATGAAATATCAAGCCATGAGAATACAAGAGATGCTTAATTGTATTACTATAATATAGAATAGACCAATATCTGCAAAAACTTATTACTATATGACATTTTCAAATTGCTAAAACAATAGAGACAGGGTGGTTACCAAGACAAAGAGGAAAGAGTAGGCAATGCACACAGAATATTTAGGGCAGCAAAGTAACTCTATTTGACAGTACAACAATAAACACTACAGGACCACATGGGATATCAATACCAAAGAGTGGAGTGTCCAGTCAGAGAAAGTTGACTTTACTGAGGAGGCTCACTAGCAACCTGGACAGAGGTACGCCAGCATGTCCAAGCCTTTGAGGGAAATATGAGCATATTCACAGGACTGGATTAGGGACCGTGTAGAGAAATCAACACTTCCAGAGAATCTGAGACAGTCAGTTTTGTGTTTTGACAATAACTAGAAATGATAATCTCCATGCGTTGGTCTAGTCACGTCTTAAGGGAAAAACACTCCAGGAATGTAGAGCAAAGGACACATCATGAAGTTAGAAAAGGCACAGTAAAGCAAGACAAAGGCACTAATACATCAGCCTTGGACAAATACCATGCCATACATGAACCAAACCCACAGCATGCACCCCGGAGTGAACCCTGGACTCCAGCTCATCTCTACACCCCTCTACATTGTGATACACATAGACTTTTTTAATGTGTCAGGAAAGCAGGCTTCTGAGCTTTTATGTGAAGCTTCTGTCTTGGTACATCTGAACTTCTACACCATAGCACTATAAGCAGCCTGGTATACAACCAACAAAGTATACTTATGTGAGCTGAGAAATTCAAGTCCATGACATTGGCACAGCCGGTGTCTGATGTGGACTGTCTTCTAATTAATAAACATAACTATGTTCTTTAGGTCCTCACACAGTGGAAGGAGACAACCTTTGTTTCCTCAGCCATCAACAACACACCAATCCCATTCTAGAGAGCTCCATCTCATGGTCTAATCACCTCAGAAAGGTCTTACCAGGAAGTATAACCACACTGGGGTTATGCTTTTGGATTTGGATATATTTTGGATTTTGGATATTGATTTGGTAGGGAACACAAATACATTCATAGCAGCTTTTCTCTGACCATCCAGAGGGCCTTAAACTCTGTTTGCTAAAATGCATATTAAAGCCTCTGGCAAAGAAAGCCATTGGTTTAGCTTGCCCCCACCCCACCCTGATGAACATGGAGAAACTGCTGTATTGTGGGAAAATAGGCCTGCTTGCTCAGAGGCTCATCCTGGAGTGCAACAACTGAGGTCAGAAAACAGATGATGGACATAGCAGACAATGAGGACTACTGAGAACTCAAGAACAATGGCAGTGGGTTTTTGATCCTACTGCACGTACTGGCTTTGTGGGAGCCTAGGCAGTTTGGATGCTCACCTTACTAGACCTGGATGGAGGTGGGTGGTCCTTGGACTTCCCACACGTCAGGGAACCCTGACTGCTCTTCGGGCTGATGAGGGAGGAAGACTTGATCGGGGGATGGGGAGGGAAATGGGAGGCGGTGGCGGGGAGGAGGCAAAAATCTTTAATAATTAATTAATTAACACATGAAAGACTTAAAAAAAAAGAGCCAGGCGATGGTGGCGCATGCCTTTAATCCCAGCACTTGGGAGGCAGAGGCAGGCAGATCTCTGTGAGTTCGAGACCAGCCTGGTCTACAAGAGCTAGTTCCAGGACAGGCTCCAAAACCACAGAGAAACCCTGTCTCGAAAAACAAACAAACAAACAAAAGAAAACAGGTGATGGGTACCAACTATCTGGTAACGATGCTCCAAAGACAATGAAGGATGCCCAGCAGGTCCTACCAGATATATCTCCCTGAGTATCTCTCTGGAGTGTGGCCTCTGTGTCACCACTCACCTGCAGGGTTTCCCACACAGTAGACTGACTTCTATAGTATCAGATGAAAGGGGACCCTTTCTCACTTTTGCTACTTGTCTTTGTCACTTTTAGAAAGAGCTTCCCCCTGGTGTATATGCTCTCACTCAGGACTGATAATCTCATATCTGGTAATCCCTGCCTTGAATTTATAAATGAATTCTGTTCCTCTATTCCAAATAGTCTATGCAACATAAAAGTCCCCTAGTTTACTGTATCCTTTTTGTATCTTCTATTCTAAGTGTTCCATGTAACATAAAAGTCCCCTAGTTTACTGTAATTGTCTGGTTCCATACATTGTCTCTAAATTAATTGGCATGGATAGCAGGGTGAACACTATGAAATACCAAGAGTTAAAACACTGTGTACTCTATGACTGTAGCTTTCAATGTAACATTCAAATTCCTGAGATCAGCAAACCAAGAGGCCTGAATTTCGGTCCCATTTACCTCCTTCTGTGACCCCTGACCTCCCTGCTGTCTCTGACAGAATCTTCAGGTCTCTCTCTCTTCTCCGGGAAAAGAAATTGTCTGCTGTTTGTCTGTTTCTTATTTTGTTGTGCCAATTTTCTTCTAACTCACTCAATTTTCTTTTGAAATTTGCTTCAGCATGAATAGATTATTCAACACATGGTCTCAGGGTGGGTAAAAACTATATTTAGTGTTGAAAATTAAGTTATATTTTTGCTTCTTGAAGTTCACTATAATCAACCACAGATGCACTTAGAAAGATGCATACAATTAAAATCAGGGAAGGATGAGAAATTCATGGTGCATAAGGCAGCAGAACACTTGCCTAGCATGTGCAAGACCCTAGTTGTGATCCCCAGAAGAGGGAAAAAATGATACCTCAGATTAGAGGAATATAAAATAATAGAAGCTCTAATGACATCCAGCAATAGAAATAGCTCTTGCAAAATGATAATGAAAGTATTATGACTGTAAATGAAAGCAATTTTAAAGGGCAAGGTTTGATATAGATTTAATTTAAAAAATAATAGGAGGTGAAGAGATGGTTCAATAGTTAAGAGCACTTGTTATCTGTGCAGAAGACTGGGTTGAGTTCCCAGCACCCAAATGGTGGCTCACAGGCATCCGTAGCTCCAGTTCCAGGGACTCTGAACCTCCAACTTCTGACATTCAAGGGCACCAGACATGCATGTGGTACACAGATGTGCATGTGGTAAAACATAATTTTTTACCATGCAGGCAAACACATAAAAAATACATCTAAAAATATAGTGTATTCAAATTGGTGGTACAGACCCTTTCATTCCAGCCACTCAGGAGACTGAGTCAGAAGGATCACAGATATAAGGCCCACCAGAACTACAGAGTTAATTCAAACACAGCCACAGCAGGTTCCTGAGAGCATCTTTCAAAATGAGCACTTTAAAAACTCAGTTTTCTCCAATGCAGTAACACTGTGTACAGCAAAAGAGCCCAGGGAAAGCCTCATGTTCAAGAGTAGTGGACCAACATATAATGGACTCCACGTGACGGATGTCTGTCGGTTTCTCTCTCTCTCTCTCTCTCTCTCTCTCTCTCTCTCTCTCTCTCTCTCTCTGTGTGTGTGTGTGTGTGTTTCTGTGTGTGTCTGTGTGTGTATGTGCATGTCTCTTTCTCTGTCTCTCTGTTTCTGTCTCTCTCTCT
>NW_004949100.1:10375368-10387104 GCF_000317375.1 Microtus ochrogaster | reverse complement strand
AAATAAATAAATAAATAAATAAATAAATAAATGGATTATCATTTGCTGTGCTCAGGGTTGTGGTCAAATGTTAGCTTTACTACGATGTCTATCCTATTATTCAAACCCCAGACAATTACACCAGGGCTTTCTAAGAATGTACTTAAATTGTGTCCCCTCCCCCCATTCCCACAGAACTTTTTTACATTTTTTTCTCAAGTTAATGCTTGCTTTAAAGAACCATTTCTCACTCTTGCAAGTGTGGAATAAACCACTTGTATAAACCCCAAACGGCCTCCTGTGATTTTTATGGGAACAACAATGGTCACGCAACAGCGGAACCGAGGGCGGGAGTACAAACTGTTACAAATACAACCTAAGCACGTCAGTGCATTTCCTCATCTCCCACCCAACTGCCTCTGGGGAAACACAAGCTCTGCTGTAAGCTTTCTGAATTCCTGTCATTGTGCTCTGCGTGTCAGTCTTCACAGTTGCAGGCTTACGGTCTGTGGCTGGAGTTATCCTCAGTAGTGACACACGCTGCCACTGCCGTAGAGCTGAAATCAATGGCCTTTTTTTTTTTTTTTTTTAGAACACAAGAGACAAGTGATGCATGAACTCAGCGATAAATCACGGTGAACTGAAACAACTTAGCAGCGGCTCATATCTTAGCTGAAAGACCAGAAATTTCCGAAGGAAACTATATTCAATATAAACCCTTTCCTATGTGTTGATAGCGGTCTTTGTCAAATTTCTAAACCATTGAAAGTGATGACATATCTTGCTTTAGAGCCTGCCAAATGCATCATTTCCTTCCCCTCTCATTTATGCCTCCTCCCCCACACACTAAAGAAAAAGCTGAGGCCAGCATTCTCCAGGATTATGCTCTGGAACTTTACTTGGTCTTATCTGAAAGTTTCTAGTCCTTTCTGTAGGAAGCAGCCATTCAACAGGGAAATGACGGAGCAGTTTCTCTGTGAGAGCCCTGCAAGTGAATTCTGTTGCTATCTTTACATGTAAAAGTCAAATATCAGCCTCAAGCAAGTCTTGATTATAATCATTAGTGACTCTATCATATGTCAGGATTTGTGTGCATTCGATTTCACAAGCGATAATGGATTGTGTCCGTTAGTAGGAATGCATGATTGTCACAGTCTGAAAATGCCACATCTGTTATGGTAGCTGAGCCTGACCCTGGTGCCTGCTGAATCTCTTAGTAGTATGCCTTTTCCTGACTGGTAGCATGCTTTGGAAAATTTTCTTAAAAGTTGAGCAAAATGTATAGGAACACAAGAGCTGAAGGAAGTAGACCTTTAGTAGGATTTTTTTATTAATCTCTTTAGAAGGTGAGCTCTACTTAGTATTTGCTGTACCTGCAGATGCCAGAGGATTCAAGACCGGTCTGTGTTCTCACGTCTGCCTTCTGAGCTACCTTGAATTTTACAAGCGTGACCTCTAACGGAGAGTTTGTGTTGTCGGTGCTCTCAGCTGCCAGTCTTTTCCTTCAGTGCAGATGACCAGTGCTGACACTGATAATCACATGTCAGCCACTGATGTGGGATTCCACTCTGTATGCTATCAACATGTTTTATTACCATTGGTTAATAAAGAAGCTGCTTCGGCCGATAGCAGGGAAGAATATAGCCAAGCTAGAAGAAATATAGAGAGGGAATAGGCAGAGTCAGAGAGGTGGCATGTAGTTGCCGAAGGAGAAAGATGCCGGAACAGAACCTTACCCAGTAAGCCACAGCCTTGTGACGATACACAGATTAATAGATAGCCAATAAGAAGCCTGAGCTAATAGGCTGAACAGTGTTGTAATTAATATAGTTTCTGTGTGATTATCTGGGTATGAGCAGCCGGAAAACGAACAAGCAGTCTCTGCCTACAAGCCATGCCTTCTTTCTAGACTCATTTGTAAGAGTTTACACTGTGATCTTGCATCTCTTAGTGTTTCACACAAGCTGCAAATTTTCCAGGTTATCAAGCTATTTTCTGCTAGCAAGATTGCTGATGCTAAACTCTTTACAAAAAGAGCTCAAACCAAAACCCACATCACTGACTTGGGAGTCAGCACACTTAATAGTTTTTAGCACAAAAGAACACAAGTGACCACCTTAGCATTACAGTTTGTGTGTATGTTTGTGTGTGTGGTGGGGTTTCATTTTTAACAACACCAGTTTCAAAAAAAATTGTTGGTCACAAAACCAAAATGTTTATGCATAGTCAATAAATCCATAACCCCTGGGAAGATGTCACTATGGGGTAGGAGTGCCACAGTCCCCAGTTCTAATCAAAACACAGCCTAAGTTAAAAGACGACGTCTTCAAAGTTTCACCTATATATCCTTGGAATGATCCAACAGCTATAGTCCTTACAAGGCTTAAAGATTTCTCTACCAAAACACAATTTGCCTACAGTTCTTTCCTTCTTTACTACAGGTATCTATAACAAAGTACTTTTATAACCCAGCCTCGCAACTTAGTAAGTAGTTAGATGAAACTCACCTAGCTTCTGGAACTGGCTCCTATCCCTCTGGTAAATGTTGATATCCTAATTCCTGCGCACCTGGGGCAACTTACTGTTCACTGAAATGCATCCTGACTGTTAATTCGTGCTGTTTCTGCTGCCTGAGACAGTGTCTAGGAAGACCCTCTTCCCTGTGAATAGAGATAACAATATCAGGAGTCTACTTGGTGTTTTGGAGTTGCCTCTGCTGAACTAGACAGCTTTTAGTTACATACTTACCACACCTGCTCTTCATCAAAATTTAGAAGTACCTAATTTATCTTAGCTTGTGAGTGCCAGTTTCTTTTAAGATGTAGCTTATACACTACACTTTATACATTGTAAACATTGGTCAGTCTGATGCAAGAAGGGAAAATGCTAAGCTTGTTCTGGGAACTGTAAGTTACCGAAATTCATTCAATTATATGATTGCAGCATTAACAGCAGCCACAAAGATTCATAGAAACATAATAGACATATTCAGGAAACAGATGTCATTAATAATAAGCTCCTTACCTGACACTGTTTCAAAATGCAAGGTTAATTGTCCACTAAATTATCTTTTAAATAATATTCCTATTGGAAGGACATTGCTACAGCTTAACCTGATTGGCTGGCACCCTGTCCAGTCATAGAGCCTATAAATTTCCCCATATAACCGACAGCTTTGCATACTATAAATCAAGTTTAAAATTTAAAGATATCACTTGACAGTCTGTCACCCACCCAGTCTGTTTAATTAAGTGTGAAATAAGACAGATTGCCCCGTAATCTTGACTGTTTAGATTCTAGTAAGTGACTGTTTAGCCTGAATCTAATCACTTACCATATTAGGATTGCAGTTTCTTGGATCTTCTGTGGTTTTCCATGTTGTCCTTGATTTTATTTCAATTTAAAAAAATACACAACAGTGTAAGAATTTAGCAAAGTTCTGGTGGTTATCTTTGTAGACTAGAATATTCTTTTAAAATCTGTTTACATAGTTTAGAAATAAAAAAAGAATGTGTTGTCTGAACAAAATAGAGGGTATGTTTCTGATCCTAAAGTCAGGAAGCAAACAGTGACGCTAAAAGTGGCCGTGAACAGAAACCAAGAAAATGAAGGGGAAATGGAAGCTTCCATGAGGAAAAGTTGACGATAATTAAATAAGGAGTGGTAAAGGGCGGGAATAGGATGGGATAAAATGCAAAGAAGCATTGTGGAAAACACAGTTGGAGACTTTAAAACACTAAAAGTAAGAAATATCTTTCCAAGTTTCAATTTAAAAACTCACCTTAAGTGCGATTTGTGAAATGCTTACACTGGTAAAGTCACCACAGTGAGACTGTGAACAATTGCATAGGGTTAAAAAAAGTTTGAAGAGAACAGTAGACCTGCCCTGACGTTTCTGTAGACACAGATGGCGTGCGAGCATGTAAGAAACCTCTGCAGTAATGGAGATCTCCCTTAACACCACTTTTAGAAGACCCACATGGATTTCTGCTCCAATGAGCTCCAGGTGCAAGTCTGTACATATATCAGACACAGTTTGCGTAAGACGCTGTGCCCAGTTGTTCCTACAGTAAAATGTTGCTTCACAAGACATTTTGCTTGTTTGTTTTTTGTTCTTTAAATCCTTTTCTCAGACAAGTTAATGGAAAATGGATTTAGTAGAAGAAGATAATGGTACCTGACTAGATTATAAGGACCACAATGTGAACAGCAGTAGGACATTATTTTTAGTTTGGACTCATATTGTTTTCGATGGTAAGCTAACCATTACCACCAATGAAAGAAAATTTTTTTTGATAGTAATAACAATAATTTATTGGAAAGCAGAATGTTGAGTACATTTATAACAGTAATACCAATCTTTAATTTATTATCAGATCTTTGTACACACATAATATTCTCCAACTAAGATTGTTTATTAATATAGGGAGCATAAGTTTAAAATAGTTGACTATTCTAAAAATAATAGTATATTTATAGAACAAGATTTCTCAATATTCCCTAAAGTGCTTGCTTTCTAGAAATCCTCTTTCCACTGACTTAAATCGCCATATTGAAAACAGTCAATTAGGAGACTAGTAATCTAGAAACATTCAATTAGTAGAAAAACCACTTACCATTACTTTAACTTGTATCTAGATGCAAGATACAAACAAAAATAGATACACACTAAATAGATACAAACTTTGAAATAGTCATTTCAAAAGTTGCTTACATTATTAATTATTTACATTATGACACGTAACTGGCTGAGATCTACTGTGACTGTTACAATAAGTGATTTGAACATTCTCCCTTATTGCACATTGCAGTCAGAGACACGGAAATGCGGTGGAAATGTGTCTGGAACATCTGGGGGGATGTGTGATCTATGGGTTAGTGTGAAGTTCCTCTGTTCAGGTTCCTTAAGTCTTGAGGGAAAGTATGAGATACCACAGGGCACCAGGCACATGTCTTCATTTATCTAATGAAACATGAGTGCAGAAATCATCAGATTCTAATAACAACATCGACAGAGTTTTCTATTCTTCTCTTTTTCAAGTGACACTTGTGAAGTTTTGATATAATACTAAATTTGCAGTCCTTAACTCAACATGACATTGTATGTGACTATATTGGTGAGTTCCACAAACCTTTGCTTACTTTTACAGTTGAGTAAATGTTGAGTTGATTTATTATGTACAAAATAGCTTTCGGTGTAAAATGATTATTCTGACCCTCTGTACAAGCTTATATAATTCTACATTACTGAAATATCTAAATCCCTTGTTAAAGTTTAAGCCATGGTTCCCTTCCAGTTTTCCTATTCCACTTCTGATCTCATTTTATCTATTGAAAAAAAATTTTCTTCGTTTGTAAAATAGTTAAATGTTTTTGAGAGAGAAATGTGCTCGTAAACAAGGAATCTTGTGAACATCATGAAAATGCTAGCAATTTAACAAATGAAAATGTTGATAATATTCAAGTGAAAGAAGTTATGAACATTGTCCTCCATCCAAGCAGCTGGAACTTCATCAAATATTAATCATTTCCAGATATGTGTTTCTCTCAAAATACATAATGCTGGCTTCCAGAGACGACTCACCAGGATCACTTGCTGTCCTTGCAGTGAGCCTGGGTTCAGTTCCCAAGACCCACATGGTGACCCATAGCTGCCCAGAACCCCAGTTCCAAAGCGTCCACTGTCTTCTTCTGGCCTCCATGGGCAGTGCACATGCAGACAAGCAGGCACATGCAGAAATAAAAATACGTTTTAGAACATGGAAAGTACAAAGCAATCATGCTACCTCTTTCTTTTTTAGGAAATCTTTCTTCTAGAAGTGATTATGGGTACTTAGTAGGAGCTAAAAAATAACCTGGCTTAGAATCGTGGAGACCCTGTGCGTGTTACTACAGTCTGCGCAAAGTCATCTATGTGTCCTCTCTGGATCTTACAATCTTTCCACCTCCTGCTCAGCAGAGTTCCCTGGAGTCAGAGAGGAGAAATTTGATGGAGACCTCCCATTTAGTACTGGGTACACGAAGGTCTCTCACTCTCTGCACACCGTTCAGTTGTGGGTCTCTGTATTCATCCCATCTGCAGCAGAAGGAGGCTTTTTTGTTGACTACAGAGCAAGGCGCTGATCTATGAGTATTGTAGAAAGTCACTAGGAGTCCTATGATTGCTGAGCTCCCACAACAAAACAGTAGCGTTTGGTTTAACTCTAGGTCCCTATCTACTCTCAAGCTCTTGGCCACCCAAGCAGTATCAGAGGTGGTGTCCACCTCTTGGAGTGGGACTTTGTTGACACTTCTTAAACATTTATCTGTATCTAAGACCCTTATCCTGAGGTCGGAACTCACATCTCCAGTTTTAGACTGATGTCTCACCTACTTAGTTCCTAGCACTACAAATTAAAGTATTTCAAGACTGGAAGAACCTCATTGGCATTCCAAAATCCCCATGCTTCCTCTCTGAATAATATCATCACCAGAACAGCATTTCCATTCCTCATCTCATTCCCTTTTCAGCTTTCACGCTTGTAAGTCCCCTGTGTGGTTCCAAGCACTCCGCTTCAAGGACAAAGCTAAGGTCACTTCGTCAAACTCACCGCTATCATCTTCACACTCTGTGCACCACAGCTCCTTCACCCAAGTCACATCTGTCTATACTCTAGCTGGATTTATATGTATTTTCTGGTAGATGATCCTGTTCTTGCTTCCTGCTGGTAATCACGTGCTTTCTGTAACTAAGAGATAAGCCACAGTCCCCTTAACTTGTGTACTGGTGCCTCTGGTCCATGATCCCCAGGGCCAAACTTTTCAAACTCATTACCCCAAAAGCATCTCTTTTACTTCCCACCTAAGTCATACTGAAGGTAAGTTGCTTATGAACCTTGAGGGACTTTATAACAGATTCATATCAAACTGCTTCATCGTTTTTTCTGGAATTCTCTGCATTTTCACCTGGAAAGCGTCTGTTCATCTATTCCAGATCAACTCCATTATAATATCTCTATGAAAAGTGTATTATCATACATCAACAACTGTGTCTGCTTCCCTTCTGTATATCCAGTTTTGGAGCCTAGCATTGCAGCTCACCGCGCCCCCATGTCTGCGCTCTGTGAGCTGGCACCCAGTTCGCGAGCTTCAGGCAAGGGGGCTGTAGGTTAAAATACACAGACACGCACACAGAGACAGCGACACGGGTCATCCTTGAATTCCCCAAGAATGCCCCTTTATTGCGTCCAGGGGCAGATTATATAGAGATAGCCATGCCCCAGCCAAACCCACCAGAAACCACTCTCCTGCCATCAGGAACTCTTGAAAGTCTCGTGCTCAGAGCAGCTGTAGGCACTCAGATCAGGGGATTACAAGAAATTCAGGATCTGGGGTCTCACTGCTCCCAACATAGCATAGCATCTACAACTCATGGTCAGTAAGTACGTGCTAGGGTGAGTTGTGAGGAAATTAATAAACAATTATCTGTAACAAAGACAAATAGCAACGCAGTGTATAGTCCAAAAGAACTGTGCATAAGAATTATAAGAGCAATGCACTAGCATAACAGAAAAATGTCAAAGAAGAGTGTTGCATGGTTTTGTTAAGTCTAGTTTAGCTACTTAATCACGCTTAATTAACACAGTATTTTTTTAAAAGTGGACATTTCAAAATTTTTGTTTAATGTCCAAAGTAGTCACACTCATTACATCACTGAGTCTTCCCAAAAACTTGATAGGAAAAAAAAGGTATTATTTTTAATTTTTAACAAATGCACACAGGACAAGAACCAAATCTCAGAGAAGTTGGATACATTTTATAATTTATAAATTCAGGGAACCAATCTCATTTCTACTCACAAGAATAAATGTTCCCTGAGTTAAATATTGAACTCTACACTATCTGTGGTATCTACAAATGTTTGGGAATGAGCATGGGTTGTTGGTATTATAGGGTTGGTACAGAAACCAATGATTCCACAAAAGGATATTTGAAGAGCTGTCAAAAGAGCCCATGTCATCACCATGTCTTAAATATTCATGGGTGGTGTGAAGAGGATATTTCTTTGCTTCAATACTTGGCAAAACATAAAGGTTTTTCTCTTTGGTGTGATGTGTCCCTTACTTGGTCTTGACAGATTTATGGCTACTGGTTGCTATCCAAAGATCCTTTTACTTCCTGGTTTATTTTATTGTTTTAATCATAAATAGCGTGAAACTATATTCAAAATCCGTGCAACTAAAATGCTAAAGTTGAGCTGTGTCTAAAAAGGGATTGAGAGGAAAACTGCTGTGGAAAACCCCAGTTATGGAGCTACTCGGTGTTTTCGGTTTTGAGCTATAAAATCATTGCCCTTTCCAAAAGGTGTGTCAATAAAAATCAGACAAAGAGGCTGAGGGTTGACGGAATTATGCTGGGTCTAGCCAAGTCGGGCCAGAACCCTTGAACACCTAAGACTGGAAATAGATGGAGAATGCTTTCAGGTTCTGGGTCTGCTTTCATCCACTGTGCTAAACACCCAGGCACGGACTTTACTTTCCCTGAGACTCCACGGTCTCGCCTTTGGTGATAGGTGAGCAAGTATCTAATTTACATGGGTTTTATATGATTTTAATAAACAAGAATAGTGAAGAGTTTAATCTTGGCATGGGAGCTCATTACCATAATCCAGAACTCAGGAGACTTAAGGAGCAGCTTTCCTATGAATTCAAGGCCAGTCTATACTACAGAGATGGTTACAGCTTGGTCTTGGCTAAACTAAATCCCTGCCTCATCAGAACAAAAGAAACAAAGGTATAAGAAGCTAAAATTGGACACACCATTAAAATTTTGCTCAGTATGTTGAGACTATTTGTATTATTGCTGTTAATATTAGTGGATTATCTTAAATAAGTCACAGGGGTTCGTGTAGATTTCTCTGATAAACTCAGTTGGGGACAGACACTGGAATTCCGGCAAAGAGAAGACGCTGTCCTGGGTATCCGGTTTTCTTTGGAGAGTCTCTGCATATCTTAGATCTACAGCCTGACATCATCCTCTCACGTGTAAAGGCTTCTCAGTCTTCCTCTTCAGAAGCACTGTTTAGAGTGCAGGTGTTCTGTCTGTCTGTCTGTCTGTACCTCCTTGACATTCTTGTGAAAATCCCTACCACACCATCCACTTACTTTTTCTTCATTTTTTTCTCTGATGATACAACCCACCTAGATAGTTACATTTGGATCAAATTGTGTTATGGCATGACTCTCTTATTTTACATATAAAACAACGGATCTGAATCTTCCAGGACATCATTGCATAAAACTTTGCTTATGAATTAATAACTCATGCAGCAGGGACATGTGAAAAATATTCTATGCTACAGAAATGTCTAAGAAAGTATTTCATAAACTAAGCTACACTAGCCAATGTGTCTAACCAGAAATAAGTATTAATGTGCAGAGACATATTCAACAATAGCAAGAATAAGTTCACCTTTAGTGGTCTTAAGTAATTATCTTACATTTTTAAGAGAAAAATGCCATACAGTCTATTCTTTTTTCTTTTCTGTCTTCAGCTTTTAGAAGATGGAACTATATAGAAGATACTAAGAAGCATCACAAGTTTCCAAAAGTCATGTCCTTAGGACAAATGACATTCATTTAAATAACCCACACCATCCAATAACAAAAACAAACTGCTCAGAGGAGCCCTTGCAAGTGTAGCACTAAATTGCTCAGAAGTCTTAGAAGCTGAATGCTAATCATGGAAAATATCTTAACTCTAAGGATGTTTCAGGCTAGTGAGCAATGAGGACTACTGAGAACTCAAGAACAATGGTAATGGGTTTTTGATCCTACTGCACGTACTGGCTTTGGGAGAGCCTAGGCAGTTTGGATGCTCAATTTACTAGACCTGGATGAAGGTGGATAGTCCTTGGACTTCCCACAGGTCAGGGAACCCTGATTGCTCTTTGGGCTGATGAGGGAGGGGGACTTGATGGGGGGAGGGTAGGGAAATGGGAGGTGGGGGTGGGGAGGAGGCAGAAATCTTTAATAAATAAATAAATTTAAAAAAAGGATGTTTCATGAAGGGCCAATAAGCCAACAAGATGATTGTCAGTCATGAATAAGATCATGATTAGCTATAACTAAATAGCTGAATTACTTACTAGGTTCAACATATTACTCAGATAGTTAATTCTGTAATTCTTATCTAATAATATTATATGCAATTCTAAGTTTTCTTCATTCAGAAATTTGGTTTCATTCAACTTTTGTTAGCAAAGGACAGTTTAGTGTTGTGTTTTGTATCTGGAGAAAGGCAGTCTCTTTGTCTAGTGTCACAGAACCGATGAGTGCATGTTGGGAATTCAAATTTGGATTGTCAGATAACAAGAGAACTCACAACTAAAAGTTCGAACAAACCTTTCTAGGAATTGTCACAAGTTCCTGAGGGTAAAATGGTGTATCTTCTTGTAGACCAGATTGTCTGCATATGGTGATCTTTTCTATCCTAAGATTTAGTGGATTCTTCCTCCTCATTTTATCAGAAACAATGCCACCCAGGCTTCTGGTGAACTCCAGCAGAAGGCACTAAATTAGACTGGACACGATTTTCCATTTCAGGTAAAGCAAACAAAACAAAACATAAAAAAAACCTTCAAAGACTGAAAAATCTTCAAGGAAACGCTTGATACAAGAGAACAAGAAGGATTCTAATCCTAAACATGAGAATAAACTGTCATCAGTGCTCCTGACCTCAAGGGTGAGAGTAATTGCCATCACACAAATCAATTCTCTTCAAGGTGGTTCTTATTTTTTCTTTATCAGCATCTTTGAGTGAACTATCAATTCAGGCCTAGATGAAAACACCTTCAAATCCAACAGGTACCCAATCCTCCAGCCAACAGTAAGACACAAAATCCTGCTGCAGCAATGAAACTAGTAATAATTAAGTGCAAAATAAAAGTTCCTTGTGAAGGAGGAGCAGTCTGATACAACATGTCAAGAGAATTGTAAGGAAATGGCTGAGAACACTTTAATAAACCTGTTCTGGGGTGTCTGGATTATGTCTGCCTTGCTCTTTAACACTGCCATGTACATGATATCTTCTGTATGTCCACTACACCTATGAGTAAATCAAGGCTAGGGGAGCAGTGGTCTGAGAGTGAGTGCATTCAGTTAGTATTTACAAAGTCCAGAGTGATTGCTTGGAAATGAAATGCCCATCTGTGCATGCTTGTTGGGAGTGATCACCACTTACGCTATCTGCTTTAACTTCTTCAGCTACCTGTTGCTCACTGTTGGATTATCTGTCATATTCCTTTTATTTTATGGTTTCCTTATTATGCTATTGTGCAAAATACTTAGAACTAGGAATCTTCCTGCAATTTGTGCTTTTTCATACACTAAATGACTTTCGAAAGGTCAGCGTGTATACTCTCTCCTAGAGTAGATGGAGAGACCAGTGTGACAAGGGAAAGTCTAGGAATAGTTTCATAGGTGTAAGTTAGGTAAACTCGCCAAAAACTCTTGATAAATAATGCACATGAAATTATGTGGAATTCAACAATAATTTTACTAAGAATCTGAGCATCAAGGAAAATAAATATTATAAAGTAGAAGCCAACCATCATATAACATCATTGATTCAGGGCCTGATACCTCCAAGAGGGAAATTCAGTTTCTGGAAAAAAAATTGAAGTTATCAAGAAAATTCTCCAAGTTCCCCCAATCCTCCCCTTCTGCCTTATCTCTCCCCATCTCCCCTTACCCCCCTCCCACCCCACCCCCAAGATCC
>NW_004949100.1:10370688-10373945 GCF_000317375.1 Microtus ochrogaster | reverse complement strand
CAGAACCAGTTGGTCAAGGGAGAAGTTTTCATAAATTATAAAGGAACTTTATAATTTTTTCTAGTAATTGACATATTGCTACCATTTACCTAATGCCTCTTCCACTCACCCAAATCAGTGTCATTGCTAATTAACTTACCTATGTGACCCTGTTGGAGTGTCTTCAATATCAATTTATCGAATAAGCACTGGACTGTAAATAGGGGGATGGCTAAAAATGAAACAACATGGCTTCCTAACGCAAAAACAATCATCAATATATATTATTTTTTCATTATTTATGCTGTCAGACTATAGTTTACATTTACTTTCAATTGTGTAATTTCTAGTAGAATGTCAAATATTTAGGAGTCTATGTTTATGCATATGCATATACACGGGAGTACATATGTTATAAATATTTATGTATGATTATATAAAGAGCAAACCACTTTACAAAATGGAATGACTTTCCTTTCAATCTTAGTTTGAATCAATTCGGTCTTGTAAACAATGGTCTGCAACAATGTTTCCAACTCTTTCAACTGTGCTAATGTTTACGATGCTAATATAGTTCATCATCCTTTAAGAAGTAACTGTAGTTTTCCTTTCACATCATATATTGTGACCACACATGACGACCCAAAGCTTCCATGAAGCCAGTACTTTTAAAAGGGTTTGCTCATTCTTTATGAGCTTTCATCCATGTGTATATATGTTAAGTCTGATTAAACTCTGACAGGCTTTTAATAAATATTTAAATAACTGCATTGTTTATGAATAAAAATCAACACAATATTAGACAACTTAAAAATATCAGACATTTATCAAATCAAATAGTCTCTGAGGTCAAAAATCAGAAACCCTGTACCTGAGTGATCTGCCTCAGGGGTTCTCGCTGAACTGTGGACTGGGAGATTAATCATTAGAAGCCTGATTCAGCCTTGAGGAGCCACTTCCAAGTTCACGTTCATAAACGTGGTCCAGTTCATCATTGACCTTTAGCCATAGACTTTGGTTAGTCAGTAGGAATGGCATATCTTCAGGGAAAGCCCTGATAGGACAGAGAATTCCCTCAGATCATGGCATGGGCTAAAAGAAGGAAGAAAAGAGACAGAGGGGAAGGAGGGGAGAAAAGACAAGAGAGAAGATGTAAAGTGTCTTATGGCCAAAACGTGGTTTCTGTCATGACCTAGGGGCTTCTTAGCAATGTAAGATAGAAACTACTTAAGAGAAATCTCTATAATTTGTCTGAGTAAGACAGAGAGTAAAGCAAGAGTGTTATTATTTAATGAGGTAGTCAATTTACAAAGTTCTTATTCTTGGTTTCTGTGTCAAACAGAAATTCCTTTGATTGCAATGCCTGTGGGAAGATGACCTACTGAAAATAGTCTGGAAAAGGGAAGAGTTTTATATCGTCCAGTATTTGAAGACTATAAAATATTAGCACTCTCACCAGGTCTCCATTCGGGTACAAGAAGACTGAAAGCAATCTCACCCCCTCTTCTGGCTATCTAGATGCGTTATTCTCATCATACATTGACTGTCACTTGAAGGAAGTTGCCAGTAGCTCCTGTGCAATACTTCTGCTTTGTTATACTTCAAAATAAATAAACATGAATAGCAACAAAAGACAACCTCAGAAAGGGCTTTTATAGGCCAGAAAGGACCAGGTTCTTTCACCAATCTGCTACAACTAGTTGGATCTGATTGTACAGAAAAATGGTCTCTCAAGATAGAGTGGAACATTCAACCTTACCTGCTCAAGATGATTCTCAGAAGAACAAGTATGCAAATGAAGAACAATGCACAGTGAAGGAACTTTTACCAAATTGTCAATTATAAGTATGTTGGTTCAAAGGTTAATTTTAATGATTTCCAGCAAAATTCACCCACAATGTAAGAAAAGAAAGATTTGAGAGTAGAATTTTAAATATAAACTCTTCTAAGACTGAACTGTTTCATCAGAGTCTTTACACCATTTGAACTTTGATCTACTTTAGTCCCTGTTATACATTTGAGCCTTTCTGTCCTCCTATTAAAAGAGGAGGAGGAGGAGGAGGAGGAGGAGGAGGAGGAAGAGGAAGAAGAAGAAGAAGAAGAAGAAGAAGAAGAAGAAGAAGAAGAAGAAGAAGAAGAAGAAGAAGAAGAAATAGGAGTAATAGTATAGTAGTAATATGTCTTTATGTGATATTGTTGGGAAAACAGGCTGAAATTCTCTTCTTCAACATTATCGTGACATTGGCCAGCACGTGTTTAGATGCTGCCTTTCAAAAACAGCATCTGGAGACTGGATTCCTATTTCTTTTTGGCTTGCGAAAATCACATTTTGTTGCTAAATATAGGACTATGTATAATAGACATTTAGAGTTTGGGTCTTTACCTTATAAGGTAAAAGTAGGTGTGGAGCTGCCATAAAATAGATAGTGCTAGAAATTCCACTGGCACCATTAACAAGACCCAGCTGTGCATCGTAGACGCCTCAGAGAGCAACTTGTAGGCACTGCGTGCATCTAGCCAAGCCTCATTATTTCTGAGAACGTCTCAGAATTGCTAACAGTTCTATTTTGGCATGTAACAGATGTATCAACAAATGCTGAATTTTTAAAAATAACTTTTTAAAAGTACTTTTGGAAATTCAGTAAGTTACAAACCATTAGGGTTTGTGACATGATGCTGACCATAGATCATCACTAAGAGATAGATGGTTTATCCCCAACACTCTAGAACTTTGTACCAGAAACATAAGTGTATGCATCCCAACACCATAGTCTTTAAATAAAAATATTCCAAAATATAAAGAAATCAGTCATAAGACTATAATTTGTATGGGCAATAAAGTGAGGTATAAAGCTTTAATAGTGTTCAGGAACTGGTGAGGTGGATCAGTAAGTAAAGGTACTAACCACCAAGGCTGACAGCCAGAGTTCTACCCCATGGTCCACATGATGAAAAAGAGAATCACCTTCAGCAAGTTGTCCACTGAGATCCACAGTTGTATTGTAACACACACACACACACACACACACACACACACACACACACACACACACACTGAAAAATACAAGTGGTATTCTAAAGTAAAATCTGAGTCTTCTGCCTTCCTGAACCAGATATTTATATATCTTATACCACCTTCTATGAAAGCAGCTTATCAGGAGCATATTTTGTTCATGTAGCAAACACATCATCTGAGCTGTTACAGCTCTGAACCTGAACTAAACTGCTTTCACTGCTTTCAATTGTGTTGCCTTGTTTTCAAATGGCTATTGTCAAAC
>NW_004949100.1:10344237-10370537 GCF_000317375.1 Microtus ochrogaster | reverse complement strand
AATTCCTGGCCATCAACACAGCTGATCATCAAAAGGAAGCAATTCAGGACAGTCGCAGATAACAGAGGACTGCAGACGGAGCTATTGACAGACCCATGAGTAAGTACATCAAGTTACCAGGAGGACTCACTTGCTAAAGACTCTCCATCCTGTAGTCAGTGTTGTCATCACAGTATCCTTCCAGAAAACCGGGGAATGTTTTCCTAAAATGGGTCACTGGAAGCTGAAAATGGTGGTTCACACCAGCTATCCCAGTAACAGGAAGGTAGAGTGCCAGAGTCGGGAGTTCAGTGCCACCCTCCCTTCCAGCCTGGCTGTGGATGAGACCTGATATCAAACAAATGAACGACAACAAAAAATATCCACCAAACAGCAGCAGCAACAACAAAAGTCTCTGGTTTTTCCTAGACAAGCACTGTATTCCAGACACTACACTAATATCTTTCAAATCTAGAATCGGAATCTTACGATGGAGATGCTATTCTCCTTTTCCCCCAGGAGATGTAATCAGGTAAAAGGATTCACAAGGAGGGGATGCCAAGGAGCAGAGCTGCTCCCCTCTTTCTCCAGCCCCCACCTCGCTCTCTGATCCAGGGGTTTAAATGAAGCTGCTCTCAGGAAGGTACTGGAGTGTTTGCCAGCCTTGACAAGTCAATCCTGGGGGCTTCCTAAAAGCTTTATAAAGTAAACCATGTCATTGCTCTAGTTTAGAAAGATTTTAATCCAAAAACGTAAAGGGAACTGTTATCCATAGAATAGGAAATCTATTATAGAATACAATTCTATGAAAATAAAAGCCATCTAAAGAGGACAGATACTACATTACAAGATCAAGATGACGCCAATATAACACCATTAATATCAAAGAGTATTCTCACACACATATATAAACAAGAAAGCTCATCTATTAGGAACAGATCCTACATTAATTACCTTTCCTTCACCATGCCATATCACATCTTTGACTGTCAGGTAAGGTTTGGTGCTGTGTATTTGGTCCCTTTGTTCCTATGTGATGACTATTTATATACTTATTATATCTCATTTATTTATTGTGTGTGCGCATGTGCGTATGTGAATGCACGCAGGTGGAGGTCGGAGGAGGGCCTGTAGGAGCCAGTTCTCTCTTTGCACTCTATAGGTCCGGAGGATCAAACTCAGGTTGCCAGACTGGCATTAGGCGCCTTTGCCTCCTGAGCCACCTTGCCGCAACACTGTATCCCTATAGCCCAAACAATTCTCAGTTTGAGTCTGAAATACATTCTTCTCATTGCGCAAATAAGACATTTGCAAGATTATTTCTGTTGTCGGTCACTTCCAGAAATTTGTTGTAAGGGACAGCATCATGACGAGTACAGGAAGTGAGTCACTTACTGATCTTTTAACCTCTGCCTGTGTCCTGAAATTGAAAGCACACGCATACGTGAACATCAGTTTTTCATCTGCCATTCCCTATTCCTAAAGTACCATCGTGGCTTCCGGTCCTGCTTCAGCTTTTGCTCATGGTGGAGGCTACACATATGTTTGACAGCTACAGAAATTGGGTTGTGGTTTGGAAGATGAATTTTGTTATTGTCAAACCAAGAATTAGAAATAGCTTAGGAAACGCTCAGGAGTCTTAGATAATGTGATGAAAATATTACTTAGACAGTGGCATTTGCCTTCCTTCCTATCCCTGGAACAAATTCATCTTCTCCCAGGGGTAAAGGTAAGAATAGCATTGTGCTCAGACAAGGTTTTCTATTGACGGGGAAAAGCCATGCTATGTCTGGAATTCCAAAGGAAAAGGACAATTTTTGTTTTTAGGCAAATCTATTCATATTTATATATTTGGATTAAATAACTTAAATATGTTGTTTTCAGAGCTAATTTTAAGTCAAACACATTGTAAATGTTTCCAGTGACATCTTCAGGAAAGACATTCCTCTTGATAACAAAAGTTCCTTAAAAAAACATCATGTGCTTCAACTAATACTATACCACATAAATAAAAAATAAAAATCCCACCCCACTATTGTTGCACACACACAGAGTAATAGCTTCCTTGTGGTAAACTGAAGGAGTTAAATGTTCCCATAGAATAAATGGCCAGATCATGTCACTGAAAATATACTAACAATAGAGCAAATATAATCTTATAACAGATATATGAGTGGCATTCAATCATTTGAATTCTATAAAATATTAATTGCTTATCTATTTCTATGCATGAAAATGATTAAATGTATCTAAATACAAGTAATATTTTTCTAGCATGTGTATTACTGTAGTGATACTTTGTTTATGTTTTAACAAATAAAGCTTGCCTGAAGATCAGAGTGCAGAGCTAAGCCACTAGAGGCCAGGGAGTGGTGGCACACGCCTTTAATCCCTGAAAGATGCAGGGGGATCTCTGTCAGTTCAAGGCCATGCGGGGCCACCTGAGAACCAGAACTCACACAAAGGTGATTCCAGCACTTGGGATCCCACTCCTTTAATCTGAGCACTTGGGAGGTGGAGACAGGAGTGATATGGCTGGGCAGAGAGAGGAATGTAAGGCACAAGGAAACAGGAGCTCAATACAGTCTGAGGATGCAGTCTCAGGAGAGAGTCTGAGGACAGGATCGCCCCTTCGGTCTGAGCATTGGTAGAGGTAAAAGGTCTCTGTAACGGCTGGCCACACTGCTTCTCCAATCCTTCAGGTTTCACTCCCTACATTCTGATTCTAGGTTTTATTTATTAAGATCAATTAGAACTCATACTACATATTACTATAAGGATTATTCATTGAAAACACTTTAGTAACACTTTCCATAATTATTTAAGAACTTATTATCTAAAATAAAGTTTTCATTTAACATGACAGTAAGAACTCTATCTTACATGCTCAAACTTATAAAATAAAGTTTATAGTTATTGCACTTACTTAAAATCATACTCAAAGGATTAGGAGAAATAAAGCTGCCACAATCTGTGTCATAGCTCATGCTATGGATAACCTCATCTAACATATCCCAGCACTGATAATAAATCACTCATTTCTTCAACTAACTTGAAACTGAAAATTAGGGAAAACAATAGAAAACTGTTGTAAAATTGTCTTGTGTTCCTAGTTGCCAGGTTCAACTAAATTCCAAGAATATTTCCCAAGTATGTTGTTTATATGTTTCATTTGTTTAAAAAAATCATTAAAGGAGGGAATTTGTCTTAGATTTGTCTTGAGCCCTCCCTCTCAATCTGTCACAGTCACTAAATACAGACGTCCTTAATCTCCAAATTCCAGGATGGGTCTATTCAAACTCTTCTGTAATGCCTGCTTTGCCCGAGTCCTTAACCTGGAGCAAAGCAGGGTAAAGTTCCATAGCTCAGCCCTGAGCCTATTTTCACCATGGAACCTGAGCTTTATGTAGCTCCCAGATCTGAAGACTCAGTGCACTCAGCATCCTACAGCCTCACGTGTACATATTCAGGGGTGTGAAACTAATTACAAACAGTCTTCTACAGACAATGGGTGAATTAGATAGATAGATAGATAGATAGATAGATAGATAGATAGATAGATAGATAGATAGATAGATAGATAGATAGACAGATGTTATATATACATAAAAATCCATGTGAATGGATATATTTCCATGGATTGTCTGAAATCATATGAAGCAATTAATTTTAATCATTCTACAATGCATATATGCTTCAGAACATCAAGCCACATTTGTATAAGCATATACTCTTATCCACCATTTTAAAAAGTCAACCATGATGTAGGCCAAGTCCACACCTCAAACAAGGATTCTCATTCTGAATCCCCTTTTGTTGCCCCAGGCATTTCTCAACTTAGTTCTAGGAAAAAATGGCTGATATTTTTTAGTTTTTCTCATCAAGGGAATCACAATTAGGAGTTCATGATATATATGGGTCAGGACCCTTTAGCTTTCCCCACTTTAGGATAGAGATTCAAAAGTTTTATCTCTTAAGACCTAATACATTTACCATAGTAACCAAAAGGCAATGAGATGTCCCATCTAACTGAAACACAGCATCAAGCCATCAGCCAACATCATGCATTCAAGACTCCTGCCCCAACCCTCAAACCAATGTTTTTCAACACTCCAGGAAAGGATGCTACAAGCTCTAAGATTTCTGCTTTCTGGACCCTGCCCGTCATTTCCTTATTGGCAGTCTTAGCCCACCACCTCTTGAACAGGAGACTTCGTGCTTAAATCACCTGTTGATTGGAAATCAACCATGGACTTTTATTCTGCCCTGGGGACTTACAAACTTCATCTTCCGTGAGTACTGTCCCTTGGCCCTACGGTAGACCTGTTGATTCTCCCTTATATCTTTTCAGGATTTGTAGCATGTAGATGGGCACAAGCTATCCTCACGCCCTCCAAATCATACCTGGAACAATCTCTGTGTATGTAGATAGACCTACTGACATATTTATTTCACAGAAAAATGAAGATGTAATAGGACCATTGCTCTCCCATTCTCTTGCCTACTCAGAAGGAATCTAGATACAAGTCTCAAGCTGCCCTATAGCCCATGTGATCAGAACCTGGTATCTGGTGGTGATGGTGAGTAGTGTTCCAACAGTCTCCTTAAGTGCTCAAACAGACTGCCTTAGTTTCTTTCCCTGCTGCTGTGATAAAAAAAAAAAAATACCCCTGACCAAAAAAAAAAAAATTTAAGGAAGAAACGGTTTGTTTCAGCCCACAACTCGGAAGTCATAGTCTGTAACTTCTGAGAAATCAAGGTAGCAGAAGTTCAAAGTAGCTGATCACATGACATCTGCCACCAGAGAAGAACTGTGAAGTCACTTATGCTAGTGTTCGGCTTGCAATCTCCATCTTATAGGGTCCAGGCTCTCCTTCAGGGAAATGGTCCCACATACAAATAAGAGAGGTCCTCCCAGATCAGTTAACACAGTCAAGACAATCCCCACCTGGACCATTCAACCTAAATGAATGGTGCTTCCTTCCGAGGTGACTCTAGATTCTGCCAAGTTAACAGCTACATTAAACATCTCTTCCATCTGCTACACTCACACATCAAGAAGTCTAGTTCAGAAGCCGTCAGATTGTATCTTTAGAGAGATGTATCTTTAGAGAGAAACAGAATGAGTACCACTTACCTAATACTATCCAGGATTCCAGGGCGACATAGTTCTATTTAACATTGTTAACTTTTACTACCTCATAATAACTATCATCTGTTTGTAGCCACCAAACTCCTGCCCACCTGCCTGGCTTCTGTTACCACTCCTTCCAGTATCTCTAGATACAGAATTCTGGTGTCTCCAAATACACAAATTTTCTTAGCTTCCACAGCCGCTGGTAGAGTCGGTCTCTGTAGTGGAACCCATTTTGTTGGCCTTTTTCCACCATGGCAATTCTCCTCACCTACCCAGTAGAAAGCACTTGCCCTTAAGGAAGCCAAGATGAGCCCATTCGTTTCAAAGTGTGGAATTGCAGGCACGAGATGGGTGAGAGTGAGAGAAGGGGATCAGGATTCACAGATTTCCTGCATCCTCAACCTATTTTAAAGTCAGGTACACTTCACAGTGCACTGCAGTGCCCCTTTTCATTCAACCACCAGCTCCTTCCTTTCTTCATCACTGAGCTCTAATGGAAATGAACAAAAAGATTTATAGTAGTGTAATTTACACTACAATTTATTTATTTGAAATCAGTACTCTTCTTTTTAGCAGAGAAGTAAAGCAAGGGCAATAAATCAGTTTTTTCAATCCCAAAGCATGTGGAGAGTTTTATGATTTGGCTGTTTGCACTTTTCTGTTCTTGGCATTATAAACGACTTAATTTCTGGAAGATTATTTGGTTTAACTATGAACAATATATTTTATTGTTGTGGCAAATTAACTGACAAAAGCAACATAATTTTGACTTACAGTTTTGAGGGGACACAGTCGGTCTTATGAGGAAAAGGATGATGACAGGAAGGTGAGGAGTCAGAGGACACTGTGCATGCCATCCAATATGAGAGAAAAAGGAATTTTTATACTCATCTCATGTTTTCTTTTATAGTCAATCCCTTTTACTAATAGAAGGGCACCAACTACATTTAGGATTAGACTTCCATCCTATCGAACCTTCTCTGGAAGCTCTGGAGACCATTCAGAGTATGTCTCCTGAAAAAAAAAAAAACTGAAAATGAAACTTATGCCCTGGAGATGCTGAAGCATGCACGGACAGCCCATATATGGCGGTTTTGTTGAACTTGTCCATATTGTGTTTCATGGTCTAAGTTGATGAGGATGACTGAAGAGGTCTTTTCCTCAAGAGGGCACCAGATCTCATAACAGATGGCTGTGAGCCACCATGTGGTTACTGGGATTTTAACTCAGGACCTTTGGAAGAACAGGCAGTGCTCTTAACTGCTAAGCCATCTCTCCAGTCCCAAGTGTGTTTTTTTTTCTAGGTGACTCTAACTTCAGGTCACTTGATGATGAAGACTAACCATCCCATAGTTAAACTGTAAAATTATCATGCCAATATTTTTCTTCACTGATATATAATCATTGTACACAGTTCCAGGTTTCATAAGGAGAGCTTCATACATAGAATATACTATGCAGAAATTCAAAGGTTTAGCCACCCTCTGGGTTTCCCATTGCTGAATCCTGCCTGCCTCTCTATGGTCTACTTGATATCTTGACACCTAGCACCTCACAGCTTTCCTCTAATGCCAACCTTGTATCTCCTGGCTGTCTTGCTCTCAGCAGTGAGTCTCTAGGCACTTCCCAAGAGAAGGTGTGATACATTCATTTGGATAACCTAGTTGCCGAAGAAGCCACGTTAGAATTATTTTCTCCACGGGCAGTGCTTGTCTTGCAAGAAGTGAGTCTCTAGGTACTTCCCATGAGAGGGTACCAGTAGTTTCACTGGATAACCTAGTTACCAAGGAAGCCACTTCAGAATCACTTTCTCCACGGGCAGTTTCTAGTTCTCTTTTCTCCGTGGCCCCAACCAGAAAAGGTGATTCCCAATGTGTGCATATTAAAGAGACCAAAAATAATCTCAGGACTTTGGGGCAGCTTTGAAAGGCCCAGTTGACCAAACATTTCCTTCACCAAGACAAAGGTGTGCCATCACTCTGAGCGCCCCATGTTAGAGGACTGTAGAGCTCACTGTTCATACAATGTGCCATTAATAGAACATCCAGGAAAATCTTTGCTTCCCTTTAAATCTTACTGCATTGTTGTAATATGAGCGGCAGGCTGCTTCCCGCCACCCGGCTAGCTTTACCCGAAATAATTACACAGACACTGTATTCTTTTAATCACTACTTGGCCATTTCTATCTAGCCTCTTCTAGGCTAACTCTCGCACCTGGACTAGCCCATCTCTAATAATTTGCTGTAGCCCACAAGGTGGCTTACCAGGGAGATTCTAGCCTACATCCATCCTGGGTCAGAGCTTCATCGCGTGTGCCTCAGAGAGCAGAGCTCTCGCCTCTGCCCGCAAGAGTGGAGCATCGTGTCTCTCTGAGGTGTCTGCCCCCGAGAGGAGAGCTGTTGAGTCTGACCTCACTTCCTCTTCCTCCCAGCATTCTGTCTGTTTACTCCTCCCACCTATGTTTTAACCTATCAGGGCAAGCAGCTTCTTTATTTAATTAACCAATGACCTTCCTCCATCACTGCATGTAGTTCTGTACCCCTGCAACTCAACTCTGGGAACCCTGTGGTGGGGATGCTGGCCTCCAACTCCCATTCCTTCTGCCTAAGTCTCAGAGTGCCGAGATCACAAGTGTGCATAGCCACTTCAGGCTGGCAACAGATACTGATGGCCAAGGTCTCCATTGTTAGAGCTTATTAATGAACAGAGTTGAGATGGAAATGTCTAACTGGTTAATACAATTGGAATAAGAAACAGAAGCCTGCTGTGAAAATTCTACTTGGTTTCTCCTAGAATACTCTGTCCGTACTACAAAGGCCTCTTTTTTTTTTTTTTTTAAACACAGACTTCTGTTTGCTGCTGGTTGTTTACGCCGACTTCTCTATTTCTTCTTTCTAACATCTGAGTGGTTCACACCTCTTCAAGATCAGAAGAATGGAATAGGGAAAGGGAAAACAAAATAAAACAATTGCAGAAAGTCATTGCAAATTACACGCTACGTGAAATAATGTCCCCCAGTTGGTGCTTTTCATGTGATTGAATTGCTTGGACCTCAAATTGCAGAAGTGTTTTCTCTATGCTAAGTGATATAAAGTTCCGTAGATGTCCTATGCACTGGCAAACACAGAAAGCACAGGTGTGCTCACATTGGAATTCTCGATGTTTTTAATACTGTGTCAAAGAGTTCTGTGAACAGTTCAAGTCTAAAAGCCAAGTCATGCATAATTTTCTTTTACTAAAGTTCAGTCAAAACCATGGTAAAGAAAGAAACACAAAAATTATTTAAGTACTACAACAAATCATTATGTTCTATTTGAATTTACATTATGGCCTAAAGTAGCTGAATTACAACTTATTTTAAATTATTTACAAAGGAAGTGTGGCTTTTCTGATTTTACTATTTCCTGTAAGCAGAAAAGACCTGATTGTGCTTTGCTACTTATAATTATTAAGCTGACCAAAACATTATTATATTGGAAGCAGCTTTTCACAAACAGTACCTTAATTAATCATTAGGTACTGAAGCTAACAACCATTTATCACTGATAAAATTTCGAATCTTAGATTCTCTTATAACCATACCTCTAATTGCAACTACATGTGTCATGTCAACTACAAAATCTGACCATATGTATAAAATAAATCAGTAAGACAGAAACAATGCCATATTAACGATTAGGCAAAAACGATATCAAAAGCCAAGAATTCAAATTTTATAGTTTTGCAAGAATACATGGAGTTTGAAAAGCGGACACTAGAATACATCTCTGTAATTGCATCACTCTGATGAAGGATTCTCCTCTGAATATTGTGAATTAGTTTTATTACCATTGGTTAATAAAGAAGCTTCTTCAGCCTATGACAGGGCAGAATAGAGCTAGATGGGAAAACTAAACTAAATGCTGGGAGAAAGAGGAAGGAGTCAGGGAGACGCCATGTGGCTGCAGAAGGAGAAAGGACAGCAGAACCTTATTGGTGGGCCACAGCTTGTAGTGATACACAGATTAATAGAAATGGATCGATTTAAGATGTAAGAGCTAGCTAGGACTATGCCTAAGCTATTTGTCAAACAATGCTGCAATTAATACAGTTTTTATGTGATTATTCAGGTTTGGGCAGCCTGAAAGAGAATGCACTGTTTCCGTTTACACTTAAGAGAACACGGTTCCTCATGTACCCACCTACAATCCAGCACTCTAAAAAGAAAATGACACCAGGCTGGCATACAGAGGGAGTTCCACGCCAGTTGGGCTATATACCAAAACCTGACCTACAAAACATGATGTTACATCTATCTTGGAGGCAGGGTGTACACATTTCTCAGAAGTCTTTAAATTTCTTGTAAGGTGGCTACGTGAGTAAAAGCGCTTACTACTGAGACTAGATGAACACTAAGCTCAAGCCCCAGGACATATATGGTGGAAAGAGAGAAATGATGCCTGCAATTTGTCCACTGAGTTCCGCACATACACCACAGCACATGTGTCCACACATGTAAACAACACTTAGACACACAGAGACAAACTAAAATGGAGTAAAATATTCTTCAACTTGTGTATTTGCTCTCCGTTCAGCTGCTCAGAAACTGGATCTGTAGACCAACAACACCACTGCAGAGACTTAATAGAAAATAAACAAACAAACAAATAAATAAATAAATATTGGTGCTGTTTGCTATTGGTTCATACGGTGACTTTAAGTCTTTTTTTTTTTTTCTCTCCTCTTACTTCAACTGCCATTTGATCGTTGGCTCTATTCCTCAGGGAATGTGGGAAGAAGCAAGTGAGCCAATGCTGTCTGGTCTCTTCACACACCTTGTCCCTCAGTACCCATGACTGAAAGTGTTCAAAACAAGTTTCAAAGAGTACATCCATATCAAGAGGATTATATGAAAGCATTAGCTTTTTCTGTGGCTAAAAGGGTTTTTCATTTCTTCCTTCACCAGGGGAAGTGTTTGCCTTGAACAAGCTCCCCATGGCAAACCTCTTTGAAGAATAGGTTCTGAAGCGCGTTCAACCTCGTCTCCAGCTCCTTCTAGCTAAAGCATTTAAAGGAGATATTGGGACATTACCCAACACTGCCCTTCTGACTTTGGAGGGTTGTCTTGCCCTACAGGAAGTCTAGAAAAATTCCCTAGTAGACTGTCTTCACCAATGGGCTTTGTAAACAAGATTTTACATGGAAGTACTCTCCCAGAATAAATCTGCATAAATACAAAGATCAACTCCAAAAGTTTTAATAAACTTATTCTTAAACTTTGGTATATTTCACTCAATATGCAAATGAAATTTTTCTCAGAATAGTAAATTCATCGGTAAAGTTAACAAATGATTTTATATAATAATGCAAAGACAGAAATCGGCATCTACAGCAGTGCAGCCCGGTCCGTGAGGAGACGGTGGGGAGGAAGAAGTCACTTGGTGAAGGTTTGTTCCTTCCAGGAGATTCCAACTCTCAAGGGGCTCTCCCTTTACCATAATCTCATTTTAGTTTGTAGTTTTCAACAAATTTATTCACTCTGCTGTTTTAAAACAGTTCCCAAATTATTAAAACACAAGCCCCAGAAAAAGCTTCATCCAGTAAAGCTAATACTTCCCCCCACTTTACAAACTGAGAAACCAAGGTTTAATGTCTTCTATCTTTGTGGTGATCGTTCATGGGAACCAAATGTTTCATCTTTACATTTCACAGTTACCCTTAGACATTAAGGTCAAATATATTTAAGGTTAAATTTCAATTAGATGTCACCAATTCTCTTAGTTAGTTTTCATTCTGATTATAAAACACCCTGACCAAAAATAGTTTACAGGAGGACAGGGTTACTTGGCTTTCAATTACAGGATCAAGGTCATCACTGAGGGCAAGACAATGGCGGGATCTCATACAACCAATCATATTACATCCACATATCAACAGCAGAATTTATCTGCTACGGGCAGCATACTTGCTGCGTATGCTCAACCAGCTTCCATCATTTTGTGCACTTTGGGGCTCAGCCCATGAAAACAAGTGTACCCACATTCTGAGTGGCTCTTCCCACTTCGACAAATATCGAGATGAGCCCCTCCCCAAAATCACGTCCACAGGCCAACCTGATCTAGGTACTCTCTCATTCAGGGTCTCCTCCCAAAGCGAATCTATCTAGGTTGTGGCAAATCGGCATTTAAAGTATACGGGGCGATAGTCAAGTATCAAAGTATGTTAGCAGTTCAGAAAAGGAATATAAAAGCAGGGGCAAGGTAGACTTCATTGGGAACTAACAGGGACAGTCCTGTTGCATGAAGGACACGTGAACAGAGATGCTGAGAGAGAGGGGAGGAGGGGTGAAAGCCACCAGGGAGTCCTGTCCTGTACAGGGATGAAGCCTTGTGTAAGAAGAGCGGGTTTAGAAGAGCCCTTGGTGGAGTGAGCTGGGCGCATCCTTACTCCAAAGGCACTCATAGAATTCACTGTTTGCACAACAGTCTATGTTGTCACTCGAGTTTGCTGTGACCTTCTATTCACTGAGACAGCCAGATTTGGCATTAGCACTCACACCCAGACCATAGTTCTCATTCCTTAAACCTCACTCTTAACCACGCTCTTAACTCTATCCCGCGTTTAACGTTAACCTTTTAAAATAGACATTCATGTTCTGCTACCAGCTTCACGGAATACATTTGATAGGCTCCAACAACCCAAGATTTGGGTCCTAGCTGTACACTTAACTAGCTGTGAAACCAAAAGGGTGACAGGGAGAAGCTGACAATTAGCTGGCTGTGAAGTCTGCCGTCGTTAGGAGAAAGTGCTGCATGGGTTTGTTTCTCCTGCCCTTTCAACTTTGCAGAATCTTGCTGACAGCAGAGGAAGGCACCCATACCTCGCAGCTTCGAGAGAAACTGCGGATCAGCATATTCCCTTCTTTGCCATAGAAAGGGAACTCAAGAATGGCCAGTGAGAATTTATTTCATAGCTCTGTCTGATAAAATAAGCATCAGGTTGAATTTGAGAGTCTGTTTCCGGATTTTCTTCCTGTTTCTTGTCTCGGGCCCTTTTAGGCGAAGTAGAAAGATCCCTGTGGGGCTTGATGACACTTCAGGACACAGGAAGAAGCTACACACTGCACGCAATGAAGGAGGTCTTTCAATCCTTTGTCTGGGCAATCCCTCAGCCGGAGGAGAAAGGATCCTGTCTTTCATGTTGATTTGAAACTTCAAGGCAAACCAAAATATCAAAAGGTAGCTCCCATAAACCAACCCAATTTCAAGTATCACTATGGGACATTTCTGTGAGAAGCCAGCATATTCAAAGTCAGGTTAATACAGAACCTTGCCTTAGTCTCCAGTTCCCAGAGTGCCATGGATATGTTAGGATCTTAGTTAAAAAGCAAATAAACAGCTTTGTGTGGAACACAGTTCTGAACCAGGACTGCCCCTTTCAGTGGGCAGCCGGGGCTGATACAGTACAGGCTTCGCCTTAGAGGAAAGGTTGCAGCAAGATCGCTCAGAAAACACGGGAGGAGTTTAGTGGCGAATGATGTTGGCTGGGGTAGGGGCGAAAGAATAAAAAGACTTGTCTGGGGACAGCGGAGACCCCAGTCAGTGAGCTGTTGAGAATTCACTGTCTTGCATTCTCTCAGCCTTTCCTCAGAGCCAGAGCTGCCCACAGCTGAAGAAATCAGGCTGGGTGGCAGCTGAGATCCTACTGTGAGTCTCAACCCCTAGGACCTGGGAAAAGAGGTTCCCTGCTGGTGGCTCTAAGCCTGGGGCTTCGCTTTCGTGCGAAATAACTAACCATTCTTTTTTTATTGGTAAATTAAAATCTGTGAGACTGGACCTTGTTCTGAGGCTTCCCGCTTAGTTCAGTAGTTTGGGGACTTTAAAATAAGTAAAACTTAAACATAACAGCGATTCCAGCTGAGATTGGGTTGTAAAGCGACTGGGCGAAGTCCCTTGGGAAACACCGAAGTTGGTGCTGATATTCTCTGAGTTCCCGCTGAGTGCATTGACGCATGCCCTTGGCCGCTAGGTGCCTTCATTCCGGGTCCCCACACTTAGCTAAAACGGTCTCACTTCTTCCCGGCAAACACGAATGCTCTTTCCCTAGGACACCCAACCTCCCCTGTCTGGAACACCCCCTGCCAGAATGCTCCGCCCCTCAGCCACTGGTCTCTGGCCGCTCGGCCGGGAGCTGGGGGATTAAAACTCAGCGAGCAGGGTCAGGAAGGAGACTGAATGCGGGCGAGCGGGTGGCGCACGCCCAAGTTCCCCATTGGCGCGCAAACTTAAGTTACTGTTAAGCGGGTAGTGGCGGCCAGCGTGCGTGTTTGCGGAGGCGTGGCTGGGGTAGCTGACAAAAGTGCCTTGTCGTCTTTATTCCTCTGTTGGTCTCCAGACTGAAAACAGCGGAAAGGCTACCGGACTCCCACTGGAGCAAGCAGTAACATGCAGCCGCCGGCAAACCAGCGCGGATGCGCCTTGGTGGCGCTGCTGCTGGCCTGTGGCTTGTTGGGGGTTTGGGGAGAGGAAAGAGGATTCCCACCTGCACAAGCCACACCGTCTCTCCTGGGGACTGAAGAGGTAATGACGCCACCCACTAAGACCTCCTGGACGAGAGGTTCCAACTCCAGTCTGACGCGTTCCTCAGCACCTGCAGAGGTGACCAAAGGAGGGAAGGTGAATGAAGTCTCGGCAAGATCCTTCCCTCCTCCATGCCTACAAACTGTTGAGATCAACAAGACTTTTAAATACATCAACACGATTGTATCCTGCCTCGTGTTCGTGCTGGGCATCATCGGGAACTCCACGCTGCTGAGAATCATCTACAAGAACAAGTGCATGCGAAATGGTCCCAATATCCTGATCGCCAGCCTGGCTCTGGGAGACCTGCTGCATATCATCATCGACATCCCCATCAGTGTCTACAAGGTAATGCACCTGATCTGCGGGGCTGCAAGCGGTGTGGGGGCGGTGGGTAAGTGGAACAGCCTTTGGAGTTTGGAGGAGGGCTTCCGCTTCTCCTACCAGGGACCCTCGACCAGATTTTCTTCTCGGTTTTTCTCATAGCCACCGACAAATGTAACTTTCTGAGCGGTGATGGAAAGAACTGGGGTTCCCAACCCAGGCACACTGAATCGGGGATTCTGAAGTAGATGGTTGCAGTTAGATATTTTTTTTTAAAGAAAAAAAAAAACCTTCTGTGTGACTATGACAAAATTGAAAGTTGAGAATCACAAACTACAAAGTCAGTTTTTCTAGGTACAGCCTCCTAAGAGTATGCTCCTACAAACTGGGAGTTTATTAGGAAGGCAAAGCTTCCCCCAAACAGTATTTACATCTTTAAATGCACAAATGATTACTGACCAAGGTAATTTTAGAGAGCATTGTTTTGAGGACCCAGAAAGTAGGGGTCCAGTAAGGTTCTGGAATTCAGTGGCTTGGAAGAAAGGCAGAGACTGGTGACTAAGTAAAACGCAGTTCCTTGCTGCAAGTAGCCTTGGGGGTTCTTCGCGGAATAAATGTCCAGGTCCAAGTGTTGCATTAAACGTGTTACTTCCTTCATCCGTCCCAGCAACCCACACGTAGATGGCTATTGCCATTTTACCCTTGACTAATAGTATGCTCGAGGGCCCTCTGTGAGGCAGAAGCGGCAATCAGATTCCAGTATGTCAGCTTCCCAAATGCAAGCCTCCTGACATTATCTCTGCTTATTTCGTGAACAAGACAGAGGAGGGCTCTGTAATGAAGTCTATAAAATTCCCAGTAGTTAGCAGTGCTGTGATTTCCCACAGTTATCAGAAGAAATGAGCTCAGACAAGCAAGGCAGGAAGTGGACATTGTCAGTGTTATCTCCAGGTGGTTTGGGAAGTCGGGACACACCCTAATGCCTGTGATTCTCATTTTCTTCTAGTTCCCAAAAAGGCTTCTAGTGCCACCAAAGGTGAATTTGTGCTGCTAACAGAAACAGATCAAATGAAAGAGGCAGAAATGTTCGGAGCTGTGCGAACGTGAACCCTGCTTCCCATCATTAGCAATAGAAAGTCACACATAGAAACAACCCGAGTGTAGAGGAATGAGAGCGCACTCTGAGGACCTCTCTGTAAGGAGAAGAGACAGTGCTAGGTTGGGGCAGGTCACATAGAGCACCACAACCTAAGGGACAGGAGTGGTTATCACCAGGCGGCCCTTGGTGGCCCCCTTCATCCGTCTCTGGGAATCCTCATCCCAGTAGCCATGTTTTAAGGGAATTCCAGACATTTCTGAGGCTTAGAGATGGAACATAGATTAGGATCCAGACCCTGCAGGGAAGTGCTACCAGAAATACAAGGAACTGCTAAGATCTGGGACAGCAAACGTTTTGAAAAACTCTGAGGGTCAGGCTGGAAAGAGTCTAAAGTACTGTTACAACTCCGGTGGGATCAGAAGTGGCCCACTTTCTTCTTGCGGAGCGGCAAGTGAGGTCTTTCCATGGGGGCTGAGGGGAGCACTTCAGTGCAGCTCTTCCAAACTGAACTGAGAAGTTTTACAGTGGAAAGTGTGAGGGATTTAAAAATAGCCGAATCGGGCTTCCTCTCCAAAGAGGAGATTATAATCTCCCTTTTCTAGGTATGCACAGAAAGTTGGTGGGAGTTCTGTTTGGAGCAGCCTTGACCGACCTAAACATTTAACCAAGTTAGAGACCTCCCTACATCAGCTGGCCGCCATTGAGTGGCTGTGTTTCCAGAAGGCGGGGCCGAGAACATGTTCCTCCCTTGTGTTGAGGCCAGACCAGATGTAAAAGGACCCTTCTGAGACCACTGTTCTTTCTGCCTGTTCAAATGGCTATGTTCATAAACCAGAGAACATCTGACTGAGCATGCGGGTTTCCTTTCAAGTCCCTCTAATATTCCCCTGGGAAGTTACATCCTTTGCCCTAGAATGATTCCCAGTTCCTGAAACTAAGTGATGAGTCATTAGAAAACTAAATAGTTAGTCATCGAAATCTGTCTGAAACAGACCCATCATCACTGTGGGTCTAGAGCTATGAGTGTCAGCATGAACTCCTACAAATCCTGCGTTGTTGCCTTTGGTTCAGTTTCAGGCAAAAACAGTGGCCACTATTTATTGGGCACTATGCATTCATTTTAATTAAATTACTTAGATGATGTGAGACAGGATGTGTTGCTATCGACCCTGATTTAAGTCATTGAGGAGACAAAGAAGTAACTTGCCCATTATGCACTATTAGAAAGTGGTTACTCTGGACCTGAACACAGCTTACCTTGTCTTAGAACCCGTAACTTTCCCTAGCACACTATCAAGAATGCAAAAACCCAGCATGTCCTTCTCCAGTCAGAGCTTTCTATGGACCTCAGCTTGATTGCATAGGTGGAATTGTGACACAGGACCACATTAAGTAGGTCACATGGTAAACATTTTCAAAATTCATTTGAAACGTCAGAATTGAAGTCTATGAGTCCTTTTCAGATAGTCTATAATATACGCCATTAGTGGGTGCTGTTCTAAAGACTATTTGCTAGAACATCTACGATGAGTTTAAAAAGTCATTTCAGTTCTCTAAATAATTATGGCAGCAGAGAACTTTTTGAAAATATGTACTTAGAATTTCAGAGCACTTGACATTTTCATTCCTAAAGAATAACTTTGGTGAGCTGTGACTGCTGTTTTAAATATTCTCCAAGGTGAGAGCTTTGAATTGCTAATCTATAACTCTTTGACAGGTTGTTAAAATTGTCTTTGGAAATCCACTATATGCAATTTGGGGGGATTCAGAGCCTCTCGACTCTTTTATTGGTATGCTCTAGCAGCTTAGGAATGTCTTCTTGATCTATTACATTCATTTGAAGGTCAGTAAACACAGAGTTCAATAATGCTGACAAACCACAGTATGTCACAACTCCTGTTGATCCTTGAAGTCATTCTTAGTGAGCAAGGTTTCGCATGAATTCTGGCAAGGAGCTGACAACCTTGGGAAATCTGCCTGCCCTGCCACATGCTCTGCCATGCCCTGCCATGCCCTGCCATGCCCTGCCATGCCCTGCCATGCCCTGCCATGCTTCTTAACAGAGCAGGGTCCCTAGAAACTTTCAACTGGAGCCATTCTGCCATGGTGTCCTTTATCAAGAGGACCCTGTGCTGAATGCCAGGGAAGAGTTTCAGGACCCTGAGCAAGCTGAGACTACTAAACACTTCAAACACTCATGTAAATTATGTGTGAAACAATAAACCCTTTGAATCCTTCACATTGGGATGCACGGGGCTGTGCTTGCATTCCAGAACATAAAACAGCTGAAACACATGGAAAATGCAATCATCCACAGTGTATAGTTTGAAATGACACAAGGATATGATACCAATGTCACATGAATTTGTAGCTAGCTCAGTAGACAGATAACATCTGGCCCTGGGCCTAGGGCATAGTAAGCAAATAATAAAAGCTATCAGAATGTTTGTGCTTGTGTATTAAAACAAGAAGGGAAGTTGATGTTTGGAGTGTTCTTTCTTTTATCTTTTGTCATTACAAACATGACTTTAAACATCACAAGTTCATACACCCAAGTTTGCACACATGTATATGGGTAGCTACCTTAAAGGGTAAATCTCTAAAACTGGGTTTGCTAAGTCAAAGAGTGTATGTCCTTAAAATGTGGATAGATAGTGTCACCTTGTGTTATTACTGTAGTGTTGGTTCTGATCACTAGTTTAAATAATATCTCCAGGTCTATAGGCGTATGTTAGCATCTGTGATGACATGGTGTGTATAGACACCTGAAGTGAAAGCTACTGTTCAAACACCCAATGGAAGGCTTAATCTCTCCTTATTCACAGGCAGCTTACCATGTACTTCCTACTTACACTTAAATGATGGCGGCATCTTCTACTTTGTTATATATAAGAACCTGCTGTCTGACTACTGTAGCAAAGCTACATAGAAAGCAAGAGTTAACAGTACTTCTGCATGCTAAAGTGCTTTACTATCACTGGTCGGCTGGTTCATGGTTTTGATTGGTGTGAATTAGCAGCGATATTTTTTTTTAAATTGATAGCTTGCTGGGGATAAAGTTTAAGTTCTTGAGCAAATAATGAACTTTTGAATTAATAAATGTTTTACTTAAAAAATGTAATTTCTGTGCTGTTCTTATAAGAATAACTGAATATATATGATTCTCAAATAATAGCTTCCTTTTGTGTATGCAAGTTGAACTTTATGTAACCTGATTGTAACCTGAAAGGCTCATTGGCTTTCTTTATTAACTCCTGTGATAAGGATCTAAATGCAGTCTGTGTGCACCGGTGAAAATTAACTTAGGAACGCACTGGAGTGCTGTGAGTTAGCCTTGCTGTTAAGACTGGTTACGCCACCGTAAGAGAGAGCGAGCTGTGGAGGCACAGTCCTAACAGGCGACATTTCTGATCTTCAACATTTAATCGGTTATGTTGGAACACACACAGCCTGTCAAAATGTAGGAGTCCTTCACCCTCAAATCAGTTTTGAATGAGGTGACCGTGGCAGGAGGTCAGGCTTTTTTTCTATCATTATGATTTTGCTTGTGATACCATCAATTATCATGATGAACAAATTCACTTTTCTCACTACCCTACCTTGATTCTTTGTAGTTATAAACAATTTTTGCGTAAAATTAATTGGAAAAGTAAACGCTGAGGGACCAGTATCAGAGCTAACTTTTGAGCTGACAGTTTTCCTTCCAGAAAAGCTGAAATGTATGTAGACACAGCAATAGAAGAGGGTTCCATGTCCCTGAGAGGAGAGTATGTCCTCCAAATTTTATAACAGTGCTCTTATTATCACTCAAGTAACTGAGGTATTTCAGTTATATCTTAGAGCTGTTTAAATATACTGAAATGGCATAAACATTTTTTGTCAAAAATGAAATCAAGGTTATCTTTGAGACTCATTTATTTGAAGAAAAGAAAAAGAGGCCCAATTCTCTTTGGAAAAGAGCTAATATGTAGGAAAGCCATTGTCTCTGGGTGAGTTGAGTCTACTGGCAACTCTCTGTGCACTCCATGTCTGGGATCCAGCACTCAGAAACAGATGGATTCTGTGCACAAGTGCTATCATGCAAAGGACATCAGATCAAGGGGCCTTTCCACTTAGAAAGCTTGGTCCCTTCTGTTTGAGGGTGTTGGTCAAACCAAATACCAGATCAATAGCAGATTCAAGTAACCCAGAAGTTCAAGGCGTCACATCCCCCGTGTACTGCTTCACAAGTTGGTTGCAGACTCCTGTGACTAAATGCTTAGCAAACACTGGGCTCTCCACAGCGAGAGCTATGTTTGCCTTTGACCTGACACTTGGACCCTGTGAATCTAATTCCCTAAAAAGACCAGGTAAAGCTTCTTTTGATACTGTAAAGCTAGTTACCAATCAAAGGCTTCACATCATTTTCTTTCCTTGTGAGTTGTTCAAAAATTGAAAGTATTTTCATGCTTGTACAAAATGATGACACGGCCAAGCTTTGTGTCAAGGCCAAGAAACTCGGTTGGTCATTTCACGAGGAAAACCATATAAGGTTATCCTTGTGTAGCTGATATGCTATAGCTGATTATTTTTAGAGAAACATGTCAAATGCTAATAAATGATTAAGTGATTTAGAGTGTGCTGACAGAGAAAGCCCGAGCTGAAATAAGATTTTAGCTGTAATTTATGATGTGAAACAGTCTCCTTCGGAACTTCGCAAAGTCTTCAGGGGGTTGGCTATGTTGGGAGGTGCGTCCCAGACTGGTGTCTGAATACACCTTGGCCCACACGAGTCTTCTGTATTCTTGGTGGTTTATATTACACTCTCACTCTTTCCCTGGGGACTCTCTAGTGAAAACACAGAACAAGAAAATGACCAAAACATGGTGGAGAATGTGGGGAGGCGAACGGAGAGCAGGGACAGACAAGGCTGACCATGCTCATTCTTGAGTCAAAAGTTTATCAGTCAAGTTGACCGAAGCATTTTCCCAAGCAAGTCTTCCCTGTTTGGGGCTCTTGCTCCCCCTCCCTGCCTCAGCTTCACTATGGATTCCAGAAAGAAGACAAACTAACCTCAGAATGTTTACACTGTACACAGCCTCTTCCCCCACACTGGGAGATTGTAAAGGGCTTTTAGGTTCTGTAGAATTCAGACATCTCAGAGAAGATTATCAGTGTCCCACAAGATATTCCCCAGCAGCGCTGGGCCTAACTGTGGTATGAAACGACCTACAATCTTTTGCCATGTTCGTTCTGTCTCTGCTTCATTCTGAGTCCTGTGGCTATAAGAACACCAATTCTCCAGTCTCTTTAGGCATTGTGGGGGATCTTCTTAGGAGGTCCAACTCAGATAAATTAACCCAATGGTTTTGTTATTTCTCTTAGCTGAATTTCTTAAAAATACATAATGTGTCAAGAAATCTTTTAAACACAAACTGTGGTTATGCTTTTAAGTGCAGATAATGGGACAGTGGTAATCTTTATTTTTCTTTTGTCATGCTAAGGACCAAATCCAATGTCTTACATAGACCAGGTGATCCATTTCTTTCCTGTCTATTAGAGATTTAGAAATAAATTTCATGTTGGTGGTAATAGTAGAATATATTTAAGTAAATTTGAATATCTCCTAAGAAACAGTTTCAGTATTACGTCTGATGTTTCTAGAGATTTGTTACAAGCACTTTATTTACCACCACAAAGCCAGCAGTCTATTTGGTCACGTGATATGTGAATAGATAAAACAGGTTCCCAGGGTCTCTGCACAGCTGCAGGAATCACTTAAGTGCTGCACTGAGGGGCACCAGTTGGTACAATATCTGGTCACATATTTCTAGCCCACATAGCCTAATGTTTAAGAGACTATTTCATTTTGCTCAATGCTAAGACCTTTTAATTTAGGCTTGTCCCTGAAGGCATGGGTACAGTATATATGTATTTTGAATGCTATGGACTTAACTAGAAAGTTAGTGTAACTTCTTTCAGTGTATAAATAAAAGCAGTTCAGACATGGAAGTCCCTGGATGAGACTGTCCAACCTTATTAAAACAGTGGTTCAAACATCTCCTCCCAAAATAAAACTTATCTGCTAAAGGAAACTGAGAAAGAAGAAGAGGAGGAGGAGAGGAAAGAGGAGAAGGAGGAGGAGGGGGTAGAGGAGGAAGTAGAAGAGGAGGAGGGGGAGGAAGAGGAGAAAGAGGAGGAGGAAGAAGAGGAAGAAGAGGAAGAGGAGGAAGTAGAAGAGGAGGAGGGGGAGGAAGAGGAGAAAGAGGAGGAGGAAGAAGAGGAAGAAGAAAAAGATTTCCTTTCCCAAAGTTTCGAAATATAATGCCAGGCATTTCAAAGACATGTTCCCAGCCCTTGGAACAGAAGCGACTGGCTGTTTCTTCTACGGGTCATTAACCCATCCTCTGAGAAATCATCTCTCTCCATGTGCACCAGAATCTCTGGTCTGAAGGAGAACACAGGATCTCCCTACGCAGGGAGAAGCAACAGAGTCTGCTTCATGTCAGTCACTTCCTTGACAGGGCTGCAGTGGGAGAACAGCTGGGGGAGAAGGATTACCTTTCACCTATTCCTGTCAGCTGGGCAAGTCAGAGCTCAACAAGACCGCAGCTCTCCACCAAGCCTGTATCCCAGAGAGCCCAGCCCTAAGGCAAGAGAACCCAATGTGCTCAGTGGAAGACACAAAGGCAAACGCACCCGTCCTCTGCGTTTGCCAAAGAGTGTATTGAAAGGATGAGGACGGAAGCACTATCGCAACGCTTAGCTTCAATTTCTGTCTCATGGTCAAAGGCAGTCATGTGTTCACTTGTTTTTGTTCAACAACCATTTAACGAGTGACCACCATGTGCCAGGCACAGTTCTGGGCACGCTAGATCTCATAGAACAGTCTACAGGAATTTTTACTCAGAGCTCAGCAGGCGTTCCTAGCTTGAAAACTGTAGGAAGGAAAGTGGTGTGTGTGGTTAATGAGGGGATGATGTGCATGAAGATTTGCTTTGGCATTTCCTGGTTTTGGGGGTTTGATTTTTTCTGATATGGGCTGGGAATTAGCACATCCTCCCCGCCCCATTTAATTACCATAAGAATGTAATTTTTAATTAAAAGGAGAACTGAAAAATGTAAAGCTTGTTGAAGTGGTTTGGCATTTGTTGAATAACCTTAGTGAGAGTGTTTGTTCCCTGCTCATGTGATCCTGTTAGAAAAGTTTAACAGTTATGCAATATAAAAATAATATTGCAAGTTGATATTAAAATAACGTATGTGGGTTCTCATGCCTTTTGCTTTTTAAGCTTAGACAAGATTGTAAATTGAAGACTCGAAAGTGGTGATTAAGCAGTAAACTTCTTACAATCGGCCTGGTGGTGTCTATTTTCCATTTACTGGTTTGTTTGTTTGCTTCCATCACTTAGAGCAAATGTGCTGGGGAATCAGCATGCAAGCCTTAGGGGAAACAGGCCAGCACAAACATTTTGTCGAATAAACACCACAGTGCAGTGCTTGCAGGACACGCCTCCAACAAAAGCCATTGGGTTTTATTTAACTAAGACGAAATGAAGTGGAAACCAGTGTCAGCTAAGGAGTTGTTGCTCACTGGCCCACCATGATGACCGTTAGATGTTATAGATCCGAACTGATTTTTTTTAAAGTAGCTGTTAAGTTTAATTTCTATAGAAATGACACATTGACCCTCTTCTTTTTCTTTTGTGATGGGGATTGAACCCAGGACCTCACACCATGCTAGGTTGCATTTTGAGATGGGGTTTGCACCCAGGACCTCACACCATGCTAGGTTGCATTTTGAGATGGGGTTTGCACCCAGGACCTCACACCATTCTAAGCTTGCATTCCTTCTACTGAGTCTTCAGACCAAGACTGATTTTTTTCTTCAAATCACATTTGATTCATCTTCAACATCAGGTAAAAAATTTAAATTATGCAATTAAAGGAGTAAAACCCAGAGATAAAAACAAAAATAGGAACTAAGCAATTAATTAATTAAGCAATTGCTGCATTTAAAATGAAGTTGCTTCTTCTTTCTCTGGAGTGTATCAGTGCCCAATGATTGGTGAATGAGTGAAATTTCCACATATGATTAAAAATATCGAAACGTATTCACTCACAAGATTTCAAAAGCTCTGTCTTGGTTGAAAGTAAATATCTGAAAAACTTCACTGGTTTTCCATAAGGACTCAAGTGTCAAAAGAGTAGACGTCTCCGCAACTTCAACAAGCCCCAAAGACTGACTTCCGAAGATGCCCACTGGGGACCATGTGAATGACTGCACTGAGCACCAACAGAGGACATGGATCCTCCCAGAGGGCAACTCACTTGGCTGGGTCTCCACAAAACCTTCTGACTTTACCTTTTTTGGGTTAGATAGCTTTGAGGGTAATGTCTAAATAGTGAAGAAGGATCAAGCATGCCATTTTAAAAGTCTGTTTGGGGCTCTGTAGAGGAAGAGTCCTAGAGACCATCTGAAGTTCTCTTCCTTACTACAGAGTAATGGCAGCAGTACAGTGAACTCTTTTCTCTCCTTTGGCCTCTCAGAGCAACAGCTGCCAGTTTGAAATTGAAGAAAGTGTGAGATACTGAAGGCCGGTGAAAATTAATGCTCTCTTCTCTGCAGCCCCTTTCACTTCAAAACTGTAGACTGGAGAGTAGTAATCACTCAGTTATGATTAGGCTCCTAACTATCTCTCTGTTGAACTAGAACAGCACTGTTAGGGTTTCAAGTTTATGTTTGCCTGTCTTCTGTGATAGCATGGGTCAGAGGTTGTGTTGCAGGCCTCCCAGTGGTATGAAGAGCAATAGCCCAATGTCTCAGCTGAGCCAAAAATAATATCAAACTAAAAACAGATCCTAGACACAGGGAAGAGCTCATTTCCATTGGTCAGGATGCCTCCCCCTTGTTGGCCTGAACACTCACACCTCCTGATTCTTTTTATGACTCTACCCACCTACAAGGGGGCAGTATTAAAGTATTTGGAGACAGTTTGAGAAAGAAGGAAAAATTTTAAAACACCCAAATGCTTGACTATGATATGAAAGAAAATCATTAGAATAAACAGATGAGTGGATAGAAAAGTGATAGATAGTAGATAATGATACTGATGATAGATGATGATTATGAAGATAGATAGACTAGATAGATAGATAAATAGATAGATAGATAGATAGATAGATAGATAGATAGATAGATAGATAGATAGACAGACAGACAGATGGGAGATAGATGACAGATACAGATGATAATAGATAGATAGATAGATAGATAGATAGATAGATAGATAGATAGATAGATAGACAGACAGATAGACAGATGACAGACAGATGGGAGATAGATGACAGATGGTATAGATAGATAGATGATAGATAGATGATAGATAGATAGATAGATAGATAGATAGATAGATAGATAGATAGATAGATGACAGACAGATGGGAGATAGATGACAGATGATATAGATAGATGATAGATAGATAGATAGATAGATAGATAGATAGATAGATAGATGATAGACAGACAGACAGACAGACAGATAGATAGATAGACAGATGACATATATAGAATGGAAATTGACTAATGGTATTATGAAGCTGAGAAGTTTCACTGTCTGCCATCTACAAGCTGGCACAGGGTAGTCTGTCTCCATCTGAGCCCTACAGCCTGCCTTCCAAGGGACTCGTTGATTTAATTGCTAGTTCAAGCTCCACAGAAAACGAGAGAAGTCTAAGCAGGTTGGAAAGAAAGAGATAAATTCTTCCTTCTTGCACTCTCCTTTTTCTGTTTAGACTCTCAATAAAGTGGAGGATGCTCACTCACATTGCAGAAAGCAATCTACTTTATTAATCCAAAGATTCAAACGTTAATTTGGGGCCTGAGACATACCTCAGAGGTAGGTGCTTACCTCACATGAGCCAAGCCCTGAGTTTAATCCTGGTAACAAACATACCATTTCACTCTAAACTAAGGTTGTGTTAGCCCCCCACGCCCCACAACGCCTGTCAATCAAATAGGTATTTAAAGCTAACCATCATTACACGCTTAGGACACAGTCTTATGCTGCAGATAGATATTTCACACACAGTTATGGAATTTCAAACAGTTTTATTTAATCTAAACCTGCTCTTTCTGTAAGGCCAGCTTTGTAACGACTGTTAGGCGGATATCAGCGTGGTTATAAGCAGCCTCTAAAGATATGCAGTTGGGTGCAGGTGTGGATCTGTTACATAAAATGTTAACTAGAGCCAGACAGGGTTAGGATGAAGAAGAACAAGTCGTCCTACAGTGTGAAGACTTAGACAGTAAAGCCCATATTCTTTTGTCCCATGGCAACGAGCAATTTTGAAGCAGCTCAGTTGAGAGACTCCAGTGTGGGTTTTCACCAGGGCGCACTCAAGAGACTGGATGACCCTGCGCTTTCGGGAATCGCTGACCAAGCATTTGCTGGCTCAGACACTTGTCACCACCTTGCTCCTTTGTTTTAGACCTCAAAGCTTGCCATGTTGGCCTCTCAGAGAAGTGCTTGAGTGTTCTTATAATAAAGCAGCTGGCCTCCTCTGCGTCAAGTGAATCCAGAGAGAGTGGCAAGGTCATCATTTGTCTTTTAGCAGCTTTTCAGAAACATACATGCCTTGCTGATTGCCATATTGTATTCATTATGAAGAGTTTAGTAAGCCTAACCTCAACCAAGGGGAGATAAACAAACATGATCTTTGGGAGGGAGCTGTACCATAAACTGTGTGGATATGTATGTAATTGTCATAGCAAGCTAATAAATGTCGAAGTGCCTCAGACTTCCCTTCTGTAAAATGGGAATTGTGGAGATAGGGTTCCTTGAGTTTGTCATGAAGAATCAATAATACAATAAATGAGAAGTGTCTCCTAAAGCACCTGGCACCTTGCCGGAAATGTGCAAATGTTAATTTCATTGCATTTTCCTGATTCATCTGTAGTCAAAGAGAATGATTAGACAAAGTATTATTGTCTGAATTATTTATAGAAGACAGTCTACCAGTGTCATTCTAGCCATTTGAGTTTTTTTTATTCAAAAGCAAGTAGCAATTTTTTTAGATCTGAGTCCACAGCTGGATGGGCGCTAAGGTGCCCAGAGTTTCCCATCTACGTGGCTTCACTATTCTCAAGATAAGTTCCATAAATACCCCAACTCTTAGCATCTTACGCCAAAAATTCTTACTATCTGGCTCATATATATAAATA
>NW_004949100.1:10311378-10344137 GCF_000317375.1 Microtus ochrogaster | reverse complement strand
ATCTCCAAATCATGAGAACGGTCTTAAAGAAATGACCCAGCCCTCCTTAGTTTTTTGAAACCAGTGAAAGGAAAGAGGCCAGATATCCTAAAACAAGGTCTCTCTATTCTCCAGACATGTCCTCCACTCTGGGATTCCTTAAAATCCCCACAAACGAGTACCCCATTGGAATGCACAGAATGACCCATAGATTATGCAAATTAAGCTCAGAGCTACAGGATTTAGCCTTATATAGGCTTTACAGATTAAGTCAAATAGGGGACTATAACCACAGTGTTTTGAACATTTGGTCGATATTTTATTTGTTGTATTTGCTGATAACTAAGTCAAGTATCTAGAGTAGTTGGCTATCAACATAAAAATCATGCCCTGTGCTCACGTGGGCACATCTTGCTTGGCAGTTCGGTGCTCATAGCGTTCACTGTTAGATAAGACTAGTGTTCCACTTCTCCCCCAGAAACTCACATAGTTCCTTCCAGCCTTGAAAGCTGGTCTGCAGGGAAGAGGGTTCCAGCTCAATTATCCTATATTTTACAGCTATAGTAATATATGTCTTCCGATAAACTGACCTTTAAAGGTATAAAATAGGAGTTCTGTGGACCCTGAATATAGCGAATAGGGAGTCCTCTATAGGTCAAACAAAGAAGAGTGCAATCACTTTTCTTATCAAGGTAAAAGACACAGCCACTAATATTGGTTTTGCCTTACACAAAATTTAGCTGAACTTCTATTGAGAAAGGAAAATATAATCCAACTTTTTTATTATAAAACAGGATCAGGTTATGTCTATTCTCGGGGTCTATAGCCTCTCTATGGAGGAATTAAAAAAAAAACGGTTTGAAACTAAACAGTTGAGTCAGTTATAAAGAGCACATTCTGCCCTTTCAGAGGACTGGGTTCTACTCCAGTACCCACATCAGGCAGCCAATAAATCACCTATGACTCTATTTCAAAAGTGTCTAATATTTTCTGACCTACACAGTAACCATTTCACACATACATACATTCAGGCACATACACGCAAACATACACATCAAATAAATGACTGGTCACACATGGCCTCTTGGGTTGTTCTCTTTGCTTGGACTGTCACTTTGGATAGCTATTTTAGTCTATCAGATACTCCAATAAAGTTAGAAAGCATGGAAAATTAGTTATAGATAAAACCAAGAAATAAGTATGGCCATAAACCAAGAGGGATTTTGGATGACATATCCAGCAATCAGTAACATATCTGCCTAGGCCAAATTTTAGGAGATCTTGATCAAAGAGATACCAATGCAAATGAGTTTAAGATTGAGAAAGAAATAATGTAAAGAGAAAACATATTGATTAGTTCAGAAGAGAACAGAAGACAAACAAAAAAGAATATAGAGACAGATACCTATATTGTCTGAGAGACAATTGGAGACAAGCATCTGTGTCAGTAATTGTGGTGGTGTGAAAGAAGATGGCCCCCAAAGGGAGTGGCACTATTAAGAGGTATGGCCTTGTTGAGAAGAAGAGTGTCATTGTGGGGTGGGCTTTGTGGTATTTTCTCAAGTTTCACTAAGTGTGACGTTCAGTCAACTTCCTGCTGCCTTCTGGTCAAGGTGTAGCCAGCATCACATCTGACTGCCCCTGCCATGCTCCCATCATCATGGTAATGGACTGGACCTCTGAAACTGTAAACCACCACCCCATTTAAGTGTTTTCTTTATGAGAGTTACCACAGTCATGGTATTTGTTCACAGCAATAAAAAAATTAATTAAAATAGTAATAAAGAAGCTGAAATCATAGATAGTCTCAGTTCATAATCTGTTGAAGAAATTATTTTGAAGAGAAGTTTTAAATGTCTATGACTACATTGCTTGTCCTCTTGTTGGTTGTTCATCAGATTGTGATGGGGTGAACCTGACTGTGGTGTGCTATATTCATGGTTTAATCACTACATGTTTAAAATCCAAGTGGGCTGTGAGCAGAACATCCTAGTTTCTGCCCTGGCTTAAGGCTATAGTCATTTTTTTTTTTAGGACTCGAGAACTTAGTCTCAGTTCTCAAACTGATAAGAACATGTCTTTGGGAACAACTGGTTGGAAGCAAACTCATGAATAGAATATAGGTCCTCATTTAAGATTTTTTTAATAGGGCCAAAAATGATTGCCCAGTAGTTAAGAACACTGAATGCTGTTATAGAGGACCTGAATTCAGTTCCTAGCACCTGCAATGGCTCATAACCACCTATACTCCAGCTCAAGCAAATCTGATGCCTTCCAATATGGAGATGTGCATAAAAACATACATGTGCATGCATGATTAATTTAAATAGCCAGTGATTGAGCTTTCCCTTTCTAGTGTCAGGTCTCTCTCTAGTGGGGTAGCTGGGTAATCTCTCCTGTGTTCATTAATATGGTTGCAACTGGATCCTGTTCCTAGGTGCTACTCTTACTTGATACAAAGTAGTATGGAACACCTTATTCCATGTCCAGTTGGCTTCTTGGCGAATTCTTGAAGTCATCCTTTTCACAGTATGGTTCATTTCACTGTCTTTCGGGCAGACCATGTTCTCCTAGAAGTGTGTCATTTCCTGGTGACATTATGACTTTACATACTTCCTGAGCTATCACAAAGCAACCCCTTTAGCCTTTACACAGAAACCACTAAGTAAAGATTGTAGGATTATAGGATAGTATAGTGGGCACGAGAGATGAGGAAGGGAAGTGGAGGGCAGGAAGAATTCAGAGAGACTTGAGCTACGAGAATGGGTGGAAGAGGGTCCTGATTAGAAAGGTCTAGACGTGGTCAATGTACAATCTATACACATATAGCTATATCAGTGTCAGCTCCATTACTCTGTACAATTAATATGTAGCAAGACTATAAATTTAAAATAAATAAAATGGAAAAAAGAAGGAAAGGGAATTCTTTCCAATTCTGTCCTTGTTGATGGGGCTTTCATCTTCCTTTTCCACTCTTGTGGCTTCTTCAGATTGGGACAGTCTTCAGTCCCTCCCATGGCTTCTTCTTTGCTTGAAGGGCACTTATTGTGACCCAGGGAAGGGTCGTTTTTATTCATTCTCTTGGCTCTTGTCACAACCCTTTTCATTTCCCCTGTAACATTCTGAGTGAGTGCTGCCACATTTTCTGTGGCATTTCTCCAAATCCTCCGCCAGACCTCTGCTGCTGTAAGCGTTAAGAGCAACTTCCACTCCGTGTGAGATGCAAGTTCTTAAGGTGCCATTCACTTCTTGCCATTCTCTTGTTATCTCCGGAGCAGTGGGCTGATCAAAGTCATATTATCTTTTATCTTTCTGGAACCACAAGATTGGAATTTCTGAACCACTGCTATGACCAATAGCTGCACCTCATAAATTCTGAGGATCCTCTTAATAATTTTGTTTCATCTCTTATACTTGAAGGTGATTTAATTTTTCTTCTGTTGAGGGTCTATCAATGGGCATTGTGTAACTTTAAAGTCACAGCAATCTACCACTATTTACATCTCACTTGGATTCTGCCCTAGAAATCTCCAGCTGTGTCACAACAGGAGTGTTGTGGATCTCATATATATATGTGTGTGTGTGTGTGTGTGTGTGTGTGTCAGTATATATATATATATATGTGTGTGTGTATATATATATATATATATATATATATATATTCATTCATCTGTCTTGCTTTCTCATGAGCAGCTGGGGTTATTTCTATAATATAATGTTCATGAAAACCTGAATATCAGCCCAAAGGAGAGATAGTTCGGGCAGAGCAATTGCAGCACTATTTGGAAAACTTGTGGAGACAGAGCCCTGGTGAAATAGGTGAATTAGAACATAAGTTACTTCTTCATCTTTTTATTTTGCGTGAGGAGGATAGGCTAGGGGTTGGTACCTACTGAAGCAAACCTATGCATTTGCACCTATCAGGTTCTTTCTGATAAAATAATGTAAAGGCATCTACAAAATGCACTTCTTCTTATTTTCCTTTTACCTTGTAAAACAATTGTAGTAGCTAGGGGGCATGGAGAGCACGGAGGGTCCTGCTTTTTAGCCATTTTGCTCCACAACATGAAGTATACTGAGAGCAAACACCGTTGCAAAGAGAGCTCATTTTCTTTCTTTTCATGGGCTCCTCAGTGAAAGCAGTCCAACCCGTAGCTGAAAGATGCAATTCAGGACTAAACTGGGGTTGCTTAAGACATGGAGACAGACAAAACACACAACACAAAACAGCAATTCCTGCAGAAGAACAAAAGAGTAAGCCCAGCAGTTCCTCGGGGTTTCCCAAATCAAGACTCCTTGGGTCAAATATGGCCTTGACGGTACCCGTGCTTGAAACCTGAGAAACCAAATACAAATGGTATTTGTAGCTCACACAAGTGGTTCAAATCAAAAGCGCACTGAGGCTTAGAAGTTTCACTGCTCAAAAGGGTTTTGTGCCAAAGGTACATTTTCCCTCAGAGAAGAAAATCTTGAGAAATCTCCAGAATGAACAGCACCCCTGACTTCCTCTGGTGTTTGACTTGGTGTGAATGTCCCAAGCAACCCACCATGATGACGGTACTCCTAACTGGTTCACTGTAGTTTCATACAAAGCCCAAGAGTCGGGTGCCTAATAGGCAGTACAAATTAAAAATGTAGAGAAATAGAAGCTTGGGGAAGTTCAACCAGGAAAGTAACAACTGGGAAGGGTGAGGACAAGACTTCAAATCCCCTTCAGCCATGACTGTGGGTTATATAAGATGAGAGATCCCAGGATAAAACGAGTTTTATCACAAGTTTTACTGGAATCAAGAGTTCCAGAATTCTCAACACCAGTGAAAGCACTGTACAGTTCTGAAAACTAAGCTTGGAAATCACATGTGACATGTTTAGTTTATTTTTTTGGTTTTATATATATCATATACACATATACATATATATACATATATACGTGTATATAAGGAAAAATGGTACATACGTTATTTTATCTATTAATTTCACTATGATGCACCTCATTGTCCAGCTCACAACCACTTTGGTACAAGTCCTTCTTTTCTTGACCACATTCTGAGCAGCAAGTTGACTTTTAAAAATTAACCAAAAAATATTAAAAATAAAAATAACATTGTAACAGTTTCCTGTTTAGAGCATTGCAAGTGGATACTATTGATCAAGCATTGAAATGCTTATACCTTCAGTGCTGTTCCTTTGGCTAGTCACCCACTTCCAATTTTGAAGGCTTCCTGCTCTCCTTCTAGTTTCCTGGGCTTGTTTTGAACATAGGACCTTTTGTCTTCCTAGCATGCTCGGGGATGGTTTCCTTATTACTTTAGCCAACTCTACACTTACCTGTTATCTCTTCAGAGAGATCTTACTGAGAAGCTTATCAAGAAAATACCTCACATCCTGTCACCTCTCATGATTGGGCTACTTCTGTTGAACATCATATCAAGTACTGATGTATTTTTATCTCCCTCATTATATGTAAGCTCTAGAACCAGTAGTTTGCCCTGTACTTAGAATAATATTTGTAGTGAATACTCAGTAAACATTGGTTAAATTAATTAACTAATCATGAGTCGATTGACTAATACAGAAGCTGTTAATACATGTTGTAGAATCTATTTAGTTAATAAACATATAATATTGTCTTTTAAAATGTTAATTAACTGAAACCTTTTATTCATTATGCAATTTCATATAAAAATTGCAATTTCTGCCTTCTTTAGAAAAATTAAGGAAGTTTTCTATTCGAGGTCCCTTAACAGATAGCACATGATGCTTGTCAGACAGAGACGAACCCAGACCCCACCACTCCTACGACCTCCCTGACACCAATGACTGACTTGCATTGGCTCACCCTTTACTGTGAATGTGCCTGTCCCCATACGTTTCCAACCCCCTACACAAAGTACGTATGTAGAAAGTCTCCCAACCTTTGTTCCATGTGTCTGTGTAACTTTTTCAAAACCAATTTAGAAATTAAACCATCTTGTGTTCATTCTTCCCATCTCAGGCCTAATGAGACACACGCTGTAGCCTGTGGCAGCCTGTGGTGCCCGTGCAGGTTACAGAACAATGAGCCAAGCCTGGCAAGCTCGTCAGAGTATCACACACAATCAGTAAAAGGGCAGAAATAGCCAATGGTGTTTCAGAAAAGATCTCACTTTTGTAAGGTTATTTTTTTAATAAAAATAGTTTTTAAAACCATTAGATTATAAATATTTTTCTTTACTTTCAAAATATCACGAATATTAGATCCAGATGTCTACCTTAAGAGATTCATTTACCAATATAGGGCACCCAGTGTCTAAGAAGGAAAACGGCTATGTTTAATAGTAGATGATGAAGCCCAATAAAGGGAAATACACACATATATATGAAAAGAGAAAGAACCACAACCTTTTGCTCAGTATCTATGTGTTTTAGCAGCATGAATATTTGCCAAGCTCCTGCAGTGTGTCAGACACCATTGGAAGCAATTGAGGAACTCATACTGTCTCACACTCCAGAGAGTCAGACAGCAAAGCTAAACAAGCAATAAAATATTTTTTTTTATTTGCAGTAAGAGGAAGAGCCATAATAAAAAGAAACCGGGAGGAGGGTGAAAGAGGTAGGGAGGTCTGGCCAGTAGCTGGAGTAGCACTGTGATCTAGGTAGGTCCTGTGGGGAGAGGAGATCTGAGCAAGACCTGAAGGAGGTGAGAGAAGGCAGCCCCTCTGTTGTGAGAAGATGGTGGGGTAGAGAATGGCATAGACCAAATACCCTGCTGTGGGCAGACACCTAGTGTGTTCAGGGAGCCGTGTGGCTCCTCCGGCTAAGTTAGCTAAGAGAACTGACTACTGATAAGAACGAGACCGACCTTGAGTATCTCCAGGGGGCAGTCCAGTCTTCTCCACACAAAACCATTTTCCTTTTTGTTTAGTAAACATATTTTAACATGGTCATGACCTAAGGTTGGAGGCTTATGAAATATGCAGGTTCTATTTTCTAAAGGAATATTAAGCAACTGGGGTCATGGGCCTAGCTGATGAGACCCTGACAAAACCACCATCCACACACAATGACCTCACAAACTGGCTGCGCTTGTGTTATCCTGAACATAGTCTCCTGTTTTACATATGGTCACGGGTGCTTTTCAAAGGGTAGTCCTTTGCTCTGCCTGTTAGTCACCTGCACCGAGCGATGAGTTCAGATACAGCCTCGCGAAAACCGCGCTAACAGAACTTCATGTTTCCTCTACGCAGCTGCTGGTGGTAGATTGGCCATTTGGATCGGAGATGTGTAAGCTCGTGCCCTTCATACAGAAGGCTTCTGTGGGGATCACCGTGCTAAGTCTATGCGCTCTGAGTATTGACAGGTAAGAGTCCTTTCTTAGGCCAAGGAGATCCTACACACCGTATAACTGCTATGTTACAGAGCGGGTAAGCTGCGCAGCTCAATAAAATCAAGCTCTCTACCTGCTTAAAATATAACTCTGTTTACATCTTCAGATATCGAGCTGTTGCTTCTTGGAGTCGAATTAAAGAAACTGGAGTTCCAAAATGGACAGCAGTAGAAATTGTTTTAATTTGGGTTGTCTCTGTGGTTCTGGCTGTCCCTGAAGCCATAGGTTTTGATGTGATTAAGACAGACTACAGAGAAAAGCCTCTAAGGGTCTGCCTGCTTCTTCCGGTTCAGAAAACAGCCTTCATGCAGGTAAGTGTACTTTGCTTTTTCTTCCTGCACTTGCCTTATAAATATTTAACTATTTCCCCTAGTTCCCCATCTTGGTAAGCTATTGATTTATGACTACCTTTGGCATAAATTAAGAGTTTGGATCCCAAGACTGTGAGGTTAAGCATTACTGGTGACCGCACTGCAAGAATCAGGGTAATTACCTCTCCAGGAATACCCTAGGTAGCAGGGATCCAGATAGATCAGATTCCTACAAGAACGGCTGTGGCTTTATAACTTTTGTAACTAAAGTCCCAGGAAGATAGACACTGTCGTATAACCTACAGAAGACAACCCAACATTGTCAGAGAAACAGATGGTTTAAGCTATGTTTAAATAGAAGATACCTGATAGTATGGATTTAGAATACCAACCAGTCCCTTCATACCTACATTGTTAATATGTATATTGATTTATAATTGCATATAAAATGTATATTATACAATTAATAAATATATGTATACTCTTGGCTATCTATTAAAGAACTTTTGATCAGAAAATAGGGAAAGAAAGGGGATATTAGTCTCTAAAAGACAGATCCTAAGTACAAGAGTTTTGTCAGCGGGGCAGTGGTGGTGCATACCTTTAATCTGACATTCAAAAGGCAGAGATAGGCAGATCTCTGTGAGTTCGAGGCCAGTGTGGAAATTCCAGAACAGGCTCCAAAGCTACAGGGAAACCCAGTCTTGGGGAAAAAAAAGTTTTTTCAACAGAAAATGGCTAGTACAAAAGGGGTTGAACCATTTTTTTTTATTTTACATGGACAAAGCTTATATAAACTTTATGAACTATACATTCAATAATAAGCAAAAGAACAAAGGCAAACACAGAAATAAAATGGAGAATGAGGTTGTTGTTTACTAAAAGGGGAGCACAACATCGGGGCATAAAATCCTTTCTAGCGTGGATATAGCTGCATTGATAATGTTTTGAAAAAGTAGCAGCAGAAAGGAACACCGGAACGATAAAACACACAAGCATTTTCTAAATTGGCATTACAAGTATACGCCACAGATCTAAGTGGCTAGGGCAGATCTGTTCACACCCGTTTCTCACACTAAACACGCTTAGTAGCAAGGGAAAGCGTCGCCCAAACACTGTGATGGGTTTACATACTTAACACCAATAGTACCTAAAATTTGAGGTATTTGGTCATCCATTGTTTTATCTTCACGTAGGAATTTTGCTTAAATCTTACTATACTGTCCCAAAGACTTGAAATATATCCTGTAATGCCATTTTACATAGTGCAGGGCTTTAGCTATGTGTTTAATAGATATAGCTTAAGAAATGTATGACAGATGTGTTACAAAAATCATCCTACTTTCATGAACTTACGTTGTTTTTAGTTGACATTTGATATATAAGGTTTTTATTTTTTTAAAAAAAAGAAGATGTTAATCATAAAAATTCTCCCTTCCCTATAGTTTTACAAGACAGCCAAAGACTGGTGGCTGTTCAGTTTCTACTTCTGCTTGCCACTAGCCATTACAGCAATCTTTTATACCTTGATGACCTGTGAAATGCTGAGAAAGAAGAGTGGCGTGCAGATCGCTTTAAATGACCTCTTAAAGCAGGTAAGAGACTGGTGAGCCGTGGCCATGATGATGGTGGCATCCTCACAGTGGTGAGGATGGTGATTAACTAAACCAGACACTGGAGCACTTTCACTTTCTTCCTTCATTTTGCTATTTTTTATAATAAAAAGGCATTTTGTATTAATTATTCAGAGACTAAGTCTATTACCTAAAAGGATCTAGGGACAACCATTACCTTTTGCTGTTGTTTTGTTTTAAGACAGAAGCTCAGGTAGCCCAGGCTAGCCTTGAATTCAAGGATGACCTCCAACATCAGATCCTTCTGCTTCTGCCTCCCAAATGATGGGATTACAGACCTGCACTACCTTGTCCAGTCTGAAACATACACACATTCACACACACACATACACACACACACACACACACACACACCTCTCACACACACACTCACACATACTCATACACATATATATATATATACATATATATATAGCATGTTTGTACAATATATAATTTTAGACTTATTTTATGTTGGATGAATGTTTTGCCTACACCCATCTGCACCCCATGCCTGGTACCCATAGAGTTCACAAGGGGCATCAAATCCTCTTGGACTGAGGTGATTGATGGTTGAGAGCCACTATATGAGTTCTGCAAATCGAACCTATGCCCTTTGAAAAGAAACTAGTGCCCTGAGCTGCTGAGCCATCTGTCCATCCACCCCAAACCCTTACTTTTTCAAGATGAATCCCTAACAACTTTAATTCTCATTCACGCTGTCTAATTGGATGCTCACTGACCTGAGTCTTTGGGTTGGTAAATACTGTGAGATAGCCTGTCTGGGGAGAGTATGTGCTGTGAATACCAATGGCTTTGTAAGGGCTTGTGGTCCTATTTCAGAGACGAGAAGTGGCCAAGACAGTCTTCTGCCTGGTTCTCGTGTTTGCCCTCTGCTGGCTTCCCCTTCACCTCAGCAGGATTCTGAAGTTCACTCTTTATGACGAGAATGATCCACACCGATGTGAACTTCTGAGGTAAGAGAGATAGAATACAATGGAACGGGACACATGTGCCATAAAAAGTGGTGACTATTGGGGGGAAGGGAGGCCAACAAGCGTGAGACAGAGAGGAGGGGAGGGTGCTGAGGGAGAGGGGTGAATAGGAGTCACGTGTGATCACACTATGATGGAGCTCACTGATCCGAATGCTAGCTTAAATTTTAAGAGAAGAAAAAAAGCTGAAATAATTATGTAATTGCCATTCAGATGTCTCCCCATCAGTCCTCCGAACAAGCAGAAAGGATATGATTTTCATATCTTTAGAGACCATTAAGACTCACAATTTCACCTTCACCCCTGCTTTAGATGGATGAGTTAAAAGGGATGCAAGAAAACCGTAGGCTATAGGCACAGGGTTGTCAAATGATGAGTGAATGTCAAGGCGAAAAGTATGAGCTCTTATCTATACACCTCTGTATATACTATCAGATCTTCATGATGCCTGCAAACCCTTGCTTTTCCGAAAGTCTCATCTCTTCCAAATGAGAACTGTATTTCCAGAAGGAGAACTGGATATGGAAGGAAGGGTAGGAGAGGGTGGTGTAGATGACAGAGAGTGAACGAGAGAGAGCAAGGCAGGCAGAGAAGCGGAGACAGCGACCTGCACAAGCAAACTAGTGGTGAAACTCAAACCATTGGGTGTGGGGGATTTTGGTTTTCTTCATGAAAACACAAAGGTGTACGTTAAATATATACTTGAGGAAACATAATTTTTAGAGACACATTTTTGGGCTTCTTGCAGCTTTTTGTTGGTTTTGGACTACATTGCTATCAACATGGCTTCTTTGAATTCCTGCATCAATCCAATCGCTCTGTATTTGGTGAGCAAAAGATTCAAAAACTGCTTTAAGGTAAGAGAACAATCTAAAATAAAATGTTTCCTGTGGTCTGGCATCAAATATAGGCTTTCAGAACCACTAATATTTCTATCTAGAGAAGATTGGCAAATTGCTAATTTCCCTGTGTTGCACGATATATGACATTTTTAAATATCACTTTTGTATAAAAAGCACTATAGTAAATATTTGCTTGCAAATCCTTATCAGTAATCACCCATGCTTTAGCCACTCAGCAATACTGTTGGAATTGCTCCGATTGACAGAATCACATGCACTGATAATGTGTGTCATGCAGGGAAGTAAGATTGGAACGTAGCTGAATGCGCTGTCCCTCTGATTTTGGTAGACGTTTTATTATTGTTCAGCTACCATGTCTGTTATAAATAAGTTAATTGTCTTTTCTTATGGGCTATGGAAATAAAGTCAAGGGCTAGAATATGCCTCAGCAAGTGAGAGTGTTTGCTCTGCAAGAGGGTCCAAGTTTAAGTCTGCAGAACACGTGTGAAAAGTCAGGCATGCTGTTCTGGGCACAGTGGCAGATGCCTTTAATCCCAGCACTTGGAAGGCAGAGGCAGGCAGGTCTCTGTGACTTCAAGGCCAACCTGATTTATGTAACAATGCCCTGTCTCAAAACACCAGAGAGAAAGAGAGAGAGAGAGAGAGAGAGAGAGAGAGAGAGAGAGAGAGAGAGAGATCAGATGTAGCTGCTCACATGCCTATGGCTCTAGTACTAGAGCTGAATGGGACAAGAGGTTGGTTGGATGGGGCTCTGAAAATACTAGCTTAGTTCAGTAGGAGATCATGTCTTAAAAGAACATGGTGGAGGGGGACAGGTTAGGACACTCAGTGGCTTCCTTTGGCACACACATCACAGCCCCCCCCAGACACACACATGAACAGCAACTATAAAAAGATTAAAAGCATTTCTACTTTTCTACCTTCTGTAGATAGCGGCGATATGTTGCTCCATGTAGAATGTAATTATATCTCACTCAGACGTTGGCAATATGGCACCCATCCATCCATTAATTCTGTCAATAATACAACACCCAGTAAAATATGCTTCTCCTCACATTGAGAATGAGCTATTGTCTTTGGTATTTCGTTATTTGAAAACCAAAATTCATTTCATTGTAAACACTAAAAAAGTTAAAAATTTCTTTGTCCAATCACAACATTAGAAGTAGAAGAGAACTGTTATCAAAATCAACTCCTTTCTTTACAGAGCAGAAAACCTGCTGTTTCTCTGAACATATAGTTTATCATAATACAAAAAGGATAGACTCATAGTCTATCATAAAATAAACAGAATGAACAACATTTTAAAATTTTTAAAACTCCAGTGAAAAGTAGAAAAAAAAAATGAAATCAAGATGCTTGCACCCTTTATAAACGTATTGCATAATAATATTGAAAGGGCATGGGATAACAGCATGTGTCTTAAAACAGCACGGCAAAATTAAACTCAGGGACATGGCGAGAGGCCTGTGTCTGCATCAAGTGACAAAAATCACGTAACAGGGCATGTACACAAGTTACATAAACGTATAAGCCCAGGCACATGTACAGCTGTAGTAGTTCTGTTCTCCGGAGAAATGCTTGACCTTCAAAGTTGTCACACATTAACAACTTTTTTAAGTAAATGAGAAAAAAGTACCAAAATTGAAGAGTGACTCTGGGGGTTAAAGAGATGACTCAGGGGAAAGAGCAGTCGCTATGCAGGCTTGAAGATCCGAGTTAAACCCACCATGTAAAAAGCCAGGCTTGACTGCCTATGCCGGCCACAACAGCTTTACAGGATAGAAACAGATGCTAGAGACAGCCTGAGCAGTCAGCTGGGCAGAGGCGGTGAGCTTCAGGTCCAGTAAGAGATCTTATCTCAAGGGCATAAGGGAGAGCACAATAGAGAAAACAGCAGAGACATCCTCCTCCGGCCTCTAGTGCAGTGTGCATGCATTAGTACGTACACACTCACACACACACACACACTAAAAAAAAATGAGTGGATGTTTCTTGGTTAATGTTAATTACATAAGTTTTTTTCTTCTTCTTTGTACTTTTTAGTTGTGGAAAAAAAATCACATGCCATCAAGGCAGCCATCTTTTCCATTTTTAAAATTGTATTTATTTTTATTGTGTGAATGCAATGTGTGTATGAATGAGCATAGGTGTGTGCGTACCATGGTGGACAAGTTCTGCAGTGTCTGTGTGTGTGTGTGTGTGTGTGTGTCTGTGTGTCTGTGTGTGTGCGTGCACACATGTCTGTTCTCTTTCCACCAAGGGCTCTGCCTCTCACGCTCAGTTCATCAGGATTGCAAGTAGTAAATGATTTCACTCACAGAGTCATCTTGCTGACCTTAACTGCATCCATTTTAAGGGGGAAATGAGAGGGTGTGGGAAGAAAGGGACCAAGAACCCCACACTTGCAAGAAGAGTCAGAGCCTGAGAGCGTGAAGAGTAGTGACCGTGTGACTGAGTAAACACATAACCAGTTGTTCTGTTTTGTGCAGTCCTGCTTGTGCTGCTGGTGCCAAACGTTTGAGGAAAAACAGTCCTTGGAGGAAAAGCAGTCCTGCTTGAAGTTCAAAGCTAATGATCACGGATATGACAACTTCCGTTCCAGCAATAAATACAGCTCCTCTTGAAGGGAAGAGTATTCATCCGCTCAGTCTCATCATCCTTGTTTTGGACAGATATCATTAGAGAGGGGAAAAAAAAAAAACAAAACAAAACCTTTGCCAAATCCAATGGAAAACTGTGTTTGCAGGAAGGCTTCCACAAATATAAGGGGGATTATTTTTAACAGCTGTAACTTTTAACACCTGGTGTTCCATGAGCTGTTCACAGCCTAGGAAAGCGATGAAATGGACGAGCACTTAGATTTTTTAGCCAGCACTTCGACATGGTTCTTGAAAGCTCCCAGTGTATTCGAATGCCACTTACATTTAAAAACAAGCTCACTTAGAACCTCTGTTTATCATCCTGTCACATGAATCTGAGAAAAGGAAAGTGTGGTATCGGTAAAAAAAAAAAAAAAAAAAAAAACAAATTAGGAAAAGTCTAGGCTCAGACGCTTTCTATGTATATTTTCATGGAGCCTTCCTTGGGGAGACTAAACTGTGCATTTCCTAGACTACAAAGGTACCACCTAAAAAAAAAAAAAAAAAAAAAGTTTCAAATATAGTTTCAACTACTCCATTTGAAACCTTTTTTAAACATCCATTAATAAATGTTTTGTGCATGATGTCAACACCATTTAAATTGTAATTGTATGGGAAATGCAAAATCAGTGTGCTTCGTGTGCGCTTCAGGTCATTGCAAACACCTAAATGATCAGAAGGGGGTATAAGAAAGAGATAGAGCCTAGATGCTTCAGGATCATTGTATTCTTTACATTCCAATAAGAGCAATGTCACAGAGGAAGAAAATGGGGATGTGAGAGCTGCTCTCACTGAGACTTCCGAACTTCCCCCTCACAGGCATGAAAGGAAAACGCCAAACAGAACACTACCTACAATTTTTCGTGGTTCTTTCAAATATCTTTCTACAACCGAAGTTTGATTTCCATTTGATTAGTTTCATCACCTGTAAATACTTAGCTATAAGCACTCCATGTAGATGATTTAACAAAGGGCAGGTCCCAGCATTTGTATCTTTATGACAAAGGGATGCCAGGAACCCGGTAGGCGACAGAATGTGAATTGCCCGGTGCATTGTCCACATGGCAAAGAAGCAAGGCGCATCTCCAGCCGCGCTGTGGTTAACACGGTCCACAGCATGATATAGTTAAAATACCATGTCTTAAAGTCGTAGCAACTAGTTACTCTAACCAGCTCTCTTGGAGCTATTTTGCTAATTTTTATTTTATTTTTTTTTCTGGAAATAGCCAATAGAAAGGTGATCCGGACATGGTGCTTTTTCTAAAACTTAGAGGCAAAAGCACTTTGGGGGACTGCAAAACGCTCCACACTGTACATTCTTAATCGAAGTGTGGTAGGTTCATTTCGGATGAGCAGTGTGTGAAGAATACCCAAGAGAACTCCAAGAGAGAGGAAACGAGGTGGGGTAGGAGGAAACCCGTGGGGAAAGGGTCCCGTTCTTAGCCCAGCGTTCGTCACTGGCGCGTCAGAGCGGAGCAAAGGTCCTGGGTCAGCTTCAACAGAACACAACAGAGCGTTCTCAGAGTGACCAGGGAACAAATCGAGCCCAAGAGTTTTAACTTTGTCTTAAAATATAACAGAATTTCCTTTTTTCCCCCCTTTTAGTAACCCAGGCCACATGTTGAAAATGAGCTAAGAATGCAGTTTTCTGCCAAAATCCACTGTGACAATACAATAAACCTGAATCTGACAATGAGGTCAGAAAGAAAGGAAAATAATGGCCTGGCATGCCACAGGGGCTCTATTTAGGAGTCACCCCAGTTCTTGTTTATGGGTTCCTCCCCACCATTTTCTACTTTTCAATATAAAAGACACCCCATCTCTGTGAGTTCGAGTCCAGCCTGGTCTACAAGAGCTAGTTCCAGGACAGGCTCCAAAACCACAGAGAAACCCTGTCTCAAAAAACCAAGAAAAAAAAAAAAAAGACACCCCAGATTTTCAATTTTCAATTAGTTATGAGTCTCCAGTACTTTCACAATATGAATGTATTTTTAATTCTTATTAAGTTTTAGATCAATTCTATTGCTATATAGTAAGTTCTTGCATCTTAATGTTCTCTTGTTTAACCCAAATGCTCTTTCCCTCTAAATATCAGACTCATGAGCAATAATCATCTTGTCAAATTATGAAATGGCATAAGAATATGATGCATACAGTATTTGTAAAAAGAAAAAGCATTCAGTGGATTTTTGATTGAAAAACAAATATAATCTCTGCATAATTAAAAATCAAGATAAGAAAACATACCACCATCCAACTTTAAAGCCTATTTTCTAATATTCAAGCTGCCTAATACAGCAACACTTAAAAACAATGCTAACGAGGATGCTCTAGGTTAAAAGATTTGGAAGTGATTTTAATCTATTTTTGCCTCTTACTCGGGTCATGTTGGTCTGTGTTCAAACACCTTCCAGTATCAACAATGTACAACCGCCAAAGGAACACTGTTATTGTTGGTTTTTTTTTTAATCAAAACTTGGGTTTGTTGTGTCTAACATACAATTGTAATATAGCCATGTAAAATAATTGTGCTTTGTTCTGCCATGGTCACTTAAAGTGGCAGCTCATGTAGTTGCTTACTTTTTGTTTTGTGAACAAACCAATAAATATTCAAATCATTTCAAAAAGCAGCTTTATCTTTTACCTTGTGGGCATCCATCAATTTGTACTACCTAACGGGTTAAAGCGGGGGAAAGATACTGTAAGTGAACATTATCTATGTTAAACATATCATTATCAAGGAATGAAAGTTCAATTAAATTGCCACGATTCTGAAGTTTGCCATGCTTCATTGTCCATGTATAGTCATTTTCCACAACCGATTAACTTCTTGACAATCACCGGAAATCTTTGCCTCTCTATCTGCATAGCTTCCTTTGGAGGCTTCTCATCGTTGAGTCTCACTGTGCTACACGAAGGATGAAATGAGACTTGGGCATCGCTCATGGCATTTCTCAGGCAGCCTTTTCGTGTTGACTAGGAGCATGGTAGAATAGACGTTATTATAGGCTGGGTGCCCTCAGCAGAAAATCTGAAGTCTGAAATACTCCAAAATCCCAAACTTTTTGAAAGTGGAAAATTCCACCTTTGATCTCCTGCTATATAATACAGTCTCTGTGCAAATAAAACTAAAAATATTAAATAAAATGAGCGAAATGCAAAACAGATCATTGCCAGTCCAAAGGACCAGATCCTAGCATCTCAAACTTCCGTGTGTAGCTGGTGAGTGCTACACACTCTTCTCAAGGACAGGTGGCTTATTTTTCTAAAGACTGTGCCGAATTATAGGGAGAATTGTAGGCATGGTCACAGCATGAAGGCAGGATTCATTCTTTTCCTGGAGTTGAGGGTTGAGGAAATCTTTACTCCATCAATAGTAAGATTTTTCAGTCCCTAATCTTTCTAGAGGTAAGTAGGAGCCATGAGTATCATGGGCAGGAGGATGAGGTCTCTACTTGAAGAAAATAGCAAATCTGCCGAGGAGAACCCTTCAGGTCCAAACACAGAGAGTCAGGAGGGCTCTCATAGAAAGGGGTTCTGTGCCTTCTCCATTCTGTGTGCACCCATAGAATTTTTAAGCTGACTCTTGGGGCCACCTTTTAAAGTCTGAATGAGTGTCAGAAGCCCATAGGCATTTGGGGAAACTTTGTAGTGAAAGACACAACTATCAACTAATAGGAAAATACGGTGTGAGGAGGCTGAGGGAGCAGAGAAAAAAGTCAGCACAATTAGACTTAATTTCCCCACAGTAATAAGACTAACAAAGCAAAACAAAGTAATGATCAAAAGAACACTTGGGGATCCAGATACTGCTCTTGAAGACTGAAAAATATGCTCAAAGGGATAAAAGACAAAAAGGAAAGGCCTCCAACCACCAAAACTGACAACAAGCAGAATGCAAAGGAATCTATCAAACTGTGTCACTAAGCTGGGGTCAGGAAGGAAACCAAGAAGACCAGGAAACAGGTGAGTGCAACACAGGAAACTCGGTGACTGATGTCAGCATGGTGAAGTTGCAAACGCTTCACTTGTCTAAGAGACAGTCCATCCAGTAAAAGCAGAAGAGTGGGCAAAGGGTAACTGCAAGAGAGAGAAGTATTAAAAACGGAAAGATTGTCTAGTGTATTAATGACGGTCACAGGAGCTTATAGCTATATGACAGTGCCTGGCAATAAAGGACAGTGGTCTCAAGAAAACACTGATATCAGAGAGATGGCTAAGCAGAGAAGAGCAACGGTTGTTTTTGCAGAGGACCTTGGTTCAGTTTCTAGCACCCATACTGTGTCTCATAACCATCTTAAACCTCCAGTTTCAAAGGACCCATCTGATGTCATCATTTGACTTCCATAGGCAACAGGTATACCTGTGGTGCACAGACATAATACAGCAAGACACCTACACTTATAAAAAATTAAAATGAAAAATAACAATAAATCTTTAAAAACTGGTTTAAAAAAGACAACTGTTATTCTCCTTATAACTTCTTCCTTGTCTATAAAAAAATAGATATCCGTAGTTTTGTGGCTTGGATAAAAAAAAAATTACCTTGTAAAAATGGCACTGTTCTAATAGAATCTGTTATATAAATAAATTTAAAATTATCTTGACAGTAATGGGATAGGAAATGCATTCTTAATGTGCTTCACTAAGAAAAATCATACATTCATTTTGAGAAGCACTTAGGAGTTAATATAGGAAAGAAATATTTATCGTAGAACCAGAAATTTCCACTTACAGAGAATTTCTCGTGGGATCATAAAACAAACTCCGGAATGTTCACAGGGAGCCCTGTTTATTTCCATCCCCGAAGGGAAACAACTCAAACTCCAATGGCATATTTTAAATTACTAGACCGTATGGTATGCCCATAAAATGGGAAATAGAATATTCTTCCCCAAGTTGATCAAGCTTAGCATGATTAAAATTTTGATCCAGCAGATTGTCATGAGTGCTGCCCTGTACAGGTAAGATGTTTGAGAACCTACTTAGCCTCTATCCACTAAACAACAAAACTAAGCATCCTCTCCAGTTGTGAGACCCAATGCAGTTCCCAGCATCACCAAATGTCTCTTGGGGGTGGGTGATCAACCCTGCTGTAAACTACTGTGTAATAGTATAATTCTGCAGATACCAAGTTCGAAGTCCGGCACTGTGAAGCTATATGCACAAAGACACATACAGCATCAGTAAAAGTTTAAGGAAGTTATAATAGAAATAAGAACAGCTGCCATTCTTGGAAGACTGGTGACAACTGAGACTTGGGAAAAACACATCAGGATCGTCTGTTCTTTGATATGTATTTATAGAGGTTACTTACAAATTTACATTATTATTTTGCGTATATCATGCGACACATTTATATAATAAACTTCTACTTAGTTCCCTTAAATAAAAAGACTTATGCCCTCTTCTATATAAACTACAATTTTAAAAGCAAAGGAAACAGAATTATATGGCTACAGCTAACTGAAAAATTAGGGAGCAGCATTCAGTGCTGCTACAGCACTTTCAGAGATGTGAAGAGAGAAGGAAAGCTAGGGCCGAGATGGGAAAAGTTATCAATGGGCAACGCCAACCCAGAATTCTGGGTGTATCCTTCCGCTTCCCAGGCTGCTAAAATCCAAGCAGCATAAGAATGGAGTGGTGATGGGGAACGGACTCAGCCCTTCTATCTTACATGCAAATATAAGCAAAAGTGTTCTGTCCTACTCAGTCCTGCAGCCATTCAGTTAAAAAAAAAACACAGAAACTCATATTAATTATAAACTGTTTGGCCTATTGGCAAAGGCTTCTTATTAACTAGCTCTTACAACTTAAGGTAAGCCATAATTCTTATCTATGTTTAGCAATTTGGCTTGGTACCTTTGCTAAGTGCGGCATTCTCGTCTTGCTTTCACTGCATCTGGCTGGTGACTCCATTCCAGATTCCCAGAATTCTCTTAGTCTGATTGTCCCACTTACACTTCTTGCCTGGCTGCTGACCAATCAGAGTTTTGTTTAACTAATAGAAGTAACATATCTTTACAGGGTACAAGAGCATTCTCCCACAGCATTCAAACATGAGTAAGCTGACCTCATGCTTAAAGATGACCTGCTTACAGGTCTGCATAGAATCATGTCATTCAAGCTGGGACAATTGAAAGGTGAGCAATAAAATAAAATTTTCTAACCATCTATCCCCCTTTACTCCACCCTAACACATGCACACATAAAAAAATCACATCTACACACACAGGTGGACACACACATGGAAACAGACACCACACCTCCAGCTTCAAAAGGCATGTTTTCAACTCCACTAGACAAGAAAATTGTTTTCAGACAGGGTGCAGCAGTTTTCTGAAGTTAATACATATCTTGGAAGTCCAGTAAAGCCCCTAACATATAGCTTGCAAGAGATTTCTTCTTTACATTCACTGGAGCCAAAATCTTTCTTTTCTAAGTAACTTGGGAAAGTTTAGATTTATAGTTGCATAAAAATATGCTTTCCTATGCGTCAGGTATATGCTTTTAATCCCAGAACTCAGGAAGTAGAAGCAGGCAGATCTCTGTGAGTTTGAGGCCAGCCTGTCTAAAACATGAATTCCAGGACACCCAGGGCTGTTACACAGAGAAGCCTTGTCTCAAAAGGGGGGGGGGAGGACAGGGATCTAAGTGACCTCTCACTAATCTGGATTTACTTTATTTGTAATTCTTGGTCTATTTATTTATTTATTCATTTGTGCTTGTATTATTGTTTTATTTGTACAATATTATTTCTATACGAGATCCCACTATGTAGCCTTGTGTGCACAAGGTTGGCCTTGAACTTGCAGCAATCCTCCTATTCAGCCTCAGGGCTGGGATTATAGTTGCCAAATTACCATACTTTGATTAATATACAAATAAATGGGTCCTGTGGTGATGATCTCTTTCTCCTCCTCTCATTTAATACTTCCCTCTTCTGTTTTTATCACACACACACACACACACACACACATTAACTGACCCGGTCTCTTTGAAAGGTATGACATTACAAAAACACTGGAACCACAGTCAGTTGTCCTAGAAATGTCAAACACTACTATCAACATGGCTGCCTAAACATGATCTGAACAAGGATGGCACCAACAGACATGCTAACATAGAAAGTTGAGAACTAATGAAGACTCAATACTAAATGTCGAACTACAGGCAGCTAAGGAATGCTGAGAATGGGAGGAGTGGCCTTCCCCAGGAAAGGGTACACCAACTGTTTATCCAATACCCAATACCCAATGATACATCCAACATGTAATCAATATCCAATGATCAGCCCTGAAAACATACACACAAGTAGTTTCATAAAAGGTTGCATGCATATATAAAATATTAGTAAGTATTTCTGTTCTTTATTAACCCATGAGAAACGAATGCATACTGTAATAAAAAATCTGTACCCAAATCTTCATGGCAATGAAAACTCAAGTTCCCAGGGGGGAATAAGCCACCATTCCATTAGGAACTCTGTACCTTGGACTATCATCAGTCATTATTGGACACACACACACCCTGTATGTTGATGAGACAGAGCCCTGGCTAGCCTGGAAGCCTGGAAATCAACATGGAAACTGACCTCAAACTCACAAAGATCTGTTTGGCTCTGACGCCCAGTGCTAATTAAAGCACCAATCCTAGTAAAGACCACTTACTAGTCACATCTGTGTTTGTCTTAACATCCTGTGACTGCATACAAACAGACCCTAGAATATGCCTACTTGATGCTCCTACCAATTTATTATTTAATTATGACATTCCTTATCCTATTGCTATAAAAACATAATGAAACGGCTGTCATGTTGGAACATGGTATTTGGGGTAACCCTAATCTTTCTTTTTAGGTCATAGTCACTCATACTTGGCACCAGAACAGACTGTCCTATCTTTCCTTTGAGCAGAGAGCTGTGTTATTTTGTTTTTAGTTGATATCAGCTTTGCTCACAATATCCTGAATCTGGAAACAATCTAAATATCCACAAACTGGTAGAGAAGCAAACAGTGGGATACCCATGTTGTGGAATTCTGTCATCAACAGACAAGAACAATGATAAGTGTCAGGTCATGAATGGGTCTCAAAAAACATGCTAAGTAAATCAGACACAAAATTCAGATACAAAGATTGCTTATGTAGTCACATTATGGAGTGCCTTAAACAAGCATGAACAGGAAAAAGAGATCACTGATAATCTAAGATGGAGTCTGGAAAGGGTACTGATGACAAGTGGCTTCCTGGTGAAGATGCTTTTCCAAGAACAGAATGCAGCAATGATTGAAAATTTGTCTATTTGCTAAAAATTGTTAAGCTCACATTGAAATTAGATAAAATTTGCTATATAAACTGGACAGCAATATAGTCGCTTTCTTAAAAGAGAAGCATAGACATTTACAAGATGCCAGCAAATTCTGAACAGAGAGATGTGGCTTACAGAAATGCCAGTGCAGCAGTGTTCCAGAGCAGTCTAGTAAAACTTCAGGTAACAGGCTGGACAAAGTAAATGTTATCCCACCAGAAGACCCTTTGAGCCACAATCTACAGCAACAGTAATCATTCTGCCCTTAGTGAAGATTGTGTTGAATAGTTAGGGTTTTTTTTTTAAATTGTGGCAACACTAACATTAAGTTTACCATCATAAATATTCTTTTTTATTGAAAATGGATTTTTTTCTACAATTAATCTGATTATAATTTCCCCTCTCCCTACTCCTCCAAGTTCCTCCCCTCCAATCAGATTCACACCCTTTCTGTTTCTCCTTGGAGACTCAAACAGCTATCTAATGAATAATAGTAAAATAACAAAGTGGAAACACACAAAGTGAAATAGGACAAAACAAAGAGAAGGAAAAAATCCAAAGGAAAAACATGAGAAACACACAGAGACACATATTCATACACACAGACATCCCATAGAAACATAAAACTAGGGCTGGAGAGATGGCTCCGTGGTTAAGAGCATTGCGTGCTCTTCCAAAGGACCCGAGTTCAATTCCCAGCAACCACATGGTGGCTCACAACCATCTGTAATGAGGTCTGGGGTCCTCTTCTGGCCTACAGACATATATGCAAACAGAATAGTGTGTCCATAATAAATAAATAAATAAATAAATATTTAAAAAAAAGAAACATAAAACTAGAAAGCATAATATATAAAAAAGGACCTGTAAGGTTAAAAAAGATGCTCTTAGAAAACTTTATGAGACAAGGGAGCCTCCAAAGATGCTATTGAGTTTGTCTTTTGTTGGCCATTTATTGTTGGACCTGGTGCCTGCCTTTAAGAGTGGAGAAATTAAAAACTTTAAAATGGTTAACTGACAAATCTTTGTGGTGAAGCATGGCCTTTGACATCAGGAATATTACAAACACTAGAACAGCTGGTATAGAACCAGCTAAATGTTCAAAATATTAAAGAATTGACCAGTCCTTGGAATTCTCCTATATTTATCATTAAAAAGAAATCTGGAAAATTGACAATGGTAAAAAAAAAAATCTAAGAGCTATTAATAAGGTGATCCAGCCAATGCGTTCTTTATTGAACTGGAATTCATGTGCCTTCTTTATTACCAAAGAATGGTCTATTTTAGTGACTGATTTAAAGACTACTTTTTTAAAACTATACCTTTACAAAAACAGTATAGAGAAAAATTTGCTTTAACAGTTCCCACTTATAATAATTTCAACCTGTTATAAAAGTATCAGTGGAGGGTCTTATCATAAGGAATGTTGAACAGCCCCAAATGATTATTTTGAATGACAGTATTTTGTGTTGCTATTTTGTATGACAGTCATTAGAAATAATTTGTAAAGTTTTCTCAGTCTATAATTTGTCATTATTTGAATGATATCTTACTAGCAGATTCAGACACAAATACCTTACAAAAAATGTTTGATGAACTAAAGAGAATCTTGCCTTATTGGGGAATACAAATTTCTCCCCCCAAAAAAATGCCAAAGTCAATTCAATTAATTACCAAGGATGTAAGATAAGTTTACAAAAAAAATTCAACCACAGAAAGTACAAATCAAGCAAGATAAATTACAAGCTCTTAATGATTTTCAAAAATTGCTGGGAGATTAACTTGATATCACCCACAATTAAATTAACTGCTCTAGAACTAAGTAATTCATTTTAAACCTTAGAAGGTGACAAGGACTTAAATAGTCCAAATAAATTATTAGCTGAGGCTGAGAAAGAATTGGCTCTGGTAGAAAAGAAGTTGCAGGATATATATGTGGATCACTTGGACCCAGAGCTTGACTGTAGTCTGAATATTTTAACTTCTGTGTATTTTCCTGCAGGACTTTTTATGCAGAGAGAAGATAAGATCTTAGAATGGATATATTTAGCACACAAACAGAATTTAAAAAATTAAAGACTTAGTATAAACAATTCTGAAAAGAAAAATGAATCTTTGCCAATTAGCAGGAATAGCCCCAAATGAAATTGTAGTACCTTTTGCCAATGTTGAAATTGCCTCTCTGTGGGAAGAAATGAACTCTAACAAAGAGCTGGCAGTAATTTCTTTGGAGAGCATAGCAGCAAATATCCCCAAAGCAAGAGACTCCAGTTTATAAAAAGAACTAATTGAATCCTCCCTCACATACTAAGAGGAACCAATTTCTGGAACCTGTACATTCTATACTGACGCAAATATATCAGGAAAGGCAGATTGTAGGTCAAGAAAAATAAGTAAAGTGGCTCAAAGCCCTTATGACTCAATTCAAAAATCAGAATTAAGTGTTATTCTCATGGCATTATAATAGAAAATATGCTAAAAGCCTCAGAATTTTCTAAGAATTTCTAAGAAATATCATGTTAATACCAAAGGTTTGAAGAAGGATTTTCTTTCAGCACATTATAAGGAAATTTCCTACTTGTTTCTTGTATAACCAAACTCCATTACCTGCAAGAAGTAACCCAAAAGGTATTCAAAGAAATGAAATTTGGCAAATAAATGTGTTTCATTTTGCAGAGTTTGGAAAATTAAAGTATGTGCACCATTCCATAGGTACTTATTCAGGATTTCAATGGACAATTGCTTTAAGTTCTGAAAAGGCTGATTCTGTAATTACACATTTATTAGAAGTCATGGCCATTATGGGGATGCCTGTATAAATTAAGACTGACAATGTCCCAGCCTGTGTCTCTAGTAAAATAAAACTGTTTTTGCATATTAGAATATAAAGCATATAACAGGTATTCCACACAATTCTACAGCACAAGCAGTTAAAGAAAGATCTAATTTCACTTTAAATTATATCCTTAATAAATAGAAATGAGCAATAAAGAAACACAGAAATAGATTACACAGTGCTTTATTAACTTAAAATTTTTTAAAAGGTAATGAGAAAGAACAACAGTAGTGGAGAGACATTGAAAAGTAGAAAAAGACTGATGAATTAAATCATTCTGTATATTTTAAAGACGTGTTGACCTCAAAATGGAAACCAGAATATGTGTTACATTGAGGAAGAAGTTTTGCTTTTGTTTCCACAGGAGAAGAAACCTATGTACACCATCAAGATTAATAAATATTAGATTCAACCTGGAGAAATCTCTTGATTAAGAGAGATGAGTAGTTCATCAAATGGCTTGATCATTCAAATAAATTATAAGACTAATAAATGCCTTTAATTTGATCAGGTATAAAAAAAGTATTATTCAAAGATAATGCTTTTTCTGTTGCCAAAAACTTTTTTTGCATTAGCAAATAAAGAACCTGCCCCCAAAAATGGACTTCCCAAAATTGGTGCTGGGGCAGGATTTTGTTCATGTCTTTTCAGAAGAATAAAAATAACCAACTATAGAATCTAAAAACCACTGGACAAATGTGACATCTAAAAAAGAAGAATGAATCACGAAGAGAAAATGACCCAGGAAAAAAGTAGATTGCCCTAATGGTATAATATGCCCCCCAACTAAGTAGAATTTTATAAATTTTCCCAAATTATTGTTTTTGATGCTCTGTACAAACATAAAAGACATATGGTCTTTTTGTGGTCCCAATTCAATTAAAAATTAAAGCTGGCTTTGGAGTTGGTGCCTGGCTTTCTCCTTCTCTAAACCTACACATGCTTGTTAAAGAACTATCTAAAATCTCTGTCTCATATCAGAAAAGCCACCTGGTATGGGACAGAAGAAATAACCAAAATTAAGGGATTATTCTATTGCCATTAATCTCATAATCCTTTGATTTTATTTTGACTCTTTAAAACTTCTCTTAAGGTATAAATATTATCTCAGAATCTATTATATATAAGATACATAATAATACATGTATAATTTCTGATGTGATATTAGTGGTCATATAGAGTACTAATTAATTCTAGAAATAAGATTCATCTAGCTTCCTGTACTTATTTTGGGGTTTGAATCTAAGGAAGGTAACTAGGAAGTAAGTTTGTATGGCCTGGATGTATTTAACAGATTGTGGTCCTTTAACCTCTCAGAGATCTGCTGCATGACATTTAAAATGTGTTTCCTGCAGTGAACAGTAACCATTCCTTCCATTGACTTTTGAGGCCTCCCAGAAGATGGTGTACAATTACAAATTCAGCTGGATTATGGTAACTCCACTAAGATGACAAGCACCACCCAAAGAACAGCTGCAGACAACAGACTGCTCAGAACAACTTCAAAGCAGTTAGCTAAGATGGACCAGCCTTATAGACACTCTGAACTTCAGATAAGCTCTCTACTTTCCCATCACACAAAGACTGAACAACAAATGATACAACTCTCCCAGGACTTGATCAACATCACAATTTTCTCAGAGTACCATAAAGAAGCTGTCACCTTCCAACAATAGGAAGTAATTTTAAGAACATCATACCCACATTCCAAGAGGTGGGGGGTGGGGGGGTTGTTCATTCAGGACATTATGGATGCTTGTTATTGTTTAGAGGGGTTAGTTGCAAGTTGTTTTGGTCAGGTTCAAGGAGAAAATTAAGCAGAGGAGGTGAGATTCAGGGATCTCTTTCTGAAAAGAAAAAAAGAAAGGATATAAGAATGATAGGATAAAAGGTACAGATTTCTGTATATTGATGCAAATTTAAGGTTATTTTTGTTATAACATTATATATGTGTGTGTGCGCGCGCACGCGCGTGCTCTTTTTTAAGGTATTGTGACTATTCAGGTCATTTAAAAATGTACAGTTAAGTTCTTGAAATCTACTATTACAAAGTGTTTAACATAATTGAGATAACAATCAAACTTGTAGTCATGTTAGGTATATTTTCAAAGTCAGAGATAAATTTTAGATAAGTGATCTTCAAACACTTCAGAGATCTATATAATATTGCCTTTAAGATGTTTTAATAACATAAGGCTTTTCATGACAGTGAGATATTTCTACCCAAGACAGTACCAATCTACTTCAGAGAAGATGATGGGCATCAAAGAACCTCGATGGAACCAAAATGGAGTTGCAAAGCTAGTCACTGGGTGAAAAACACCCTTACCTCAACTACTGACAGTATGCTGTCCAGATTGGACAAGCAGGATACAAAAAAAAAGTTGGTTGCCAAACTTTGCCAAGTCAAGGCAGGAAAATCCTTCAAAATTCCTACTTCACAGAAAAGTCTGTCAAATATTCTTTGCCTGTAGGCTGAAGATGGATGACTTAATGTTACATAGAAAACTTGGATTACTGTCCAGTCATCCAGCTGTCTCTGTTATTTCTAGTGTTTTGAAAGTTGTTTACTCTGCCATTCCTATTACTTAGGTACTATTATATCCTTCTCAGGTCTCTGGCAGGAATTAAAGATTAGACGGTTATAGCTTTATCATTCTCTTCATTATCAAATTAAAATCTCATAAAAGAGATGTAAAGTTTATAAAGGTTGAGAGACATAATAACAACTTAAGTTGTTTATCTAAGCAAATGGTTTAAGTCTAAAAGGATAGTTTTAAAATGCTAATACAGTTATGATAGAAAGTGGTTTAGGTATAAAACTTTGGAGTCACCAAGATAGGGTATATAAAAGAGTATTTTATCCAAATTTGCCAAATATAAGTGGTTTGGACATTGTCAATGTAATTCTTACCTGATAAGTGTTCTTACTAATATAGTTTTGCTGTTTTAGAGATAGAGCCTTTCCTTTTTATTTAGACAATATCTGAAAATTGTTCTTACTGTTTGTAGTTATACTGTCTTAGAGCTAAAACCTTTCCTTTTTATTTAGGCAAAAAGGGGAAAATGTTGCAGGATATTTGATCACACTGTGAAACTAAAATTAACCTTGAATCATGGGGTGAAGGCAGAGACTAGTTGACAGGAATTGGCCATAGAGAGGACAGAGGAGCCAGAAATATGGCTAGAGAGATTCGCAGAAAGGAGTAGAGAGAGATTAGAGATTCATGGTCTTTTTGGTTTGGGACAAGTGGAGAGGTACTTCTCATACTGCTTCTCCCCAAATCTTTATTGATAAATAGACAATAAAAACTTAGTTAAAACCTACATTTGGAGGCTGAGGCAAAGAAAGTGTCATTAGGACCAGAAATCCCACCAGACTGCTCAGGGTGCTGACTGTGGAGACTAACCCCCCCCCAAGTGTAAACAGTACTTAAAATATCAGTAGATTCAGGTGTGTCACTAAGCCTACAGAAAAACAATTGCCCTAGCATATCTGCAGGAAGGATACTATTGAAGATTAAAGGTTTTGTGGCTGGCTTGATGTTTATGTTTCTCTTTTGTGTCTTCCATTACCAAAGAAGCTAGAACATATCATCTAGGCATTAGGTTTGAGAAGATTATAATTCTAAGTTCTGATACCTGGTCTTGTCTTTGTTGGGTTGGTGCTTCATTCTTTGGCTTCTGTTTTCTCTCTGGTTCTCAGGAGAATGTGATGGGTGTGTCTTGCCTGGTAGGGATCCTGATAGGTATGGCCACTGTAGGTTCTAGTTAAAATGTCCTTCTGTGTATTGGAAGCTGATACATAGTAATGGGGATGGGCTTGGAGGAAGGGGCTGAAGCATCCAAAGGAGGGATGAAAGCAAGGTGTTCCACCGACATCTGCTTAGTCCCTGGGAATGGGGTCAGAGAGTGAGGAGAGGTCACAGGAGGTAGCCTGCAGAGCTGGGGATGGGGCCCAGGGACAGGCTTTGGAGGAGCAGGGAGAGTGAAGAGCAGGAGCTGGTCTACCTGTTTTGCTGGCCTACTCACTTTTCTGGCATGCTTGGCTGATGGGTTTCCAGGGACTGCTGCTGGAGTTGGGAGCTGAGAAAGCAGGATGAGTGGGGAAGGATGCTGGAGGAGAAAATCTGCGTCTGCGTAATGCACTGCAGATGGGTGCAGATGGGGGAGGGGGAGGCCAAAGCATCTGGTCTGCCACAGAGCTGGGTGTGAGACTCTGGAACTGGATTTGGAAGGGCAGAGGGGTAGAGGAAGATCTGCAGTGAGGCTGCCTGCTCTCCTGGCTGGAGTGGTCTGTGGGTTCCCAGGAAACTGCATTTTCTTGACTATGATTTATATGGGAGGACCTAGCTCACTGTGGTTGATTTCGACTCCCAAGCTGGTGATCCTGGGTATTATAAGAAAGCTGGCTAGCAAGATATGGAGAACAAGCCAGTTAACAGATTTCCTCCGTGGATTCTGCATCAGTTACTACCCTGCTTGAATTCTAGTCCTGACTTCCTTCCATGATGGGCTGTGATAAGGAACTGTAAACTGAAAGAACCCTCTCCCTCCCCTGGTTGTTTTTGGTCATGGTGTATTACCACAGCAATAGAAACCCTAACTAAGACATACACCTTGCTGAAACAGTCCGTTATAGATGGGAGTTTGGTCCTGGGAGAAGACAGGCCTCATCTATAGCTTCTTCAATCACAGTGGCATATCTTCCCACATCCTTCACTGTATGGCCTCCCTGCAAACCCAGACTCAATGCTAGGGCCAGATGGAAAATAGGTTTCAATTTTCGTTTTAGTTGTTTGTTTAATGTGGCCATGACCTAGTTTCTAGGCCCTGAGGAGAGGACACATTATGTCCACACCCCAATCACTTCCCTTGCCCTGCCCTCCCTTCCCTAACAGCCTTAATGGCCTAAGGGCCAAGCATGAGAGGATTGTGAGCCATCTCTATGCCCAAAGTATTCAAATTAGCCAATTAGTTGGGAAGCCAGATTCCTGGAAATCTACACTCCTTTGGCACAGATAAATTGCCTCCTACTGTTCCAGCTTGCTGTTTCCTTCCCTACCTCACAGTCATTTTACTACAGAGCCCTCTATGACAGTCTTGGCCTTTGCTCCTTTATACTTATATACAAGAAACTCTTCAATCTCTCCAAGAGTCAGTGTGTTCTGTCCCACCATCCGAAGGACCATTAAGTCGTGTTAAGTCACAAAGAGGATGTGTGATGGCTAAGGAAGGAGGAGGTGCTCTCATGAATTGAAATAGACTACTCAAACCTCTCCTCTGGTGAGCTCTTTGTGAAGACAGTCTCACTAGCCCCAGAGTATCTGTCCCTGATGTTTTTAAACACGTTGTTGTATTCAAGTTGTAGTTGTTGGCTGTTTATTCTCAGACAAAGGACAAATAGCTATGGAATTTTTTGATTGAAGATGATTTTGATGAAGAGGCTGACAGTATGTCTTTTTATCAACCCTATGCAAAGGCAACCAAGACATGTTGAGATGGAAAGAAATAGCCTTCCCCAGGGAAGAGCACACCAATTGGTTAGCCAATACCAAAACCATAGACAGACAAGTAACATTATATAGACTGAGCAGGTTATATTTAAGACTATGTATGTGTATAAATACCCATGTATGTATAGAGCAACAATTAATATAAAAACAATTATTTAGGGGCTTCCCAGTACCACGAGACCTGGGTACATGAAGAATAAGCACAGCTCCACCCCAGGACTCTTATCCTGGGAAGGCAGAGATCAACCACCAGTGGCTTGGGCCCTGTGGCTCACCATTGTGATGATCAAGTATATAGTGGGGAAATGGAAGAGAGAGAAGCAGAAAGGTTCATGTACTGGAGAGAGAGGCACATCTGAAGAGTCCAGAGCAGTGCAGAACTGGCTGAACTAGGTGGTCTTGTTGCCTCCCAGGGCCATGACCATGTCTGGGCCTAGGCTATTGCCAAGGGCCATGTCCGTGGTCCTGATGCTCTTGTGGCAATCTGTGTTGTCCATGGCTTCTCTCACCACCGAGGACCCTGCAGATGCCTGAAGCCACCTACGACCATGTTGGGAGTCCAAGGAATGTGTACCCACAGGAGACATACCATTCAAAGTGATGTGTGCTACCACCCAGACTGTGGCAATTGGCACTAATAATCTCAATGGGAGGGGCACTATTAGGAGGTGTGGCTTCATTGGAGTGGGTATAGTCTTGTTGGAAAAGTGTGTCAGTGTGGGGGCAGGCTTTGAGGTTACCTATTCTCAAGATACCCAGTATCTCAGTCAACTTCCTGTTGCCTGCAACAGCTACTCCAGCCACTCCAGCTGCTCCAGTACCACATCTGCCTGCATGCTGCCATGCTCCTCATCATAATAACAGACTGGACCTCTGAAACTGTGAGTGAGTCACTCCAATTAAATGTTTTCTTTATCAGAGTTGCTATGGTCAATGGCATCTCTTCACAGCAATAAACATTTTAAGGCAGGTCATGTCTGGGTCTGTGACTCTACCATAGCCAGGGTCTGCACTGATGTCCCTGGCTGCTGTTACAATCAAAGCCTGAGCAGATGCCTGGGGATAGGAATGCCACCTGGGTACGTGGTGATACTTGAGTGTCACACTGCCTGCCACTGGGGCCATGCCTATCTGGGTGACCTGTGATGCCACCTAGGGCCATGGTGATATCTGCGTCCAGACTACTGCCAGGGACCACATCTGGGTCTGTGGTCCTACTCTAGCCTAGGTCTGTGTTGATACCCATGATCCATGTTGCCATCAAAGGCCACATGGATGCCTAGGAACTGCTCCACTACCTGAAGAAGTGTTGGTGTCCCAGGGCTGTATCACTGATGGGGTCTTACAGGCCTGAATGGCATGTTCTGCCAACTGGGGCCAGAACATTGTTTGTGCCAAGCTGCAGCTAGGGCCATGTCTCTGCCCATGGCCCAGTCACAGGCAGGGTGATATCTGAAGCTCCTGTTATCATTGAGGAACATGTGGATGCCCGGGATCTGGACTGCCACCTGAAGGCATACAGGTGTTCAAGGGCCATGCAGCCAATGGGTCCCTCTCGATCTGACCGTCTGCACTGCAAACTGGGCCATGGTGACATCCTGATCTGAACTGCTAACAAGGACAATATCTGGATCCATGGTCCAACAGCAATTGGAGTCTGTGTTGATATCCATGGTCTGTGTTGCCACCAAGAGTCACACAGATAGCTGGGGTCTAGACCATCACCTAGATCCATATTATGTTTGTGAGGGCTGAGCCTCTGCAGGGGCCTTACAGATCTGAGAGGCCTATGATATCACCCAGGGCCATGGTGTTGCTGCCAAGGGCCATGTCTGGGTCAGTGGCAAGACCTCAGTCTTGTTCTGTATTGATGTCTGTAGCTCCCGTTACCACTGAAGACAGTGAGCATAAGACTGTACAGACTTGGCTCTGCCACTCACTAGCTGAAGCACTAATGAGAACCAGTCCTCCCCCCACCAAATGCATCCCTCAGGAGAGTGGGTCCTGCACCTTACCTGGGCAAGCACTGTAGAGCTGACCCCACAGATGGGGCTGCAGATGAGCCTGCCCTGAAGGCATAAAAATGAGAGAGTTGGTCCCATTATGTCTGTCACACGGTGGTATGGGTGAGGGGGAGATGTGCCCCTTGCCCTCGTCACTTACTGCAGGCAGGAAAGCTGATCCTACCCCTCACCAGCTGCAGCACTGGGGAGGACTGATGGAGGAAGGTCATTGGTTGATTAAATAAAGAAGCTGCTTGACCTGATAGGTTAGAACACAGGTGGGAGGAGCAGACGCTGGGAGGAAGAGGAAGTGAGCTCAGAGACTC